>NW_024080596.1:1497751-1621807 GCF_014754425.2 Oryx dammah | reverse complement strand
GGCTTCGCGCACCTCCCCGGTCCAAGCCGCTCGGTTTTGGCGCCCAGGTAACCCTCAGAGGCACAAACTTGTTTGGGACTGCGCTCTGCGCCCCTCCCGGGTCCGAGCAGCTCGGGAGCTTGGCGAGCGCGGTCGCCGGGACTTGTCCCCTTCTCTGTTTCTACTGCTCAGTTTTCTGGGTGAACTGCTGGCGCTCCTTGTGAGGCGGGTGGTGACTGTCCTGCATCCCCTGAAGTCTCAGCAAAGAAGCCTGCCTGCCGCTTTTCAGGTAGTCTCTCCGGGGCTGCGATTGCCCCTTTCCAGCCCTTACAGCTCTGGCTGCCTGTCCCCGGCGGGGGATGGTCTGCAGCCGGCTATTTCCGTTCCGTCCTTTGTTCTGTGTGCGGTCCTGGTGGGGTCTTATGTTCGCGCTTTTCGCGTGGTAGCTATCCCCCAGCCTGGTTTGCTCGCCCAAGTTCGTTCGCTCTGGTTACGCGTGGGGCGTTTCTGCCCGCTTCTTACCGAGCACGGCAGCCCGCGCCTCCCGCGCTTCCCTGCCCTGCCCCCACTTGCTAGCGGCGGCTGCAGGCGTCTGCGCGGCTTTTCCACTGGGGGAGTTACTGTTGGGCTCGTAATCTGTTGGTTTTAATTATTTATTCGTTTTTCCTTCCTGTTATGTTGCCCTCTGTGTTTCCAAGGCTCGCCTTAGACTCAGCAGGTAGAGTGTTTCCTTGTGTTTGGAAACCTCTCTTCTTAGAATTCCCTTCCCGGGACGGGCTTCCCTTCCCGGGATGGAGCTCCCTCCCCACCTCCTTTGTCTCTTTTCTCGTCTTTTATATTTTTTCCTACCTGGTTTTGAAGACACTGATCTGCTTTTCTGGTTGCCTGATGTCCTCTGCCTGCATTCAGAGGTTGTTTTGTGGAGTTTGCTCCGCGTTGAAATGATCTTTTGAGGAATTTGTGAGGGAGAAAGTGGTCTTCCCTTCCTATTCCTCCGCCATCTTAGGACCACCCCGAAACCATACTTTTAAACAGCGAAATACTTTTTGTGTGCATTCTAAGAAATCATTGACGAATCTGATGTCACTGATTTTTTCCTATGATTTCCTACAGTTTCTTCTAAAATGTTATCATTATTCCTCTTATGTTTAGTACTATGATCATTTTTATATATAGTGTGAGGTTCATTTTTCACTTAATATGTATTTAATGGCTTCAATAATATTTGTTGAAAAGAATATCTTTTCTTTTTTAAGTTACCTTGCACTCTGGTTAAAATCAATTTTTCACACAAATGTGGGTATATTTCTGTTTCATTGACTTATCCTTATGTCAATGCCACCTGCTATTAATTATTGTGGTTTTATAGTAAATTTGAAATCATGAAGACAAATTTTTTTTTTCAAAAGAATTTTTGGTATTTGCATTTCATATACATTTGATATTCAGATTCTCAAATTCTTCAAAATGCTACTGGAGATTTAAGATTGCATCATAATTTATAATCAGTTTGAGGATACTTGTTATTTTAACAAATAGGTTGGCCTTTAATTATTCTCAGCAAAAAAAAAATTATTTGTATTTTGTAATTTATCTCCATGTATTTTATGATTTGGATGCAAATGTAAAGATACTTTAAAATTTTAGTTTGCAATTTTCTTGCTATTATATAGAAGTGTTATTGTTATGTTTTGATCTTGAATCATGCAAGTACACTAACCTCATTAATTTTTATATTATGTAGACTCATAGATTAGGTAGAATTTTGTTGTTTATTTTTAAATACTGGAGGCTTTTCAAGTATCTTCCGATTTCTAGTATAATTCCAGTAAAAGGAATATGCTCTTCTTAAATACTTTTAAAATTGTTGAGATGATCATAGGACCTAGAGTATGTCTTTCAATGTGCCCTAAAAAATAATCTGTACTGTGCTATCATTATCTGGAAATGTAAAACAAGTAAAGTTGTGTGTTAGTGTTGTTCAAGACTTCTAGATGCTTATTGATTTCCTGTCTTCTTGATCATTAAATAAAAAGTAGTATTTGAATTTTAAAGTTTATGTATGGCTTATTCATTTTTTCCTGTTATGTCAATGTGTTTTTATGCTCTGTTAATAATTGCATAAACATTTAGGATCAATGTATCATCTAAATTAATTGTCCCTTTATCATTGAAAAGTATTTCTTTCCTTTTTTTTGAAAAGTATTTCTTTCATCCTGGTAATATTCCTCATTGTTAAGTCTACTTTTTCTCAGAATAATGTAGTCATTCATATTTTGCTTAGATTACTATTTGAATATGATTTTTTATCATTATTTTATTTTAATATAGTGGAGTCTTTATTTTTAAAGGAGATTGCTTAGAGACACCTTAGACTTTGGCCTTACTTCTTAAATTCTGTGCTTTTAAAATGGAATATTTAGATAATTTCCATTTAATGAAATTATCAATATGGTTGAATTTATAGCTTACATCTTACCCTTAGATTCTCATTTGTTCCATACATTCTTTGTCACTTTTTTTCCTGACAATTTTTGAATTGAGTGCATTATTTTAATATATTCATTTTATTTTCACTTCTGGCTAAAATTCTAATTTTAGTGGGTGCTATAAGGTGTCTTCTCTGCATTTTAAAGTTATCTCTATCTTAATATTATGTCACTTTCCATGTTGTGTAAAAACCTGAAAACAACTTATTTAACTTTCTCCTTCTAATTCTTAACATCTGAGTTAAAAAGGCTATAAATTCTCATACTCTAAATTTAACAGGTGGGCTCAGACAATAAAAAATCTGCCTGAATTGCAGAAGACTAGTACTTGATCCCTGTGTTGAGAAGATCCCCTTGAGAAGGGAATGGCTACCCACTCCAGTATTCTTGACTGGAGAATTCCATGGACAGAGAACCCTGGTGGGATCCATGGGGTCGCAAAGAGTCAGACAGGACTGAGCAACTAACACACACACTTTCTACTCTTTTTAAAAGTTTCTCTATTTACCTCTTATTGAAACCATGTAGGGAAACATCTACACTAAATCCTTGTTCTTGCTATTTATCTGGAGGCCACTATCACTGTTGCTGATCTTAGGGAAGGAATGAATCCCCGTGTGATGGGCTTTATTGCTGCTGATTCTACAAGTTTGTGTTCCATAATGTGGAGATATGTGTCAGATCCTAGTCCTTCCACTGCAATGATCTTTTGGGGTTTTTTGTTAGCTTCATTTTTATTAAAGCATTTTAAAATTTGAGGTGTAATTCACAAAATATAAAATCAATCATTTTAAACTGTGCAATTCAATGTTTTCAGTATATTTAGAATGTTGTGCATTGATCACTGCTACCTAAATCTTGAACATTTTGATTATCTGTGCTGTCAGCTGTGCTTATTTGCTCAGTTGTGTCTGACTCTTTGCAAACCCGTGAACTGTAGCCCACCAAGTTCCTCTGTCCATGGGATTTCAGAAAAGAATACTGGAGTAGGTTGCTATTTCGTCCACCAGGGCACCTTCCTGACCCAGGAATCAAATCTGCATTTCCTGTGTCTCTTGCATTGGCAGGCAGATTCTTACCACTGAGCCATGGGGGAAGCCTTTTGATTTCCTTATCCCCCCACAAAACTCCATATCCATTAGCAGTAGCTCTCCTTTACCCATCTTTATGCAGGCCTTAAAAACCACTAATCTACCTTCTGCCTCTATCGATTTGCTTATTTGTATAGTTTATATAAATGAAATCATACTATACATTGCATTTTCTGGCTGGCTTATTTCATGTAGTGTTATATTTTCAAGGTTCATGTATGTTGTAGCATGTAAGGATTCTTTATATTTTTTATAGCTGAAAAATATTATATTGTATGTATATATCACCTTATATCCACCCATTCATCCAATGATGGATATTTGGGTATTTCTAGTTTTAATTTTTTCTATTACTGTTTTGAATAACTCGGCTATGAACTTTTATGTTCAAGTTATTTTGTAAACATATGTTTACAAGTATTCATGTACAAGTTTATGTGCAAACATATGTTTTTAAGTTTTTATGTACAAGGTTTTGTGTAAACATATGCTTCAGTTGTGCTAAGTGTATATGTAGGAGTGAAAAGACTGGATAGTTTGGAAATTCTGTACTTAACTCTTTGAGGAATTGCCAAATTGCCTTTCAAAGCTGTTGCACTGATTTTATATCCTAACCCTCAATATATGAGCCATCCACTTTTTTACTATGACTAATGATGCTGAGAATCTTTTCGTGCATTTATTGACTATTTTTATGTCTTCTTTTAAAAAATGTCTATTCAAATCCTTTGTTCATTTTTAGATTGGTTTATCTTTTGCTGAATTGTAAAAGTCTCTTATATATTGTGTGTAGTCACCAATACCATGGACATAAATTTGAGTAGGCTCCAGGAGTTGGTGATGGACAGGGAAGCCTGGCATGCTGCAGTCCGTGGGGTCACAAAGAGTCAGACACAACTGAGCAACTGAACTAACTAACTAGTAGATTCTAATCAGTTATTTTCAGAAACTGCAAGTGCATTTTTCTAATTTAAATTTTTTTTTCACTTTTTTTACAGTGTCCTTTGAGGTGGAAATTTTAAAAATTTTGTTTACATCCAATACATATATTCTTCCCTTGGTTGCTTGTGTTTTTGTTGCTTAGTCACTAAGTTGTGTCAGAATCTTTTGCGGCCCATTGGACTATAGCCCACCAGGCTTGTTTGCTTGCTGCTCCAGTTGCTCCAGTAAGACTACTGGAGCAGGGTGCTTATACTTTAGGTATCATATTTAAGAAACTACTGCCTAATCAAAAGTCATGAAGATATCATCCTCTATTTTATTCTAAGAGTCTTTCCCTGAGGTGTTTTTTCACTTTTGAATTAATCTGTGTATGTTATTAAAGAAGTTCAAATCCACATTTTGCAGGTGGATGTCCTATTGTTTCAGCAACATTTGTTGAAAAGATAATTCTTCCCCACTGATTTAGCTTAGGAACCCTGAAAAAAAAATCAATTGATAATGTATCAGTTCATTCCAGGACTCTCAACTCCATTCCAATTGTCTAAATATTTATTCTTATCATAGAACTATATACTCTTGATTACTGCAGCTTTATATTAAGTTATGGGATTGGAAGTTCAAACCTTCCAAGTTTCCTCTCTTTTTCAAGATTGTTTGGGCCCATTCTGGATTCCTTTCATTTTCAGATGAATTACAGAATTACATTATAAAATTCTGGGGAAAAAAACAAGCAGTTGTGATTTCAGTAGGAGTTGTATTGAAACTGCAGATCAACTTGGGGATTATTGCCACTTCAACAATAATAAGTCTTTTTGTTCTATGAATATGGATCTGTTTTTATTTATCTCTGTGTGCTCAGTTGCTTCAGTCATGTCTGACTCTTTTTGACCCCATGGAATGTAGCCCCCCAGGCTCCTCTGTCCATGGATTTCCTAGGGAAGAATATTGGAGTGGGCTGCCATGCCCTCCTCCAGGAGATCTTCACCATCCAGGAATTGAAACTGCATCACATGTGCCTCCTGCCATGCAAGTGGATTCTTTACTGTTGAGCCACTAGGGGACGTTGTTTTCAATTTCTTTCTATCATGTTTTATAGTTTCCAATGTATAAAGTTCTACCTCTTTTGTTAAATCTCTTTCTAAGCATTTTACTCTTTTTGGTGTTATTATAAGTGAAAATGCTTATTAAATTCATTTTCAGATTGTTCATTTGCCTGTGTGTAAAAATATAATGCATATTTGTATATTGATATTGTATTCTCAATCTTTTCAAACCCACTTATTAATACATATGTGAATTCCTTAGGATTTTCTATACATAAGATCATGTCATCTGGAAACAGTGATTGTGATTTCTTCCCTTACTATGTGGATATATTTTATTTGATTTTGTTGCATAATTATTTTGGTTTTACCTTCTAGTATAATTTTAAATGCTTTGGCATTGTCTTTCTTTGGGATTGGTTTGAAAACTGACCTTTTCCTGTGGCCACTCCTGAGTTTCCAAATTTGTTGGCATATTGAGTGCAGCACTTTCACAGCATCACCTTTCAGGATTTGATATAGCTCAACTAGAATTTCATCACCTTACTAGCTTTGTTCCTAGTGATGTTTTCTAAGGTCCACTTGACTTCACATTCCAGATGTCTGGCTCTAGATGAGTGATCACACCATCGTGATTATCTGAGTTGTGAAGAGCATTTTTGTACAGTTCTTCTGTGTATTCTTGCTACCTCTTCTTAATATCTTCTGCTTCTGTTAGGTCCATACAATTTCTATCCTTTATCGAGCCCATCTTTGCATGAAATGTTCCATTGGTATCTCTAATTTTCTTGAAGAAATCTCTAGTCTTTCCCATTCTGTTGTTTTCCTCTATTTCTTTGCATTGATATCTGAGGAAGGCTTTCTTATGTCTTCTTGCTATTCTTTGGAACTCTGCATTTAGATGCTTATATCTTTCCTTTTCTCCTTTGCTTTTCACTTGTCTTCTTTTCACAGCTATTTATAAGGCCTCCTCAGACAGCCATGTTGCTTTTTTTGCATTTCTTTTCCATGGGGAAGATATTGATCCCTATCTCCTATACAATGTTACAAACCTCCCTCCATAGTTCAAGAGGTACTCTGTCTATCAGACCTAGTCCCTTATATCTATTTCTCACTTCCACTGTATAATCATAAGGGATTTGATTTAGGTCATATCTGAATGGTCATGTGGTTTTCCCTACTGTCTTCCATTGAAGTCTGAATTTGGCAATAAGGAGTTCATGATCTGAGCCACAGTCAGCTCCCGGTCTTGTTTTTGCTGACTGTATAGAGCTTCTCCATCTTTGGCTGCAAAGAATATAATCAATCTGATTTTGGTATTGCACTCATCTCACACACTAGTAAAGTAATGCTCAAAATTCTCCAAGCCAGGCTTCAGCAAAATGTGAACCTTGAAATTTCAGACATTCAAGCTGGTTTTTAAAAAGGCAGAGGAACCAAAGATCAAATTGCCAACATCTGCTGGATCATCAAAAAAGCAAGAGAGTGCCAGAAAAACATCTATTTCTGCATTATTGACTATGCCAAAGCCTTTGACTGTGTGGATCACAAAAAACTGTGGAAAATTCTGCAAGAGATGGGAATACCAGACCACCTGACCTGCCTCTTGATAAACCTATATGCACGTCAGGAAGCAACAGTTAGAAATGGACCTGGAACAACAGCCTGGTTGCAAATAGGAAAAGGAGTACCTCAAGGCTGCATATTGTCATCCTGTTTATTTGACTTATATGCAGAGTACATCATGAGAAATGGTGGTCTGGAGGAAACACAACTGGAGTCAAGATTGCTGGGAGAAATATCAATAACCTCAGGTATGCAGATGACACCGCCCTTATGGCGGAAAGTGAAGAGGAACTAAAAAGCCCCTGTTGAAAGTGAAAGAGGAGAGTGGAAAAGTTGGCTTAAAGCTCAACATTCAGAAAACTAAGATCATGGCATCTGGTCCCATCACTTCACGGGAAATAAATAGGGAAACAGTGGAAACATTGTCAGACTTTGTTTATTTATTTTTTCTCCAAAATTACTGCAGATGGTGATTGCAGCCATGAAATTAAATGATGCTTACTCCTTGGAAGGAATGATGCTAAAGCTCCAGTACTTTGGCCACCTCATGCAAAGAGTTGACTCATTGGAAAAGACTCTGATGCTGGGAGGGATTGGGGGCAGGAAGAGAAGAGGACAACAGAGGATGAGATGGCTGGATGGCATCACTGACTCGATGGACGTGAGTCTGAGTGAACTCCGGGAGTTGGTGATGGACAGGGAGGCCTGGTGTGCTGCGATTCATGGGGTCGCAAAGTGTTGGACACAACTGAACGACTGAAATGAACTGAACTGAACTACTCCTTAGAAGGAAAGTTATGACCTACCTAGATAGCATATTGAAAAGGAGAGACTACTTTGTCAACAAAGGTCTGTCTAATCAAGGCTATGGTTTTCCCATTGGTCATGTATGGATGTGAGAGTTGGACTGTAAAGAAAGCTGAGCCCTGAAGAATTGATGCTTTTGAACTGTGGTGCTGGAGAAGACACTGGAGAGTCCCTTGGATTGCAAGGAGATTCAACCAGTCCATGCTAAAAGAGATCAGTCCTGGGTGTTCATTGGAAGGACTGATGCTAAAGCTGAAACTCCAATACTTTGGCCACCTCATGCAAAGAGTTGACTCATTGGAAAAGACCCTGATTCTGGTAGGGATTGGGGGCAAGAGGAGAAGGGGCCAACAGAGGATGAGATGGCTGGATGGCATCACTAACTGGATGCACATGAGTTTGGGTGAACTCCTGGAGTTGGTGATGGACAGGGAGGCCTGGCATGCTGCTATTCATGTGGTCACTAAGATTCGGACATGACTGAGTGACTGAACTGACCGAACTGATAATGTTAAAAAGTCGTGCAATTTTTTTCAAGGTGTCCTTGACTTATTTTTTATGTTATTTGAATATGATGTTAACTTTTTTTTCATAGACATCCTTTATTTTAAACAAATTTTGTTTTATTCCTAGTTTGTTAGTGTTTCATCATCAATGGATTTAACATTTTTTTTTTTGCATTTTTTTCTGTCTCTATTTTATAATCATAGTTTTTGTCCTTTGTTCTATTAATACAGAGTATTACATTTGTTGATTTTTGTATTTGGAATCAAGTTTGAACTCCTGGGAAAATCCCATTTGATAAAGTTGCATAGTTCTTTTTATATATTGGTGGATTCAGTTTGCTAGTATTTAGTTGAACATATGTATCTATATTCACAAGGGATATTCATTTTTAGCTTTTAAAATCTATCTTTCTGTTTTTCTTTAGTCACAGATATAGGCCTCATAGAATGATTTAAGGAGTCTTTTCTCCAATTCAATTTAATGGAAGAGTTGGTAAAATATTGATACTATTTTTCTTTAATAGTTTAGTAGAATTCACCATGAACTCATGTGATACTGAAGTTTTCTTGGTAGGAACATTTTTGCCTACCAATTAAATCTCTCCATTTCTTATAAGTCTATATTTTCTTGAAACAGTTATAGTAATGTGTGTCTTTCTAGGAATTTTCCCACTCTATCTGGATTATCTGTTTGTTACCATATTAATTGTATAATATTTATTTTTATAAATTCAGTAGCAATATCCCATATTTCATGCCTGATTTTAGTAATTTGAATCTTCTTTTTTCAGTTCTTTAGTCTAGATATTGGTTTGTCAGTATTATTGATCTTTTCAAAGAACTACTCTTGGTTTTGTTTATTTTCTTTATCATTTTTTTTATTCTAGATTTCTTTATATTGAAATATTTATTACTTCCTTTCCTTTGAATATTCTCTGTTAACTATACTCTTTCAATTTATTTTTGGGTTAAAGTTAATCAATTAACAATTTACCTGTTTTTTTAACATATATTTTTGCAGCTATGTATTTCTGTCTATGCACTGATTTAATTCATGCCAAATATTTTAGTATGTTTTATCTTTATATTTATTTATCTCAGACTATTTTCTGTCTTTCCTGTGGTTCTGTTTTCCTTATGGTTTGTTCATTGACTACTTAGGAGTATTTAGTTTAATTTTCATGTTTATGGAAAAAAATGGGAAAATTTTCCCATTTTTTTCCGATATTGAATTCTCATAAAATTCTGTTGTCAAAGAACATATTTTCTATGATTTCAATTCTCTTAAATTTATTTAAGCTTGTTTTATGGCTTAACATATAGTATCTTGGAGCATGTTCTATGTGAAGCTTAAAGGAATATTTGCTCTGCTACTACTGGATAGAGTGGTTTATAGATGTCTATAGGTCTACTTCATTGGTAGTATTTTTCAAGTCTTCTATTTCCTTGTGGACTTTTATTTGGTTCTTCTATCCATTATTAAAAGTGGAGAATTGCAGCTTCTATTATTGATAAAATTCCTATTTTTTTCATTCAATTTTGTCAGTTTTCCTTCACACATTTTGGGGTTCTGTTGTTAGGGGCATATGCATTTGTATTTGTTTCATTTTCCTAATAAATAGACCATTTATTTTTATATAATTTAAATAATATTATTATATAAACATTATATATTATATAATATGTATATATTATATAATTTTATTTTATAATAAAAAGATTAGTATTAATTTCTTCTTTGTTGCTGGTAACAATTTTTGTCTTAAAGTCTGTTTTGTCTGATATGAGTATAGCTGCTCTAATTTTATTTTAGTTATTGCTCACATTTTTCCCACATTGTTATGTTCATCTTATTTGCATCTTTAAACAAAAAGTGTGCTGAATGTATACATCATTTAGCTGAATTATTTTAAAAATAAATTCTGCCAATTTCTGTGTTATAAATGGAATTTAGTCCCTTGAACATTTTAAAATTATTTTAAGTTGAATATTATTGATTTACAACATTGTGCTATTTTCTGCAAAGGGAATCAGTTACACATATACATATATCAATTCTTTTTTAGATTCTATTCCTATATAGGTCATAACAGAGTATTGAGCAGAGTCCCCTCTGTTATATAGTAAATTCTTATTAGTTATCTATTTTATATATAGCTGTGTGTATATGTCAATCACAATCTTCCAATTTATCCCTTCTCCCCTTTTGCCCTTGATAACTGTAAGCTTATTTTCAATATCTGTCAGTGTATTTCTGTTTTATAAATATAAGATGTGGTCAGTTCAGTTCAGTCACTCAGTCACGTAGGACTCTTTGCAGTCCCACGGACTTCAGCGTACCAGGCTTCCCTGTCCATTACCAACTCCTGGAGCCTACTCAAAACCTATCCATTATGTCAGTGATGCCATCCAATCATCTCATCCTCTATCATACCCTTCTCCTCCTGCCTTCAATCTTTCCCAGCATCAGGGTCTTTTCCAAGGAGTCAGTTCTTCACATCAGGTGGCCAAAGTATTGGAGTTTTAGCTTCAGCGTCAGTCCTTCCAATGAATATTCAGGACTGATTTCCTTTAGGATTGACTGGTGGGATCTCCTTGCAGTCCAAGGGATTCTCAAGAGTCTTCTCCAACACCACAATTCAAAAATATCAATTCTTCAGTGATAAGCTTTCTTTATAGTCCACTCTCATGTCCATACATGATACTGGAAAAGCCATTGCTTTGAATAGCAGACCTCTGTTGGTAAAGTAATGTCTCTTCTTTTAATATACTGTCTATTTTGGTCATAGCTTTTCTTCCAAGGAGCAAGAGTCTTTTAATATCATGGCTGCAGTCACCATCTACAGTGATTTTGGAGTCCCTCAAAATAAATTCTACCACTCTTTCCATTGTTTCCCCATCTATTTCCCATGAAGTGATGGGACCAGATGCCATGATACTCGTTTTCTGAATGCTGAGTTTTAAGCCAACTTTTTCACTCCCCTCTTTCCCACTCCAGTACTCTTGCCTGGAAAATCTCATGGACAGAGGAGCCTGGTAGGCTGCAGTCCATGGGTTCGCGAAGAGTCGGACATGACTGAGCGACTTCCCTTTCCCTTTCCCTTTCCCTTTCATCAAGAGGCTTTTTTGTTCTTCTTCACTTTCTGCCATAAGGGTGGTGTCATCTGCCTATCTGAGCTTATTGATATTTCTCCCAGAAATCTTGATTCCAGCTGTGCTTCATCCAGCCTGGAATTTTGCATGATTACCCTGCATATAAGTTAAATAAGCAGGGTGACAAAATACAGAACTGATGTACTCCTTTCCTGATTTGGAACCAGTCTTTTGTTCCATGTCCAGTTCTAACTTTTGCTTCTTGATCTGCATACAGATTTCCCAGGAGGCAGGTAAGGTGGTCTGGTATTCCCAGTTCTTTAAGAATTTTCCACAGTTTGTTGTGATCCACACAGTCAAAGCCTTTGGCATAGTCAGTAAAGCAGAAGCAAATGTTTTTCTGGAACTCTGTTGCTTTTTTGGTGATCCAGTGGATCTTGGTAATTTGATCTCTGTTTCCTCTGCCTTTTCTAAATCTAGCTTGAACATCTGAAAGTTCATGTTTCAGGTACTGTTGAAGCTTGGCTTGGAGAATTTTGAAGATGTGGTACATATATCCAATGTGTTACATGTATACAATGGAATATTACTCAGGCATAAAGAAGAATGAAATAGTGCCATTTGCAGTGACATGGATGGACCTAGAAACTGTCATACTTACTTAAATAAATCAGACAGGAAAAGACAAATATCATATGATATCTGTTATTTGTAGAATCTACTGCATTGAAATTTAATGTGACTACTATGAAAATGTAGAGAAGGAAATGGCAACCCTCTCTAGTATTTTTGACAAGAAAATTCCATGGACAGAGGAGCCTGGCAGATGCAATACATGGAGTCACAAACAGTCAGACATGATGAAGTGACTGAGTACTATGAAGATGACATCTGCCATTGTGTTGTTTCCTATATATCTTATGTATTTTTTGTTCATCAACTACTCTATAATTTTGTGGTAAAAATATATTTTCTAGTGTTCCATTTTTAATTTCCTATATTTTATTATATACATTTTAAATATAATCTTACATTTAGTTATCTGATTAATTTTAATGAGGTGTAGTTCATTTACAATGTCATATTATTTTCAGATATATTACATAATGAATCAAAATTTTATATATTACTACATTTAAAGTTAAAAAGTATTGGCTACATTCCCTGTGCTTACAATACATTCTTGTAGCTTATTTCTTTTATTAATCTCCTATCCTGATCTTTCCCTTTCCCTCCTTCCCTCTCCCCCGTGGAGAGCTTTATTCTCTATTTCTGTGAGTCTGTTTCTATTTTATTATATTCATGCATTTATTTATTCTTTAGATTCCACATATAAGTGATAACATAGATTATATTTCTTTCTTTCTCTGAGATATTAATATTTTACTAACATAATGCCCTCTAGGTCCATCTGCATTCTTGCAAATGGCATAATTTCACTTTTCATGACTAACATTCCATTGTATATGCATGTATTAGTATGTAAACACACACACACATACCACTTCTTTGTCCAATTCATCTGTCAATTAACATTTAGATTGCTTCCATGTCTTGGCTACTGTAAATAGTTTTGCTGTTAACATTGTAGTGCATGTTTTAAAATCAGTGTGTTTGTTTTCTTCAGATATATTTATTATATATATATTATATATTATATATATACTCAGCAATGGAATTGTTCAATCACATAATAGTTCTATTTTTAGATTTTGAGGACTTCCGTATGTTTGGTATAGTGACTGTACCAATTTAAATTTCCAGCAATAGTGTTCTCATTTCTCCAAGATTATTTTCTTAATGGCTGTTCTGATTACTGGTAATATGTTTATTGTTGACAACTTAGTTGAGATTAATACTTATTTTCAGTATTATATTAAAAAACTCTGCTCTTTTATACCACTTTATCTCTACCCTCTTTTTGTTTTTATTGTTGTACAAAACACATCTACACACATTGTGTACCATCTAATTAGCATTAGATTTATTTTATTTTACAGATGTCTTTTGAATCAAAGAGGAACAATAAGAAATTATAAATCAAATATAAACTTGTGTTACATATTTACTTAGATATTTAGCTTTACTTGTGTTTATTTTCTCACATAGTTGTTGCTGTTTAGTCATGAAGTCATGTCCGACTCTCTGAGACCCCATGGACTGCAACACACCAGGCTTCCCTGTTCTTCACTATCTCCCAGAGTTTGCTCAAACTCATGTCCATTGAGTCAGTGATGCTATCCAACCATCTCATCCTCTGTTGCCACCTTCTCCTGCCCTCAATCTTTCCCAGCACCAGGGTCTTTTCCAATGGATTGGTTCTTTGCATCAGGTGGTCAAAGTATTGGAAGTTCACCTTCAGTATCAGTCCTTCAAATGAACATTCAGAGTTGATTTCCTTTAGGATTGACTGGTTTGATTTTTTGCAGTCCAAGGGAATCTCAAGAGTGTTCTCCAGCATCACAACTCAAAAACATCAGTTCTTCAGTGCTTAAGCTTCTTTATGGTTCAACTCTCACATCCATACATAATTATTGGAAAAACCATGGCTTTGACAATATGGATCTTTGTCAGCAAAGTGATATCTCTGTTTTTTAATGTGCTCTCTAGGTTTGTTAGAGCTTTTCTTCCAAGGAGCAAGCATCTTGTAATCTCATGGCTTCAGTCACCATCCCCAGAGATTTTGGAGCCATCAAAAAGGAAATCAGTCACTGGTTCCACTTTTTCCTTTTTTCTTTGCCATGAAGTGATAGGACTGGATACCATAATCTTAGTTCTTTGAATGTTATTTTAAGTCAGCTTTTTCACTCTCCTCTTTCACCTTCATCAAGAGGCTCTTTAGTTCTTCTTTGCTTTCTGCCATAAGAGTGGTATCATGTGCATAGCTCAAGTTGTTAATATTTCTCCCAGCAATCTTTATTCCAGCTTATGATTCATATTCCCTAGTCCTTTTAATTCATCCTGAAGGGTTCCCTTGAGTATTTCTTGTACAGCATGTCTCTTAGCAACAAATCATCTCATTAAAAAAAATAAATTGGTCTGTTGTAATTCTCTTATTACTCTCAATATTTCTGTTTGTCTTTCAAAAATGTATTATGATGCATCTATACAGTTGATCACTTTGAATTTATACTATTTGTAAATCATTGAGTTTGTAGGATATGTATGTCACTGTTTATCAACAAATTTAGGAAGTTTTCAGTCTGTATTTCTTCTTTTTTTTTTTTATTACTTTATATCTCTCATTTCCCTCTAGAGTTCCCATTATGTGTAAGTTACTGTCTTTCATGATGGCCTACATGTCTCTGAAACTGTTCCTTTCTTCTCCATCTTTTTTGCTTTTGCTCCTTCAAACAGGATAATTGCAATTGATTCTTCTTTAATTTTGCTCATTATTTTTTCTTCCAAGCTCATACATGCTGTCCAGGTTTCTAATACATTTTAAAATTTCAGCTATTATACTTCTCAACTCTAATTTCTATCTTATTCTTTTGTAAAATATCTATTTCATTCTTTTTACTCCCTATTTAATGAGACATAATCCTTCATACTTTCCTTTCATCTTTAAACATTGTTTTTATTATCTCTTCTAACATATAAATTTAGCAATTATATTTTTCTGTAGTGAATCCAACATCTTGGCTTCTTACATGTTGCTTTGTAATGATTGCTTTTTTTCATTATATGGGACATACTTCACTGGTTCTTTGAATGTCTTGTAGCATATTTCTGTTGTTGAAAAACTGGACATTTAAAATTATATAGTATGGCAATTCTGGCATTCAGATTATTGCCTCTCATTTGTGGTTTTCTGTTGTTTTGTTAGTAGTTGTTTTTATTTGTTTAGTGACTATTCTGAACTAATTATTTAAAGCCAATATTCTTTGCAGTACATGGCTTCTCAAGTCTCTGCTTTACTGTTTTTCATGTCATCCTCACTACTTCCATGGCCACCTTTTCAGGTTTCCACTGATTCATCTAGTCCCCAGTAATCTGTGAGGTTCCAAAGAAAATTTTACCATATTTATTATCATTTTCAGTTTAAATATGGTGCAAAAAATTTCTTTGGCTAAAATTATTATAAATCTTAATAGTTCGGTTCTTTCTGTTTTCACACTTTGGAGTCTCTTCCCTAAATATTTAAAATGAGTAGAGTGGTATCAGTTTATTTTTCATGGAGGAAGCACTTCTTTCTGTTAAATAGCCTCTGTTAGACTCACTCTAGTCCTTTAAACAGAACAGAGTTGAACCTCACAAGGAAACATTGAGGGTTCTCAACTTAACCTTGGGGCTTCCCTGGTGGCTCAGAGATTAAAACATCTTTCTGGAATGCGGGAGACATGGGTTTGATCCCTGGGTCGGGAAGATCCCTTGGAGAAGGAAATGGCAACACCCTCCAAGCTATTCCTACATATCACTCTATTAAATTAGTAAATTAGGGAGAAAAATATGGCTGCTAGTCCCAGAACTATATACCGAATAAAAAACATATGAAAGTGAAAGTCGCTCAGTCATGTCTGACTCTTAGCGACCCGATGGATGGAGTTCTCCACACCAGAATATGGGAGTGGATAGCATTTCCCATCTCCAGTGTATCTTACTGACCAGGAACTGAGCTGGAGTCACCGGCATTGCAAGCGGATTCTTTAACTGAGCTATCAGTTCAGTTCAGTTCAGTTCAGTCGCTCAGTTGTGTCTGACTCTCTGTGACCCCATGCACAGCATGTCAGGCTTCCCTGTCCATCACCAACTCCCAGAGTTCACTCAGACTCACAACCATCGAGTCGGTGATGCCATCTAGCCATCTCATCCTCTGCTGTCCCCTTCTCCTCCTGCCCCCATCCCTCCCAGCATCGAGTCTTTTCCAATGAGTCAACTTTTCGCATGTGGTGGCCAAAGTACTGGAATTTCACCTTCAGCATCATTCCCGCCAAAGAAATCTCAGGGCCGATCTCCTTCAGAATGGACTGGTTGGATCTCCTTGCAGTCCAAGGGACTCTCAAGAGTCTTCTCCAACACCACAGTTCAAAAGCATCAATTCTTCAGCACTCAGCTTTTTTCACAGTCCAGCTCCCACATCCATATATGACCACTGGAAAAACCAAAGCCTTGACTAGACGGACATTTGTTGTCAAAGTAATGTCTCTGCTATCTAGGTTGGTCAAAACTTTTCCTCCAAGGAGTAAGTGTCTTTTAATTTCATGGCTGCAATCACCATCTGCAGTGATTTTGGAGAAAAAATAAATAAAGTATGACATTCTTTCCACTGTTCCCCATCTATTTCCCATGAAGTGATGGGACCAGATGCCATGATCTTTATTTTCTGATTGTTGAGCTTTAAGCCACTTTTCATTCTCCTCTTTCACTTTCATCAAGAGGCTTTTTAGTTCCTCTTCATCTGAGGTTATTGATATTTCTCCCTGCAATCTTAATTCCAGCTTGTGCTTGTTCCAGCCCAGCGTTTCTCATGATGTACTCTGTATATAAGTTAAATAAGCAGGGTGACAATATACAGCCTTGATGTACTCCTTTTCCTATTTGGAACCAGTCTGTTGTTCCATGTCCAGTTCTAACTGTTGCTTCCTGACCTGCATATAGGTTTCTCAAGAGGCAGGTCAGGTGGTCTGGTATTCCCATCCCTTTCAGAATTTTCCACAGTTTATTGTGATCCAGACAGTCAAAGGCCTTGGCACAATCAATAAAGCAGAAATAGATATATTTCTGGAACTCTCTTGCTTTTTCTATGATCCAGCAGATGTTGGCAATTTGATCTCTAGTTCCTCTGCCTTTTCTAAAACCAGCTTGAACATCTGGGAGTTCATGGTTCATGTATTGCTGAAGCCTGGCTTGGAGAATTTTGAGCATTACTTTAGTAGCATGTGAGATGAGTGCAATTGTGTGGTAGTTTGAGCATTCTTTGACATTGCCTTTCTTTGGGAATGGAATGAAAACTGACCTTTTCCAGTCCTGTGGCCACTGCTGAGATTTCCAAATTTGCTGGCATATTGAGTACAGCACTTTCACAGCATCATTTTCCAGGATTTGAAATAGCTCAACTGGAATTCCATCACCTCCACTAGCTTTGTTCGTAGCGGTGTTTTTTAAGGCCCACTTGACTTCACATTCCAGGATGTTTGGCTCTAGGTGAGTGATCACAACATCATGATTATCTGAGTTGTGAAGAGCATTTTTGTACAGTTCTTCTGTGTATTCTTGCTACCTCTTCTTAATGTCTTCTGCTTCTGTTAGGTCCATACCATTTCTGTCCTTTATTGAGCCCATCTTTGCATGAAATGTTCCCTTGGTATCTCTAATTTTCTTGAAGAAATCTCTAGTCTTTCCCATTCTGTTGTTTTCCTCTATTTCTTTGCATTGATCACTGAGGAAGGCTTTCTTATCTCTTTTTGCTATTCTTTGGAACTCTGAATTCAGATACTTATATCTTTCCTATTCTCCTTTGCTTTTTGCTTCTCTTCTTTCCACAGCTATTTGTAAGGCCTCCCCAGAGAGCCATTTTGCTTTTTTGCATTTCTTTTCCATGGGGATGGTCTTGATCCCTGTCTCCTGTACAATGCCACGAACCTCCATTCATAGTTCATCAGGCACTCTATCTATTAGATCTCATCCCTTATATCTATTTCTCACTCCCACTGTACAATCATAGGGATTTGATTGAGGTCATACCTGAATGGTCTAGTGGTTTTCCCTACTTTCTTCCATTGAAGTCTTAATTTGGCAAGAATGAGTTCATGATCTGAGCCACAGTCAGCTCCTGGTCTTATTTTTGTTGACTGTATAGACCTTCTCCATCTTTAGGTGCAAAGAATGTATTCAATCTGATTTCAGTGTTGACAATCTGGTGATGTCCATGTGTAGAGTCTTCTCTTGTGTTATTGGAGGAGGATGTTTGCTATGACCAGTGCATTTTCTTGGCAAAACTCTATTAATCTTTGCCCTGCTTTATTCTGCATTCCAAGGCCAAATTTGCCTGTTACTCCAAGTGTTTCTTGACTTCCTACTTTTGCATTCCAGTCCACTATAATGAAAAGGACATCTTTTTTAGGTGTTAGTTCTAAAATGTCTTGTAGGTCTTCATAGAACCGTTCAACTTCAGCTTCTTCAGCATTACTGATTTGGGCATGGACTTGTATTACTGTGATATTGGTTTGCCTTGGAAACGAACAGAGATCATTCTGTCGTCTTTGAGATTGCATCCAAGTTCTCCATTTCTCCAAGTTCACCAAGGTCTCCAGGGTGACCATGATGGCTACTCAATTTCTTATAAGGCATTCCTTCCCACAGTAGTAGACATAATGGTCATCTGAATTAAATTCACCCATTCCAGTCTGTTTTAGTTCACTAATTCCTAGAATGTTGATGTTCACTCTTGCCATCTCCTGTTGGACCACTTCCAATTTGCCTTGATTCATGGACCTAACATTCCAGGTTTCTGTGCAATATTGCTTTTTACAGCATCAGACCTTGCTTCTATCACCAGTCACATCCACAGCTGGGTATTGTTTTTGCTTTGGCTCCATTGCTTCATTCTTTCTGGAGTTATTTCTCTACTGATCTCCAGTAGCATATTGGGCACCTAATTACCTGGGGAGTTCCTCTTTCAGTATCTTATCATTTTACATTTTAATACTGTTCATGGGGTTCTCAAGGCAAGAATATTGAAGTGGTTTGCCATTCCCTTCTCCAGTGGGCCACATTCTGTCAGACCTCTCCACCATGCCCACCTGTCTTGGGTAGCCCCACATGGCATGGCTTAGTTTCATTGAATTAGACAAGGCTGTGATCCTAGTGTGATTAGATTGACTATTTTTCTGTGATTATGGTTTCAGAGCATGGGCGGCTGTGACAGCACACAGAGCACGGCTGATAAGAGCTACCCCACGTCCGAGGTCAGGAGCAGAAGCTGGGAGGATCCCATGCCCAAGGGGCGTCAGCCGAGAGGAGCTACCCCACGTCCAAGGTCAGGGGCAGAGGCCAAGAGTGCCAGGCTGCAACAGCGCAGGAGCAGCCGAGAGGAGCATTCCCTGCCCAAGGCTAGGGGTGGCGGCCAGGAGGAACTGCCCAACGCTCGAGGCCAGGGGCAGCAGCCGGGAGGAGCAACACCACGTCCAAGGAGCTGTGGCTGCATAGGCGCCAGAGTGCCTCAGTTCAATTCAGTTCAGTTGCTCAGTCGTGTCTGACTCTTTGCAACCCATGAATCACAGCACACTAGGCCTCCCTGTCCATCACCAACTCCCGGAGTTCACCCAGACTCACGTCCATCGAGTCGGTGATGCCATCCAGCCATCTCATCTTCTGTCATCCCCTTCTCCTCCTGCCCCCAATCCCTCCCAGCATCAGAGTCTTTTCCAATGAGTCAACTCTTCGCATCAGGTGGCCAAAGTACTGGAGTTTCAGCTTCAACATCATTCCTTCCAAAGTAATCCCAGGGCTGATCTCCTTCAGAATGGACTGGTTGGATCTCCTTGCAGTCCATTGGACTCTTAAGAGTCTTCTCCAACACCATGGTTCAAAAACATCAATTAATTGGCACTCAGTTTTCTTCACAGTCCAAGTCTCACATCCATACATGACCACTGGAAAAACCATAGCCTTGACTAGACGGGCCTTTGTTGGCAAAGTAATGTCTCTGCTTTTCAATATGCTATCTAGGTTGGTCATAACTTTTCTTCCAAGGAGTAAACAAAGGAAAGGCAGAGGAATCAGAGGTCAAATTGCCAACATCCACTGGATCGTCAAAAAAGCAAGAAAATTCCAGAAATACATCTATTTCTGCTTTATTGACTATACCAAAACCTTTGACTGCGTGGATCACAATAAGCTGTGGGAAATTCTGAAAGAGATGGGAATACCAGACCGACTGACCTGACTCTTGAGAAACCTATATGCAGGTCAGGAAGCAACAGAACTGGACATGGAAAAACAACTGGCTCCAAATAGGGAAAGGAGTACATCAAAGCTGTATATTGTCACCCTGCTTATTTAACTTATGTGTAGAGTACATCATGAGAAACGCTGGGATGGAAGAAGCACAAGCCGGAATCAAGATTGCTGGAGAAATATCAATAACCTCAGATATGCAGATGACACCACCTGTATGGCAGAAAGTTTAGAAGAACTAAAAAGTCTCTTGATGAAAGTGAAAGAGGAGAGTGAAAAAGTTGGCTTAAAGCTCAACAATCAGAAAATGAAGATCATGGCATCTGGTCCCATCACTTCATGGGAAATAGATGGGGAAACAGTGGAAATAGTGTCAGACTTTATTTTGGGGGGCTCCAAAATCACTGCAGATGGTGACTGCAGCCATGAAGTTAAAAGATGCTTACTCCTTGGAAGAAGAGTTATGACCAGAGGGCCTAGAGGATCTATTCCACATTCAAGGTCAGCAGGGGCGACAGTGAGGAGATATCCCTTGTCCAAGGTAAGGAGCAGTGGTTGTGCTTTGCTGGACCAGCCGTGAAGAGATACCCCACGTCCAAGGTAAGAGAAACCCAAGTAAGACGGTAGGTGTTGCAAGAGGTCATCAGAGGGCAAACACACTAAGCTATCAGTAAAGCACCAAAAGCTATAAGCAATCCCTAAATTCTGTTACATAGAGCATATTCAGAGAATATAGTATTATGAGGCTGTTAAGGTTGAGATGTGAGATGAATAGTTATCCTAAATTCTAAAGAACATGATGATAGATGTCATAACTACTTTGAGAAGGTTTTAGGTTTTAGTATAGGTGAATAGGCTTCATACTTTCCCAGGTGGCTCAGATGGTAAAGAATCTGCCCCTGCAGCAGGAGGCCCAGATTTGATCCCTGGGTTGGGAAGATCCAGTGAAGAGGGTAATGTCAATCCACTGCAGTATTCTTGCCTGGAGAATTCCATGGACAGAGGAGCCTGGTGAGCTACACTCCATGGAATCACAGAGCTGGAAGCAACTGAGTTATTAACACACACATAGGTGAAATAAACTTTTTGTTAGTTTACATGTTTTGTTTTGTTTTATGTGATTGTTTTGGTAACTTACTTTTCTTTCAATAAATTTATACTATACTTGCAGGTAGTTATAAAATTAAACATTCATATACCTATAAATATATTCACCCTACTCGTCATGTTGAAGGCATACTCCATTTGAATACTCTTTATTTTGAATAGCAGAAGTGAGATATGTGATCTGTGGAACCAGGGGATGTAAGTACCAGACATTTCTACTTTGTTGTTTTGGAATGTTCACTCTTGGAATCTGGCCACCATGCATCAGAAAGCTAAAGCAGCCTATGGAGAGGCCCACAAAGAGGAACGAGTGATGTCATCACAGCCTTGATTAAGTTTCTAGCTGATAACCAGCATTAACATGCATGTCAAGTGAGGCAACAATCATAAAAGTGGACCTCCCATTCCCTAGTTAAATAGCAAAGGTTATTTTTGTAGAGTTTTGGTCAAAATTATGATTTGTAAATAATTGCTATTGTTATTTTAAGATACCTAGTTTGTGGATTTTTTGTTGCTGTTGTTATTATGCAACAGTAAATAACCATGAAATTTTGTTATCTGGAAGAAAGACATTGTTGTGAGAAAAAAAGCCAAAACATGTATAGTTATCTTCAAGACAACCTAGGGGGAAGACAGAAGGGCTTAGCAGACATTGTTTGTCCTAGAGAAGTGTGTTAATGAGGACTTAAGAAAACTAAGGGAAATGATTTTTGAAGCTATAATAAGAGGGACACTTGTTACATAGTCATGAGAACTTTGTCAACATTTTTTCCTGTAATAATGTGAAAAAATTCAAAATGTGTCCTTCAGACTACAAGATTAAGTTAAAAAGTTTTTACACCAGAATACTAAAAGTATCATTTGGTTTATTTTTTCTGCATGTACTGCCAATAATAAAAGAATACAGAACACTCCAGTGGATATTCTGCTAAATATCTAAATCAAGACCTCCTGGACTTGAAAAGTAGTTATTTCTCATTCCTATTCTCTCCTGATATAACATTATTCTGAGATTAAGAAAGGGCCTCCAGTGAAAGGCATATTCATGGTGGGGAATGTTTGATTCTGTGTTTTACAGCCTCAGAATGACCCTATGGTGTTACCTCATAGGACTATTCAAATAGACAAAATGCCCTGTAAGGAGATGAAGGTTGTGCCTTACAGAATTTGTTGATGAAATAATAGAATTTCTAAGACTTTTAATGATATTGTTCCAAGGCAGCTCCAGGCTTCCCAGGTAGTGCTGTTGGTAAAGAATCTGCCTGCCTATGCAGGAGACCTGAGACTTGGGTTTGAGCCCTGTGTTGGGAAGATTCCTTAGAAAAGGAAATGGCACCCCACTCCAGTATTTTTGCCCAGAAAATTCCATGGGCAGAGGAGTCTGGTGGGCTACAGTTGATGGGGCCACAAAGGGTCAGACATGGCTGGGCACACATGAGCACAAGGCAGTCTCACAGAGTCCCAGAAAGAGAAGGGATTGTCTTGGAGATATTTGTGGGTGTGGCATTTGTGTAATGGAGTGGATTATAAATTATATTAGAATATGTATTTTATAAAATTATATAAAGTGGAATTAAAAGGTTAGGAATTGTACAAAATGCAAACATACTGTTTGATCCTAAGATTATGTAAGTAGGAAGCAGAGTGGAAACTACTCAGCTAGAGCAGAAGTTACTTAATGTGGAAAAGGAAGATTGGATTGCCTTTCAAGTTAAATACTGGAAGGTGGAGCTCATAGACCTGGGGAACAATGTCTCAGGAATTCAACTGAGATCCAATCAAGTCACTGGCAACAGGGGCCCTCTGGATTTTAGAATTGCTATAAAACAATAATTTCTGTCTTTCCCTTATTTTCCACATTTTTGAGTGACAATGTCCATAATAATTCATTGTTCATTGTTCAGTCGTGTCTGACTCTTTGCAACCCCACAGACTGCAGCACTTCGGGCTTCCCTGTCCTTCACTGTCTCCCAGAGTTGGCTCAAACTCATGTCCATTGAATCAGTGATGCCATCCAACCTTCTTATCCTCTGTTGCCCCCCTTTTCTCCTGTCCTTAATCTTTCCCAGCATCAGGGTCTTTTCTATCAATTACCTATGGATAATTTCTAGCGATTATCCATAACAATTACCCTAGTCCTTTTTCACCACTGTATGTTGCATTTATGGAGAAGATAATTTGTTTCATTATATCTTCAGATTGAGAGGAACTTGAACCTGACTTAGATAACTAGACTGTAGGCTTTAACAGATGTCATAATGGCATGAAACTTGAGAATCCTGATGTAGAGACAAATGTAGTTTGTATACAGAAGAAACATAAATTTTTGCTAGAGGATGGATTGTGGCAGACTGAATTTTCCCAGCATGATCATTCAAGTCCTTGGAGGATTTTTGACTAGCATATGGAAGAAGTGTGGCTATATGAATTTGGAGCCTACATTATAAATATGTCACAAACTTTTGCCATTTGCTTTGGGAAAGCTTGCTCTTGAAAAGCAGCCACTGCTACTTAGTCACTTCAGTCATGTGTGACCCTATGGACTTCACTTCACTCTGTGCAACCCTATGGATTGTAGTCTACCAGGCTTCTCTGTCCATGGACTTCTCCAGGCAAGAATACCAGAGTGGGTCGCCATGCCCTCTACCAGGGATCTTCCCAACTCAGGGATTGAACCCAGGTCTCCTACGTTGCAGGCAGATTCTTCACCACTGAGCCACCAGGGAAGCTGCTGAAAAGCAGCTACCACCTTATTAAAGAAGCCCAAATAGTCTATGGGAGAAATGTTCATTACTAACGTGGCAACATTGAGAGGCCAAACACAGAAGTCTGGCCAGCAACTCAGCTGAGACCTCAGGTGACATCTAGCACCAACTGCCATTCAAAGGAGGGAAAATATCTCCAGATGATTCCAATAAAGCCCGAGTCATCAACTGGCCTTTGAATTATCCCAGAGAAGACCTCAGACACTGAAACAGAAGCAAGATATTTACACTGTTCTTGCCCAGCTTCTGAGCCATAGATTTTGCAAATGTCATAAAATAATAGTTTTACCCTTTTTTTGCTTGCTGTTGTTTGTTACATATTGATAGTATCTTGAGCACCTTGCCTTATTTCTTTATTTACCATAATTATCAGTGCACATCCTTCCAAATGTAAAGAGATTTTTATCTTTATAGTAGAAAGAATCCCTTAACAGCTAGCAACTTAAAGAATGAAAATCAATGAGAGCAATTTTTAAAGACAAGAAAGAGAGGCTAAGAGAAGAAATAACAGGGTGACAAGAAACCAGCAAGAAATAAGAAGGAAGCTGGAGATTTAACTTCAAGTGGAATCTAGCTTCCTCAGCAATCTTTAAAACATTTTCAAAAGCTTCAGTGTTCATTGGAAAGGTATAAATCACAACATATTGTTTAACAGTATTTATTTTAAATTACAATTTCTATCCAGCTAAGTTTTGTATTCACATACATGCCCATGCAACATTCTCTCTGTTTATTTTGACTCCAACTTCTGATGACTACCTTTATTATGTACACGATATCTTACTCTAAAAAGGCAAAGACAAGCTATACATTTCAGATGGGATTGAGCACTCCACCCATAATTCTATCAGTGTGGTTGAGAAACTAGTGACACAATGATGGAAAGATAATTTCATATTATAAATAGAATGGGAAGAAAAGGGCAGAAGACTGAATTGACTGACTCAATGAACATGAGTTTGAGCAAACTCCAGACAGTGAAGAACAGGGAAGTATCATGGTGTGCTACAGTCCATGGGTTTGCAGAGTCAGACATGACTAAGGGACTGAACAACAACAAGAAAAAATATTTTTATAACAAAAGCTTTAAAGTTCTCAACAGAAATCTGGAATATAAAAGAAAAAACCTGAGACATCTTTATCTAAGTTCAAATGGACATGTCTGGAACTCTATGGGTCAGCTCTCTTGTACACATTCTGGTAGACTCAGAGACTCACTGATCTATGAGAAACATGGATTGAAAACCCAAACCATTTACTTAAGCAAATTATACTACCTTGTCCTGCACCAGTAATCACTTTACTGCTAATGGACAATTACTAATACACAGGGTAATAGGATGAAGCATGCATGAGATTGGGTGAAGTCTTGGCAACTGAGCAGAATAATGTTCAGTATGCTTGTGCTAAGTCATGTCTGACTCTTTGTGGCATCATAGACTGTAACCCATCAGGCTCCTCTGTATATGGGGTTTCCCAGGCAAGAATACCGGAGTGGGTTGCCACTTCCTATTCCAGGGAATCTTCCCGACCCAGGGATCAAATCACGCCTCTTGTGAGTCCTGCACTGACAAACGAATTCTTCACCACTAGCACCAATTGGGAAGCCCATTCAGTATAATTCAGTTTAGTTCAGTCGCCTAGTCATGTCCAACTCTTTTTCACCCCATGGACTGCAGCACACCAGGCTTCTCTGTCCATCATCAACTCCCAAAGCTTGTTCAAACTTATGTCCATCGAGTCAGTGATGCCATCCAGCCATCTTGTCCTCTGTCATCCCCTTCTCCTCCTGCCTTCAATCTTTCCCAGCATCAGGGTCTTTTCCAAGGAATCAGTTACTCTCATCAGGTGGCCAAATTGTAGCTTAAGCTTCAGCATCAGTCCTTCCAATGAGTATTCAAGACTGATTTCCCTGAGGATTGACTGGTTTGACCTCCCTGTTGTCCAAGGGATTCTTAACAACCTTCCACAACACCACGGTTCAAAAGCATCAGTTCCTTAGCACTTAGCCTTCTCTATGGTCCAATTCTTACATACATACATGACTACTGGGTAAACAATAGCTTTGACTAGATGGATCTTTGTCGACAGAGTAATGTTTCTGTTTTTAAATATGCTGTCTAGATTTGTCATACCTTTTCTTCCAAGGAGCAAACACCTTTTAATTAAATGGCTGCCATCACTGTCTGTAGTAATTTTGGAGTCCAAGAAAATAAATTCTGTCACTGTTTCCATTGTTTCCCCATCTATTTGCATTAAATGGTGGGACCAGATGCCATGATCTTAGTTTTCTGAATGTTGAATTTTAAGCCAACTTTCTCACTCTCCTCTTTCACTTTCAAGAGGCTCTTTAGATCTTCTTTGCTTTCTGCCATAAGGGTGGTGTCATCTGCATATCTGAAGCTATTTATATTTCTCCCAGCAATCTTGATTCCAGTTTGTGCTTCATCCAGCCCTGCATTTCACATGATGTACTTTGCATATAAGTTAAATAAGCAGGGTGATGATATACAGTGTTAGTGTACTCCTTTCCCAATTTTGAACCAGTTCATTGTTCCATGTCTGGTTCTAGCTGTTGCTTCTTGACCTGCATACAGATTTCTCAGGAGGCAGGTAAGGGGATCTGGTATTCCCGTTTCTTTAAGAATTTTTCACAGTTTGTTGTGATCCACACAGTCAAAGACTTTAGCATAGTCAATGAAACAGAAGTAGATTATTTTATGGAACTCTCTTGCTTTTCCTATGATCCATCCTCATGGTATGGTATGGTATATCTCTATTTGAAAATCCCTAACTTTTACTTTTTATTAATTTCATTTCCTTTTAGTTTTATTGAAATATAATTGACATAGGACTGCATATGTTTGAGGTGTACAGCAAAACAATCTGACTTACATGCATCATGAAATGATTACTACAATAATTTAGTAATGTGTATCATTGAAAATACCTTAAAATACAAGATAAAGAGGAACTATTTTCCCTATGATGAGAACACTTAGGACTTACTCTCTTAAAAGCTCTTGTATGTAACATAGAGAACTGTTAATAACATTAATTATGTTTTACATTACATTCTTAGTACAAAACAGGAAGAATCATAGAAATAGAACAAACAGATAGTTTCCAGAGCATAGGGATAGGGGAATAAGTGAAATATGTGAGAAAGATTAAGAGGTACAAACTTCCAGTTACAAAATAAATGTCACAGGGATGTAATGTACAGAGTGAAGAAAATGCTCAAGAATAGTATAATATCTTTGTATGGTGACAGATGGCAACTAGAGCTATTGTGGTGGTCAGTTTGAAATGTATAGAAATATCAAAGTGTTGCACTGTGCACCATAAGCTGTTATAGTACTGTAGGTCAATTATATTTTTAAAAACCACTAACAGTCAAATTCACAGAGAGATTAGATTTGTGGTTCCTAGAAGTGGGAGTAGCGGAGGAGGAGTTAGAAGAAGGTGATAGAAAGGTGCAAACTTTCAGGTATTACAAAAAAAAAAGAGAAAAATTCTAGTTTTTAAAACTTCCACAGCAGAGGTGGCTGATGTCCATGATGTAAACTGATAACTATTTACTATTTTACATTATTATCATTCCAAGACCTTGGGTTTGAAAAGTGAAAGTGGGAAAGTGTTATTCGCTCAGTTGTGTCCAACTCTTTGCAACTTTATGGACCATAGACTGCTAGGCTTCTATATCCAAGGAATTCTCCAGGCAAGAATACTGAAGTAGGTAGCCATTCCCTTCTCTAGGGGATCTTCCTGACACAGGGTTTAAGGAAGTGTTAAAAAGAGTCCCAATATTAACTTGTGACTACAGAGAAGAATTCTTTTCTCTGCTTTGGCATTCTAAAACATTGCTGGGAAGGAATGGAAATTCCTTTTTCTGGTAAGTTCCTCATTTTTTTGTCTTTACATCAATACTTTCATTCCCTCTCAGTACACAATCTGATATTGTATACGTGTTTGGTAGTACACTCAGGAGTTAGCCAGAAGTACAGTGTTCCACCAGAACCTCACCATTCTATAGGTTCTAGAAGTAAAGCCAAAGTGTTCCAGCTTAAAAGTCAGTGGAGGCTTTTATATGAATTTTAGCTCAATTATTCACATGATTTTCTTTAGGCTGCTGTTTAGGCCAGTCTCTACATCATTCTGCAGTATTGACCTTTTACGTTTCATTGTTGGCAATTTCTCTGGCTCTATTCCAAATACTAAATCCTATACAATTATTTGATCCCTTAACCTCTCATGGCTCATTACTGACATCTATGTGGATTCTGCAACTTTGACCTGTGGTGATACATGGGAAGAAGATTCACTTCCAAGCTTTGTGAATTATATTATATAAGAGCCTGATGTTACCAACATTAATACAAAGTACCTCAGTGTGATGGTATGGTAGGGACCACTTTTTCCCCAAAGCTAAATAATAAACAAAAATTCATCCTTAGTGCTTGCAATTCAAATAGGCCATTCACTACCATCTGGACAAGACTCTGTAATGTTCTCTGAGGCAAAATATTCTTACAAAATATTTGTGCAAAATAGCACAACTCAGCTTTTCCATTATGTAAAGCCTGTCTTAGTAGCAATGTGTTTCTCCAAATAAAAAGTAAGTATAACTACTTAAAAGTATTTTAATTCCTTCATTCTTAGTTCTCCCCCCTCTCTATTTTTTTTTTTATCCTTGGAAAGCATGCATGGTGCCTGAAGGCATAACTGCCATCTTATAACCATACACTGATAATATACATAATTACTCCCAATGTTCTGCTTCCCCTATGTCATTTTGTTGTTGTTCAGTGACTAAGTTGGTCTTACCAACTCTTGAGACCCCATGGATTGCAGCATGCCAGGCTTCTCTTTTCTTCACTATCTCCTGGAGTTTGCTCAAGGTCATGTCCATTGAGTTGGTGGTGCTATCTAACCATCTCAAATTCTTCTTTTGCCTTCAATCTTTCCCAGCACCAGAGTCTTTTCTAATGAGTTAGCTCTTCACATCAGGTGGCCAAAGTATTTGAGCTTCAGCTTTAGTATCAGTCCTTCCAATGAGTATTCAGGGTAGATTTCCTTTAGGATTTACTGGTTTGATCTCCTTGTTGTCCAAGGGACTCTCAAGAGTCTTCTCCAGCATCACAGTTCAAGCATCAATTCCTCAGCACTCAGCCTTCTTTATGGTCCAACTCTCACATCCATACTTGACTACTGTGAAAGCCATAGCTTTGGCTGTGCTTACCTTTGTCAGCAAAGTGATGTCTCTGCTTTTTAATGTGCTAGGTTGATCATAGATGCATGCAAAACTATACTGACTGTCCCATGTGATCAAATATGGATGGGAATGACATGTGTCACTTTCAGGATGAGGCAATGTAAAACCTGTGTGCCACTCTCTTGTGTCTTTCTTCATTTGGTCTCCATAGTTGGGGACCATGGAAGCATTGTGCCAAGATGGCTGAACCAAGAAGTCACACAGTTTAGACTGTTTTGTCATTGTATGGATCAAAGCCTCCACGAAGATTTACTTGAATAGACAATGGGCTTTGTACAACCAAAATACACTTGGATTGTGTTGAACCTTTATGGACAGCCATTTGTAAATATCACAACATCTTCTAGTTTATTCTAAGCAATAACAGTGGCAAGCACAGGGAGATGGTCGATGCAACAAAGATGGTATAATAAAACTATTAAAATAGCCCTGCTTCAAAAAGTGTGATTGAGCTTCAGTAGCAACCCTCAGTGTGGATTGCCTTTCCCCAGAACTCTTATTTAGTGCAAAAAAGAAAAAAAAAATAAATAAAAGAAAGAAAAACACTATTAGTTAAGTGACAGTTATTTTTGTTTCAATTTGTTTTATTTTTATTTTGAAACTGAAAGCATTCCAAATTAATTATATATATATATAAATTTATATACATTTCCTACTAAACAATACAACATAACACATAAATATCTTATTTACTTGCTCCTGAATTCCTAAATGCTGTCTTCACCCCAGTGATGACCCAGGCAAATAATTCAAGTCTTATTGCCATTAGAGGATATTTTGGACTAGATAACCCTGACCACTTCACTGAAATTAGAGAAATCTCTTCTTACTTCATAGCATAGTCTTCCTTGTTTTAAAATAGACTTGCATCACTGTTTTCACTATTTTGAAAGCACAGAGAACAAAATTGCTCAAAATATGAAAACTCTGCACCTATTTTGAATAATAAGATTCTTCAATGTGGGGAAAAAAATCCACATTCTACTTTCTTTTATGCTAGACTGATGTGTGCTTTGTTATTTTCACTAGATAAATGCAGGAACTATCAAAGGACAAACTTGCAAGAAAAAATAAACTGTTTGTTCCTTCTTTTACTGTCTCAGATCCAACAGCTTTTCAGATTTAGTTTCCATTTATTAGAACATTTGAAATTACTTATTGGAATTTCTTAGCGTTCTTTTATAAGCCCAATGAACAGGTGTAATTGTGTTTGGTAGATCAATTCATCCATTGCACCTTGAAAATATTCCAGTGTTATCAAATAACAGCAAATAGCCTAGTTGTTTAATTATATCAAGTAAATTTATGCCTTTTGATAGAAGTGGTCAATTCAAAATGAAATAAAAAATCTTACAAGTTGGACAATCTATCCAATTAGTTAGATTTTTCTTTTCCAAAATTCACATCTCAAATTAAAGTGCATAAATCCATCACCTGTACAACCTACTGATAGATTCTTATCAACATAATGCATGTTAGCAACTACATTATTAAAATTCTACCAAAGACTAAAATGGAGAGGACAGGCCTGAATAATCATTTAACATTAATTCTAATGACAAATGTTTCCATTGCAATAGGGAATTTTTCCTATTATTTTATTTTCACCTCTACAAAGAAGTACCTTGAACTATTCTAATCAGTCATGTGTACATCAATGTAGTACTTCAAAATGTCTTCATTATTAAGATGCAAGAGTGTCCATTTATCTTTCTCTTGACTATCACCGTTTATAGTAAAAAGACACTACACAAAATGTAAAACATGCTATTCAATTCAGCAAATATATATTAAAAATTGATTAGTGACCAATACTGGGATTTTTAATGCTCACTGGATAATATTGATATCATTATCACATACCTTTCTACACTGAACTTTTCAATTTAAATTACTTAAATCATTTTTATGAGAATATATTATATTTCTTAACTTCTTCTATTCTGTGAACAATAACAGTACTGTTTTCTTTATACACATGATGTCTTATCCAGTTGCTTTTATGCAGTAGGAATCTTGAAAGTATCTGTTGAAAGAATAATGAATTATTGTCTTTTTATATTAATATCCAAATGAGGAGGAAGAAATGTAAAAGAGGAATGTGGGAGATAACTAATGATTCCAGTTGCATGGGATAGCTGTTTACATTGAGGGAGTAAATATCAAAAGATAAAATAAGGACATATTTTTAACATGAAGCTTCAAGAATACTATGGGGTAGTGGCATTAATACCTACCATTTCCTTATGTGGGCTTCCCTGGTATCTCAGCTGGTAAAGAATTCCTCTGCAATGCAGGAGACCCTGGTTCAATTCCTGGGTCAGGAAGATCCCCTCGGGAAGGGATAGGTTACCTACTCCAGTATTCTTGGACTTTCCTTGTGGCTCAGATAGTAAAGAATCTGCTTGAAATGTAGGAGATCTGAGTTCTATCCCTGGATTTGGACAATCCCACGGAAAAGGGAATGACTACCCCCTCCAGTATTCTTGCCCAGAGAATCATCATGGATGGGGGAGCCTGGCGGGCTACAGTCTTTGGGGTCTCAAAGAGTAGGACAAGACTGAGAAATTGAGCACAGTGCACACTGTCTTATGTGTTGAGCAGACTCTGAAGCCAAGAACTGTTTAATATGCCTCCATCCAAACAACAAACTTTAAAACATGAGTTAATGTTCATTCATTTTGATTCTCTTGCTTGCTCAGTCATTCAGTCATGTATGACTCTTTGCAACCCCATGGACTATAGCCCACCAGGCTCTTCTGTCCATGGCATTTTCCAAGCAGACTACTGAAGTGAGTTGCCATTTCTTTCTCTAGATGTATTAGTTACCCAACTGTATCCAACTATTTGTGGCCCCATAGACTATAGCCCATCAAGCTCTTATGTCAACTGAATTTTCCAAGCAAGACTACTGGAGTGGGTTGCCATTCCCTTCTCCAGGGTATCTTCCAGACCCACGGATGAAACCCAGGTTTCCTGTACTGTAGGCAGATTCTCTACCATCTGAACCACCAGGGAAGCACAGTTTTCACTAAGTAGAGATAAAAATATGATCAGACAAAGGGATTGTATTTTTGGAAGTGAGAAATAGATTTAGGGGACTAGATCTGATAGAGTGCCTGATGAACTATGGATGGAGGTTCATGACATTCATTATAGAGGAGATGGGGAAAAGACCATCCTCAAGAAAAAGAAATGCAAAAAAGCAAAATGACTGTCTGAGGAAGGCTTACAAATAGCTGAGAAAAGAAAAAAAGTAAAAAGCAAAGGAGAAAGGAAAGATATAAGCATCTGAATGCAGAGTTCCAAAGAATAGCAAGGAGACGTAAGAAAGCCTTCCTCAGCGATCAATGCAAAGAAATAGAGGAAAATAATAGAATGGAAAAGACTAGTGATCTCTTAAAGAAAATTAGAGATACCAAGGGAACATTTCATGTGAAGATGGGCTCAATAAAGGACAAAATTTGTAGGGATCTAACAGAAGCAGAAGAAGAGATGGCAAGAATACACAGAAGAACTGTACAAAAAAGATCTTCATGACCCAGATAATCACGATGGTGTGATCACTCACCTAGAGCCAGACATGTGAAGTCAAGTGGGCCTTAGGAAGCAGCACTATGAACAAAGCTAGGAAATGGCAACTCACTCCAGTGTTCTTGCCTGGAGAATCCCAGGGACGGGGAAGCCTGGTGGGCTGCTGTCTATGGGATCACACAGAGTTGGACACGACTGAAGTGACTTAGCAGTAGTAGAGGTGATGGAATTCCAGTAGGGCTGTTTCAAATCCTGGAAGATGATGCTGTGAAAGCGCTGCACTCAATATGCCAGCAAATTTGGAAAACTCAGCAGTGGCCACAGGACTGGAAAACGTCAGTTTTCATTCCAATCCCAAAGAAAGGCAATGCCAAAGAATGCTCAAACTACCGACAGTTGCACTCATCTCACATGCGAGGAGAGTGATGCTTAAAATTCTCCAAGCCAGGTTTCAGCGACACATGAAACTGTGAACTTCTAGATGTTCAAGTTGGTTTTATAAAAGTCACAGGAATCAGAGATCAAATTGACAACATCTGCTGGATCATCAAAATAGCAAGAGAGTTCCAGAAAAACATCTATTTCTGCTTTATTGACTATGTGAAAGCCTTTGACTATGTGGATCACAATAAACTGAAAAATTCTGATAGAGATGGGAATGCCAGACCACCTGACCTGCCTCTTGAGAAATCTGTATGCAGGTCAGGAAGCAACAGCTAGAACTGGACATGAAACAACAGACTGGTTCCAAATAGGAAAAAGAGTACATCAAGGCTGTATATTGTCACCCTGCTTATTTAACTTCTATGCAGAGTACATCATAAGAAATGTTGGGCTAGAGGAAGCACAAGCTGGAATCAAGATTGCTGGGAGAAATATCAATAACCTCACATATGGAGATGACACCACCCTTAGGGCAGAAAGTGAAGAACTAAAGAGCCTCTTGATGAAAGTGAAAATGGAGAGTGAAAAAGTTGACTTAAAGTTCAACATTCAGAAAACAAATATCATGGCATCTGGTCCTATCACTTCGTGGGACTTAGATAGGGAAACAGTGGAAAGAGTGGCTGACTTTATTTTTCTGGGCTCCAAAATCACTGCAGATGGTGATTGCAGCCATGAAATTAAAAGACGCTTACTCCTTGGAAGGAAAGTTATGACCAACCTAGATAGCATATTGAAAAGCAGAGACATTACTTTGTCAACAAAGGTCCATCTAGTCAAGGCTATGGTTTTCCCAGTGGTCATGTATGGATGTGAGAGTTGGACTGTGAAGAAAGATGAGCCCTGAAGAATAGATGCTTTTGAACTGTGGTGTTGGAGAAGACTCTTGAAAGTCCCTTGGACTGCAAGGAGATTCAACCAGTCCATTCTAAAGGAGTTCAGTCCTGGGTGTACATTGGAAAGACTGATGCTGAAGCTGAAACTCCAATACTTTTGCCACCTGATACAAACAGCTGACTCATTTGAAAAGACCCTGATGGTGGGAAAGATTGAGGGCAGGAGGAGAAGGGGATGACAGAGGATGAGATGGTTGGATGGTATCACCGACTCAATGGAAGTGGATTTGGGTGGACTCTGGAAGTAGGTGATGGACAGTGAGGCCTGGCGTGCTGCGGTTCATGAGGTTACAAAGAGTCGGACACTACTGAGCGACTTAACTGAACTGAAAGAAAATTAAATGAAGAAAGCTCAATCCATCAAAAGATGAATGGATAAAGAAAATGTCATATACATATATTGAAAGCTTATTAAGCTGCTATTATCACAACATGGATAGAACTTGAAAGTATTATGCTAAGTGAAATGCCAGACAGAGATAGAAAAATACTCTGTGATCTCACATGTATGTAGAATCTGAAAAAAAAACTGAACTTGTAGCAACTCAAGATTGATGGCTGCCAGAAGCTGAGAGGTGGTAGAAATATAAGAGGTTGGTCTAAAAGTACAAACTTCCAGTTATAAAATGATTATGTTCTGTGAATCTAATGTACAGAGTGATGGCTATAGGTAACAATACTTTATTATATATTTGAATAATGTTAAAAATTGGATTTTCAATGTTCTTCACCACACACACCAAAAAAAAAAAAAAAACTCACAAAATGGTAATTGTGTGAGGTAACATATGTGTTAAGTAACCTCATTATAGTGATAATTTCACAATGTATATGTAATAATTGTATATGCCTAATATAATGCATAATCATGCACAATGCATAATTTCACAATGCATAGCATATGAAGACATGGTACACCTTAAATTTACATAGTCTCATATGCCATTTATATATTAATAAAACTGGGAAAAAAGCAAATAAGGCAGCACAAGGGAAGGAAAAAAAATCTTGAAATCACGACAATGGCAATCTTTGGAGGAAAAGAAGAGGACTTGAAAAAGGTTTTTATCATCCTGATGTTCTATTTCTTGATGTAGATTGCATTTAACGGGAGCACTTACCTAATGATAATTTATCTGCACAGTTATTGTGCACTTTTCTCTATTAATGAATTTAATATCTAAGTTATATTTTAAAAGGGGATATAGAGAAAGAGAACTTCCCAGATGACTCAGTGGTAAAAAATATCTGTCTGCAAACTCAGAAGACTCAGAAGATGCTGGTTCAATCTCTGCATCAGAAAGATTCCCTGGAGGAGGAAATGGCAACTCACTCCAATATTCTTGCCTGGAAAATTCCATGGATAGAGAAGACTTGTGGGCTGCAGTCCATGTGGTAACAAAGAGTCAGAGAAGACTGAGTGAGCACATAGAAAAATATGCACTTTTAAGGTAAAAGATGACTAGTTTAGTTTTAAATATGCTGAAATTGAAATGTCAGTCCTAAAGAAGCCTAGTAAATAATTAGGCATATATGATTGCAGCTCAGCAAAATATACTAGTACAGGGATTAAGATCTTTTTATAGTTACCAAGATAACATTCCATTAGAAATGATGAAGTGGTTAAAAATTTATGATGAGGGGGCATGGCGAGAACAAAGCCTTGGAATGCAATCAGACATGCAATTAGTACAAAGAGCCTTTTTATTTGGAACTATCATCAATGTATCTCCTAAAATTATGAGAAGGCAAGATGAGCAGTCAGGCACAAAATTTAGCCAGTTGAGAGTAATGTTTCAACATCCGTTTTCAGTGATTTACTCTCTTTTTAAACTGAAGTATAGTTGATTTACAATGTTATGTTAGTTTCAGATGTACAGCAAAGTTATATATATATATATATTCTTTCTCAGATTCTTTTCCCATATAGGTTATTACAAAATATTGACTATAGTTCCCTGTGTTACACAGTATGTCCTTGTGTGTATATATATACTACTCCCAAATCCCTAATTTATCCCTGCCCACCCCCCCCCCCCCCACACACACACACCGTGCTTCCCCTTTGGTAACCGTAAGTTATTTTCCTATGTTTGTGAATCTGTTTCTGTTTTGTAAATGCTCATTTGTATCCTTTTTTTTTCCAATTCCACATATAAGTGATATCATATGATATTTGTATTTCTCTGCCTGAATACTTAGTATGATAATCTCTAGGTGCATCCATGTTGTTGTGCATGACATTATTTCATTCTTTTTTTATGGTCGAGTAGTATTCTATTTTTATATGTGTATATATGAGTTGAGTTGAGTGTTAATTCACTCAGATGTGTCTGATTCTTTGAAATCCCAGGGACTGTACCCACCAGGTTCCTCTGACCATGGAATTCTCCAGGCAAGAATACTAGAGTAGGTAGCCATTCCCTTTTCCAGGGGTACTTCCCAACCCTGGGATTGAACCCAGGTCTCCTGCATTGCAGGCAGATTCTCTACCCTCTGATCCACCAGATGGTATATATATATATATATATCACATCTTATTTATCCATTCATCTCTTCATGGACATTTAGATTGTTTCCAGGTCCATGTCTTGTCATGTACTTGGAGAAAAGTGAAAGTGAAGTTGCTCAGTCATGTCTGACTCATTGCAACCCCATAGACTGTCGCCTACCAGGTTCCTCTGACCATGGGATTTTCCATACAAGAATACTTGAGTGGGTTGCCATTTCCTTCTACAGATCTTTCCAACCCAGTGATTAAATCCGGGTTTCCCGCATTGTAGGCAGACGTTTTATCGTCTGCACCACCAGGGAGTGGCTTTGGAGAAAACCGTAATTCAGAAAGAAATATGCACTTCAATGATTAACTTATATTGACTATTGACAAGTCTTCTTCTTGTAGAAGGTATGGAAAGAGAGATTTCTTAAGAAGGTGGGATTGGTTGCATTGGATGCTCTGAGGCACAATCCAAATTGGCTTCAAAAGTTAAGAACTTTTTCTCTAGTAGCTGGAAGCACTGTGGACAGGCAATCTTGTGCCTGAGCCCTTTATAAGGATTCCCTAGTTGAACAGCACTGTCTTAACCAAGTTCACATATCATTCCATACATTCGCACACACTGACTGATCAGTGTAAAACTCTAGGCTTCATGTCCTAATTCAGGGCAAGTCTGAAAAATCATGTCAATTTCAGGACTCCTCATTGGGCTGGCTTAAACCTCCGATGACAGCTAAAATTTTCTTTCTCCCTAATACAGCTTCTTTTTCCCAGGATATCCCCAAGAACATTCTGCATGTAAATCTACATCTCAGAGTCTATTCTCAAGGAACCTAAAGTGTGAGAAATTGTCCAATGCTGCAGGTATATGGTGTAAAATATATTTTAAGCAACAAAGTAGTCTTTAATGAATTTTTAGCTCAGTTTCAGTGGTGTAATGGTGTGAGGCAGATAAAAGTGGAAAAAGTTAAGTAACAGGGTAGAAAGAAGGATGAGAGTGGAATTTTGTCTCTAAAGAGTCACAGTGTTAAGAATCTAGAGAATCATGTAAGGGGATAAATTTAGATAGAATGTAAAAACAGTTAGAGTACATAAAGAAGAAATGGAGACAAAGATAAAGGTTAAGTTGTTTAGAAAGTACTAAAGGAATTACTTCATTTTTCCTGTGGTGAATAAAATAGTCAAAAGCTCCCTGAGGGAAGAAGAATATGGTTAGACTTGTTTGTTTGTTTGTTTTTAGTTACCAAACTAAAGAATAGAATAAGGCAAATATTTATATGGGTCCAAATATTTATGTTGGCCCAATTGCCGGGAGGACAATAGGAATGCAAGTGGGCTAAGAGATTGAAATTGCTTGTAAATGAGAATTTAAAACTATGGACTAATAATTCTATACTGAATAAAGAAATATATTAAGGAAAGAGGGGCTGCTGGACTTAAAGCAAAGAAAGGAAGGGAGTTAGACACTATAAGTAAAGCAATTGCTGAGGTTATTGTTCAGTCAGTTGATAAGTTGTATCCTACTCTTTGCAAACCCATGAACTGCAGCACACGAGGCTTCCCTGTCCTTCACTGTCTCCCAGATTTTGGTCAAACTCATATCCATTAAGCTGATGATGCCATCCTACCATCTCATACTTTGTCACTCCTTCTCGTCTTGCCCTCAATCTTTCCCAGAATAAAGCATTAGTAAGGTAGGTTAAAAGAAATAAGAAAATAGGATACAGTCAGAAAATGGGTTATTATGGGAAGCAGAGTAAGAGAGCTTGTGCTCGAAAGACTACAGTCAGTGTGATATAGTAATTAGATATTATAGAGGCACAATGATTCCAGATGATAACAAGATGCAGGGCATTGTTTACAGAAAAGCCCCCAAAATTGCACATGTTAAAAACTGAAAGGCTAGAATTTTCTATAGGTCATCTCCAAAAGTATTGAAACCATTTTTTAGTAAAAACACACACAATTGTTAAACCAGGTGTCTAAAAATATTTTATTTTGAAAAAATCTGTCTGTAAACATTTTTGAAAGCAGTTTAATGATCTCTTGAATATATTTTACCTAGGTTCACTATATATTAATATTTTGACATAATTTTCTTATACTTGTTATCATTTGCTGAACTTTTGAGACTATATTGTAGTCATTATAACCCTTCAACCTAAGTATTTGAACTCATATCTACTAAAGACAGGCCGTACTCCTACCTGATCATAGTACAGATATTATAATCAGAATTTCTTGCCTGGAAAACTCCATAGACAGAAGAGTGTGGGGGACTAGAGTCCGTGGGAACATAAAGAGTTGGACATGATTGAGAGGTTGAGCACACACACACACACACACACACACACACACACACACACACACACACACTTTAAACCTTCACAAATTGTTCCTGTGTGTCTTTAAAAGACAAACTTAAATCAAGGACCTAGTCGAAGACAATGTGATACATTTCATTCATTTCCTATGTCTGTATCAGTTCAGTTCAGTTCAGTTACTCAGTCGTGTCTGACTCTTTGCAACCCCATGAATCAGAGCATGCCAGGCCTCCCTGTCCATCACCAACTCCCAGAGTTCACTCAAACTCACATCCATCTAGTTGGTGATGCCATCCAGCCATTCCATCCTCAGTCGTCCCCTTCTCCTCCTGCCCCCAATCCCTCCCAGCATCAGAGTCTTTTCCAATGAGTCAACTCTTCACATGAGGTGGCCAAAGTACTGGAGTTTCAGCTTTAGCATCATTCCTTCCAAAGAAATCCCAGGGCTGAGCTTCTTTAGAATGGAGTGGTTGGATCTCATAGCAGTCCAAGGTACCCGCAAGAGTCTTCTCCAACACCACAGTTCAAAAGCATCAATTCTTTGGGACTCAGCTTTCTTCACAGTCCAACTCTCACATCTATACATGACCACTGGAAAAACCATAGCCTTGACTAGATGGACCTTAGTCGACCAAGTAATGTCTCTGCTTTTGGATATGCTATCTAGGTTGGACATAACTTTCCTTCCAAGGAGTAAGCATCTTTTAATTTCATATCTGCAGTCACCATCTGCAATGATTTTGGAGCCCAAAAAAATAAAGTCTGACACTATTTCCACTGTTTCCCCATCTATTTCCCATGAAGTGATGGGACCAGATGCCATGATCTTCGTTTTCTGAACGTGGAGCTTTAAGCCAACTTTTTCACTCTCCACTTTCACTTTCATCAAGAGGCTTTTTAGCTCCTCTTCACTTTCTGCCATAAGGGTGGTGTCATCTGCATATCTGAGGTTATTGATATTTCTCCTGGCAATCTTGATTCCAGGTTGTGCTTCTTCCATCCCAGTGTTTCTCATGATGTACTCTGCATATAAGTAAAATAAGCAGGGTGACAATATACAGCCTTGACGTACTCCTTTTCCTATTTGGAACCAGTCTGTTGTTCCATGTCCAGGTCTAACTGTTGCTTCCTGACCTGCATATAGGTTTCTCAGGTGTATAATCTGTTTTTAAATCAGAACAAGTCTCAAAAAATTTTGGCCTTTAATAAATTTCATTTTTTACAATTATAGACTGGTGTGTGCACATACTTGTGTGTTTATGTGTGTGACTAGGACTGTTTTATCATGACTATAATCAATACATTTTACATTTTAGGCAAGATCATCACATTCTGCCAGGTGATATTTTATACAAGTTTTGAAAAATCATTTATATTGACTAATGAAGTATGTCACACAACACACTTAGAACTAGGAATTGAACTGCAGATTCTTCTTAAGCCTATTACCAAGGGTCTGACCACTACCTGTAGATGCTGCTGCTGCTGTCACTTCAGTTTGTCTGACTCTTTGCGATCCCATGAACTGTAGCCAGTCAGGCTCCTCTGTCCATGGGATTCTCCAGGAAAGAATACTGGAGTGGGTTGTCATTTCCTCCTGCAGGGGATTTTCCCAACCCAGGGATTGAACCCAGGTCTCCTGCACTGTAGGTGGATTCTTTACCACTGAGTCACAGAAGGAAGGTGCGTGGTAAACACAGGTTGTGTGTTATCCTAGTTGGCCCCATCTTTGAAATAAAACATTGCCAGTTACTCAATCACATCTCCTGGACATTTCCTGGCAGATCAAAGTGACTTCTACCATCCATATGTTGGGCCTATCCCATCTCTTGTTTTTTGTTGGTCAAAATTTGTGGCAAGGTTTAATTTCCCTGAATTTCTGAGTAGAGTTACCTGGCCCACATAGGCAGATCCCAGACACCATGGTGTGGATTTCCATCTGCATCTAGAAAGGATGAAAGGAATCAAGCTTCCCTGGGTCCTGCCATGGCACAAGGGGGTCCATGACAGAGTCTCGTTATCACCCTCAGGGAGGTGTAATATTCCACGGTGGTAGGAATTGGGAGGATGTGGAGCCAGGTTATGCTCAAGAAGTGCATAGACTGGGTCCAGTGCAGGAATACTGAAGACCAGAATGGCTTTTTCAACAGGTATAACCTGCCTAGGTTCTTCTGAAGTATTGGTCTTCTATTTGGAGCCAGACTTCTGAATCCCAGATGAGCAGCTGTGTGATTCTAGAAAACCTTGTTTCTGAACTTATCAAAAAGGGCAAACACATTTACCCCACAGAGATGTAAGAATTGAATTAAAATTGAATTAAGAACATTTTTAAGTAGCACAGAGCTCCATGTTAACGTCAGGGGCTGCTCTCACAAGTAAAAGTTGAAGTCACAGACTGAATCAAATACCCTGGCTAGCTTAAATGATAAGGCAATAGAATGTGAAGTATTACTTTAAACTCAGCTGCTCAGCAGGTCTCATTTGATGCCTCATTCTCCTGGTTCAAACCATTGGTGAAAGAAAGTCATCCAGGAAGCTCCTCCCTGACAATACCAATACTTTCTTCCCATCCCTCCTCCATTGATTGTGGGTTCCTTAAGGGCAACAAAATCTGATTTGCCCACTGTTGTCTACCCAGTGTGAAATGTTCTGCCTGTCTCTTAGTAGGTGTTCCCAGACACTATGCATAGAATGAAAAAAAAAAAAATTAACAAGTATCTCCACATCTTTGCCCAAGGGATTCCCAATATTGGAAATATTTCCCCACTCCCCTAGGTTAACCAGTCTTGCAAGATTTTCCTGACCCTCCCTCCAGTCTTCAATTGCTCTGTCCTCCACTTACAGTGCTTTTGTCACATCATAGCTGACAGCAGAATGCCAGTGGGCAGTGGAATGGTTGTGAACAGTGAAAAGTGGAATGGCTGGTTTTATTACGTGTCTCCTAGTGTGTGCTCAGTCTCTCAGTCATGTCCAACTCTTTGTGACCCCATGAACTGTAGCCCTGACAGTTTCCTCTGTCCATGGGATTTTCCAGGCAGAAATACTGGAGTAAGTTGCCATTTCCTTTTCCAGGGGATCTTCTTGGCCAAGGGATTGAAATTGCATCTCAAGCATTGGCCGAAGGATTCTTTACTGCTGAGCCACCAGGGATTTAGATGTCTCTTAGACCAGAACCCAAGCTCTTGGAGGGAAGGAGCAGGGTCTAATTCACACTTGGATCTAAACATCTCACTGTCTCAGATGTGTCTCTACAGAGTGTGTGTGGAGAAGTGCCTGGGGTCAGCTCTCAGCAGGGAAGAGGTAACTAGGAAATTAGTCTGAAAGCTCATTTGCAGAGCAGCTGATACTCAAAGAGTGTATATTTACATGGGGACAAGGGGGCCTGGAGAGATGGGGGAAGGAAACTAAGTACACCTTCCTTCGATTAATGAGCTATGGTGTCAGCTTCTCCACTCTCTGTCATGATTCTAGCTAAAAATAGGATTACCCATGCCTTGAGGGAGGACAAGGTGGGATGCTCTGAAAGGCCACTCAGTCAATCAAAGCACTTGCCAAGTGCTTCGACCCCATCAGCAGAGCTTGTAGGTGTGGCCTGTGGGGCCAGGGGCAGGTTGTTTCAGAGAAATATAATGCACTACTTCACCACCAACTTGTTGATAATCTCACCTCAGACAGCAACTATAGATGCTATGGATGCCTTATTTATAGTCTGAGATTTTTTAATTAATTTATTTTTTATTGAAGGACAATTGCTTTACAGAATTTTGTTGTTTTTGGTCAAACCTCAACATGAATCAGCCATAGTTATACATATATCCTATCACTTTTGAAGCTCCCTCCCATCTCCCTCCCCATCCCACTCCTCTAGGTTGATACAGAGCCCATTTGAGCTTCCTGAGCCATAGAGCAAATTCTTGTTGGCTACAAATGGTAATGTAAGTTTCTGTGTTACTTCCTCCATACATCTCACCCTCTCCTCCCCTCTCCCCATGTCCATAAGTCTATTCTCTATGTCTGTTTCTACATTGTTGTCCTGTAAGTAAATTCTTCAGTACCATTTTTTTAGATATATATACCACAACTCCTTTATCCATTCATCTGTCAATAGACATCTAGGTTGCTTCCATGTTCTAGCTATTGTAAATAGTGCTGCAATGAACAATAGGAAACAAGTGTCTTTTTCAACGCTGGTTTGCTCAGAGTATATGCCTAGGAGTGGGATTGTTGGGTCATATGGTGGCTTTATTCCTAGTTTTTTAAGGAATCTACATACTATCTTCCATAGTGGCTGTATCAATTTACATTTCCACCATTAGTGCAAGAGTGTGCCCTTTTCTCCATGCCCTTTCCAGCATTTATTATTTGTAGACTTTTGAGGATGGCCATTCTGACCGATGTGAGATGATATCTCACTGTAGTTTCTCTAATAATGAGAAATGTTGAGCATCTTTTCATGTGTTTGTTAGCCATCTGTATGTCTTCTTTGAAGAAATGTCTGTTTAGGTCTTTTCCCCACTTTTGATTGGGTTGTTTGCTTTTCTGGTATTGAGTTGTATTAGCTGCTTGTATATTTTGGAAATTAATCCTTTGTCAATTGTTTCATTTTCTGTTATTTTCTCCCATTCTGAAGGTTGTCTTTTCACCCTGCTTATAGTTTCCCTTGCTGTGCAAAAGCTTTTAAGTTTAATCAGGTCCCACTTGTTTACTTTTGTTTTTATTTCCATTACTCTAGGAGGTGGGTCATAGAGGATCTTGCCTTGATTTATGTCATTGAGTGTTCTCCTTATGTTTTCCTCTAAGAGTTTTATAGTTTCTGGTCTCACACTTAGGTTTCAATCCATTTTGAGTTTATCTTTGTGTATAGTGTTAGGAAGTGTTCTAATTTCATTCTTTTACATGTGGCTGTTGAGTTTTCCCAGCATGAATTACTGAAGAGGCTGTCTTTGCCCCATTGCATATTCTTGCTTCCTTTGTTAAAAATAAGGTACCCAAAGGTGCATGGGTTTATTTCTGGGCTTTCTATATTGTTCCATTGGTCTATATTTCTGTTTTTGTGCCAGTACCATACAGTCTTGATGACTATAGCTTTGTAGTATAATCTGAAGTGTGGAAGGTTGATTCTTCCAGCTCCATTCTTTCTCAAGACTGCTTTGGCTATTTGGTGTCTTTTGTGTTTCCATATGAATTGTGAAAATTTTTGTTTTAGTCCTGTGAAAAATGTCATCGGTAATTTAATAGGGATTACATTGAATCTGTAGATTGCATTTGGTAGTATAGTCATTTTCACAATATTGATTCTTCCTACCCAGGAACATGTAATATCTCTCCATCGGTTCATGTCATCTTTGATTTCTTTCATTAGTGTCCTATAATTTTCTGTGTACAGTTCTTTTGTCTCCTTAGGTAAGTTTATTCCTTGATATTTGATTGTTTTTGTTGCAATGGTGAATGGGATTGATTCCTTAATTACTATTTCTTATTTCTTATTGTTAGTATAAAGAAACGCAAGTGATTTCTGTGTATTGATTTTGTATCCTGCAACTTTGTTAAATTCACTGATTAGCTCTGGTAATTTTCTGATACTATCTTTAGGGTTTTCTATGTATTGTATCATGTCATCTGCAAGAAGTGAGAGCTTTACTTCTTTTCTGATCTGGATTCCTTTTATTTCTTTTTCTTTTCTGCTGTAGCTAGGGACTTCCAGAACTATGATGAATATTAGTGGTGGAAATGGACACCATTGTCTTATTCCTGATCTTAGAGGGAATGCTTTCAGTTTTTCACCACTGAGAATAATATTTACTGTAGGCTTATCATATATGACCTTTACTATGTTGAGGTAGGTTCCTTCTATGCCTGTTTTTGAAGAGTTTTAATCGTAAATAGGTGCAAAATTTTGTCAAAGGCTTTTTCTGCATATATTGAGATGATCATATGGTTTTTATCTTTCAATTTGTTAATATGGTGTATCACATTGATTGATTTGCATATATTGAAGAATCCTTGCATCCCTGGAATAAACCCAACTTGATCATGATGTATGAGCTCTTTGATGTGTTGCTGAATTCTTCTTGCCAAATTTTTGTTGAAGATTTTTTCATCTATGTTTATCAGTGATATTGGACTGTCATTTTCTTTTTTTGTGTTTTCTTTGTCTGGTTTTGGTGTCAGGGTGATGGTGGCCTTGTAGAATGAGTTTGGAAGTGTTCCTCTGAAATTTTTTGAAAGAGTTTTAGAAGGATAAGCATTAGCTTTTCTCTAAATATTTAATAGAATTCTCTTGTGAGGCCATCTGGTTCTGGGCTTTTGTTTTTAAGGAGGTTTTTTTTTTTTTTTTTAAATCACACCTTCAATTTCAGTACTTGTAATTGGGTTGCTCAGAATTTCTATTTCTTCTGGTTCAGTCTTGGAAAATTGAGCTTTTCTAAGAATCTGTCCATTTCTTCCAGGTTATCTATTTTATTGCCATATAGTTGTTCATAATAGTCTCTTGTAAGCCTTTGCATTTCTGCATTGTCTGTTATAACCTCTTTTTCATTTCTAATTTCTTGATTTGATTCTTCTCTTTTTTTCTTGAAAAGTCTGCCTAAGGGTTGGTCAATTTTGTTTATCTTCTCAAAGAATCAGCTTTAATTTTATTAATCTTTACTATTGTTTCTTTCATTTCTTTTTCATTAATTTCTGCTTGGATCTCTATGATTCCATTACTTCTACTAATTTTGAGGCTCTTTTCTTCTTCTTTTCCCAGTTGCTTTAGGTGTAAAGTTAGGTTGTCTATTTGATGTTTTTCTTATTTCTTGAGGTAGGATTGTATTTCTGTAAACTTCCCTCTTAGAACTGCTCTTGCTGCATCCCATAGGTTTTGAGTTGTCATGCTTTCATTGTCATTTGTTTCTAGAAATTTTTTGATTTCCCTTTTGATTTCTTCAGTAACCTATTTGTTATTTAGAAGTGTGTTGCTTAATCTCCATGTGTTTGTATTTCTTAAAGTTTTTTTTTTTTCTTGTAATTAATATGCTAGTCTCATAGCATTGTGGTCAGAAAAGATGCCTGATAGGATTTCAATTTTCTTAAATTTACTAAGGTTTAATTTGTGACCCAAGATGTGGTTTATCCTAGAGAATGTTCCATGTACACTTGAGGAGAAGGTGTATTCTGCATTTGGATGGAATGTCCTGAAGATATCAATGAGCTCCATCTCATCTAATGTATCATTTAAGACTTGTGTGTTCTTATTAATTTTCTGTTTTGAGGATCTCTCCATTGGTGTGAGTAGGGTTTTAAAGTCTCCTACTCTTATTGTGTTACTGTCAATTTCTCCTGTTATGTCTGTTAGTGTTTGTCCTATGTATTGAGGTGCTCATATGTTGGGTGCATAGATATGTCTACCTCTTGGATTGATTCCTTGATCATTATGTAGTGCCTTCCTTAGCTCTTATAATCTTTATTTTAAGGTCTATTTTGTCTGATATGAGTATTGCTACTCCAGCTTTCTTTTGCTTCCCATTATCATGGAATATATTTTTTCCACCCTGTCACTTTCAGTCTATATGTGTCTTGAGGTCTAAAGTGGGTTTCTTATAGACAGTGTATATCTGGGTCTTGTTTTTGTATCTGTTCAGCCAATCTGTGTCTTTTGGTTGGAGTATTTAATCCACTTACATTTAAAGTAATTATTGATATATATGTTCCTATTGCCATTTTCTAATGGTTTGGGGATGATTTTGTAGATCTTTTTTTCTTCTCTTGTATTTCTTGACTATATAAGTCTGTTTAACATTTGTTGTAAAGCTGGTTTGGTGGTACTGAATTCTCTTAACCTTTGCTTGTCTGAAATGCTTTTTATTTCTCCATCAATTTTGAATGAGATCCTTGCTGGGTACAGTAATCTTGGTTGTAGATATATTTCCCTTTTAGTACTTTAAATATATCCTGCCATTCCCTTATGGCCTGCAGAGTTTCTGTTGAAAGATCAGCTGTTAAGCATACAGGGTTTCCCTGGTATGTTACTTGTTGCTTCTCCCTTGCTGCTTTTAATATTCTTTCTTTGTGTTTAGTCTTTGTTAGTTTGAATAGTATGTGTCTTGGCATGTTTCTCCTTGGGTTTATCCTGTATGGGACTCTTTGTGCCTCTTGGACTTGATTAGCTATTTCCTTTTTCATGTTGGGGAAATTTTAAACTATAGTCTCTTCAAATTTTTCTGATGTGCTTTCTTTTTCTCTTTTTCTTCTGGGACACTTATAATTAGAATGCTGGTGCATTTGATATAGTCCCAGAGGTCTCTGAGATTGTCCTCAGCTCTTTTCATTCTTTTTACTTTATTCTGCTCTTTAGAAGTTACTTCCACAATTTTATCTTTCAGCTCACTGAATCGTTCTTCTGCTTCAGATATTCTATTATTGATTCCTTCTAGAGTATTTTTTTAATTTTTTATTTTTATTTTATTTTACTTTACAATACTGTACTGTTTTTGCCATACATTAACATGAATCCACCACGGGTGTACATGAGTTCCCAAACATGAAACCCCCCTCCCACCCCCCACCCCCATATCTTCTGTCTGGATCATCCCCATGCACCAGCCCCAAGCGTCCTGTATCCTGCATCGAACATAGACTGGCTCTTCGTTTCTTACATGATAGTATACATGTTTCAATGCCATTCTCCCAAATCATCCCACCCTCTCCCTCTCCTTCAGAGTCCAAAAGTCTGCTCTACACATCTGTGTCTCTTTTGCTTTCTTGCATACAGGGTCATCATTACCATCTTTATAAATTCCATATATATATGTTAGTATACTGTATTGGTGTTTTTCTTTCTGGCTTACTTCACTCTGTATAATTGGCTCCAGTTTCATCTTTCAATAATTGTGTTGTTTGTCTCTGTATGCTTATTCTTTAATTCTTTCTGATCTTTTTAAATTGATTCTTGCATTTTCTCCATTTTATTTTCAAAGGTTTTGATCATCTTTACTGTCATTTTTCTGAATTCTTTTTCAGGTAATTTTCCTATTTTCTCTTCATTTATTTGGACTTCTGTGTTTCTAGTTTGTTCCTTTTTTTGTGTGCAGTATTTCTCTGCCTTTTCTTTCTTTCTTTCTTTTTTTAATTTTTATTTTAAGTTATTGTGTCTGAAGTCTCCTTTTCCCAGGCTTCACGGAAACTTGAATTCTTTCTTTGAAGAAAGTTGAATTCTTTCTTCCTTTTGGTTTCTGCCCTCCTAATGTTGGTCCAGTGGTTTGTGTGAGCTCCATATAGGGTGAGATTTGTGCTGAGTTTTTGTCCCTTTGTTTGCTTTTCCTCTGATTAGCAAGGCTGAGTCCTGTCTGCTGATGATTGGGTTTGTATTTTTGTTTTGTTTGTTGTTTAGATGAGGCATCCTGCACAGGGTGCTACTGGTGGTTGGGTGATACCAGGTCTTGTATTCAAGTGGTTTTCTTTGTGTGAGTTCTCACTATCTGATACTCTTTAGGTTTAGTTCTCTGGTAGTCTAGGGTCTTGGTGTCAGTGCTACCACTCCAAAGCCTCAGTGTTTGATCTCTTGGTCAGGAACAAAGATTCCACAAGTGGCTTATTATGGCATTAAGGGAGAGTAAAACAAATATCCAAAAGTGAGAAACCAAAGATGAACCCCAGACAAATGACAGTTACAAAATCAGGCAAATAATAATTAAAATAATGGAATATACACATATACATATACACTCATGAGCAAAGTGAAAACAGTCCAATAAAAGTAAAGAACAGTAGATTGATCCAGTGAACAAAGGAAATAAAAAATTTATTTACCAGTCAAAAACAAAACTAAATTAAGCATAAACTGGAAAACAAAACCAAATCAAGGTGCCAAGTGGAGAATAAAGCAATGAGAACAAATCTAACAAATATGTTGAGAGGAAAGGAAAGAAAGAAAGGAAAGAATACATATGCAAAGTTAAATAGAGGTAGATGAAGAAAATTTATATACATTATATATTAACTGCAAGGGCAAAAGAACAGTAGGAAAGGGAAATGAAGGAATAAGTGTAGAAAAAATAGGTTTAAAATTAAAATTATTAAAAAAAAGAGAAAAAAAGAAGAAAGAAAAAGGAGTAGGGGAGGAAAACTCCACAGAACTGCAAAAGCCCAATGTAGAGGCAGAGGTTTATAATGACAATAGAAAGTGTGACTGAATATACACATAAACATATACACCCATAAGCAAAATCAAACAGTACAACAAAAATTAAGGACAATAGATTGACCTGGGAACAAAGGAAACCAAAAATCATATCTACCAGAACAAAACTAATTAAAGCACAGACTGGAAAACAAAACTAAAGCTAGGTGCCAACTGGGGAATAAAGCAGTGAAAATAAAACTAACAAATATGTTGAGAGGAAAGGAGAAAAAGGAAAGAAAGAAAGAATAGATATGTAAAGTTAAACAGAGGTAAATAGAGAAGAATTATATATGTTAAAGATTAACTGCAAGGAGGAAAGAACAGTAGGAAAAGCAAACAAAGGAATAAATGCAGAAAAAGTAATAGCAGGTTTAAAAAATTAAAATTAAAAAAAAAAAAAAAAAAAAAAAAAAAAAAAAAAAAGAAGATGAAAACTCCACAGAACTGCAAAAGCCCAACATAGAGGCAGAGGTTTATGACAACAATAAAAAATGTGACTGAGGAAAAAAAAAAACCCTCAAAAACTTAATTGGATTTCTTAGTGCCAATAAAATCGATCACTACAACAGAGGTGGGGGAAAGGAAAAAAAAAAAAATCCAAAAGATTCTACAGAACAAGTCAAAAATAAGAATAATTAGTGCTTATTTTTGAGTCTCTGCTGTCAAGAGTCCTTTCCTGCGCTGGAAATCACAGTCCACTTTGGATGCCTTTCAACACTGTACTGATCTCTGGACCTGCTGTGGGGGCTCCTCAGATTTTCATCTGGTCCTATTCCTGTGTGTTCTTGCCTCCAATGTCCACAGCTATCAGAGCTACTGAGTTTTTTTTTTTTTTTTTTTTTTGTGGGAGCTCTCAATGATCTTATATATTCCACAGACACAAAGTCTGCTTAGTTGATTTAATCTGCAGCTTGTACAGCTGGTGGGAATGTTTTGGATCTTCTTCCTTAGCCACATTGCCCCTGGGTTTCAACTGTGACTTTATTTCCACCTCTGCATGTTGGTCATCCACTGGGGCTTGCTCTGAGGCTCCCCTGGAGGACTTGGGTTTGCCTCTGTGAGGGCCAGGTTGGGAGGTGGTGCAGCTGCTAGGGTTGCAGTGGTTCTGGCAGCAACATGTACTCAGGGGAATTGGTGGCTAAGGAAGCAGGAAATATAGTGCTCTAGAAGGGTATGGCAACCAGTATTGGACAATACGCTCCAGTATTCTTGCCTAGAGAAACCCCTTTCTGACAGAGAAGCCTGGCAGGCCACAGTATACAGGGTCACAAAGAGTCGGACAGGACTGAAGTGACCCGGCACACATAAACACAGTACTTTTTTTTTGCCCATGGCAGCCCTGCCCCAGTGAGAGTTGAACATGAAGGTGGTGCAGCTGCTTGGCTTTCAGCGACCCTGGCAGCACCAAGTGTTCAGGGATACAAACTGCCTCTGTGGCAGGAGTTATGACCCTTTCAGAATCTTTTTCCAAGCCTCTTATAGCTGGTGATCAGAAGGCCTCTTTGGCCAGTCTTTCTCTGTAGCTCTGCCAGTTCAGGCACTTAGAGGGATCCCTTGCTTAGGGTCCTTCTCTGTTTTTTGGCACATCAGGCACTTAAAGAGGTACACTGGGAGGGGTCCTACTCGGTAGTTCATTTCCTCAGGCGACTGATGCACCAGCCTCTCTATTGTTCAGCTGCAGATGCTGACCTGTAGGGAGAGAGAGGCTATGATGATGGCTTTACCCTCTATGCGTGATTCAGCACTAGAGCCTTGCTTCCATGGCTGCCTGGCTTTCCTCCACAGGCATTTCCCACCACGATCTCCTCCCTCACATCCCCTTGATCCATCTCTCTGCAGTTCAGAGCAGCCCTCGCAAAGGGATTGCTCCACAATCCCTAAACTCCAGCTCCCAACTCTCCTTCCAGGAGACCCGTGTTTCTGTGCAGTGTGTGTATGGCTGTGGCAAGGACTGTCTGATTCTCACTCCATTTAGGCTGCCACTGATCAGCTGTTTCACTCTCAGCCTTAAATGGTTCTCCTCTAACTCAGACAATTGCCCCACTGTGGGGATCGGATCCCTGCTTCAGCTCCTACACCAGCCAAGGGTAGGTCCAGTCCTATTAAATACACCTTTTTTTTTTCTTTCCACTAGTTCCTTCATCTTACCGAGTTTTGTGTGCTTCTATATTTTCTTTTCCACTGGTCAGGTCCTCCTGAATGCTCTCAACTGGTGTTCTGCAGCACTTCTGTGTCTGAAGGTTATTCCTGATGTATCCATGGAGAGAGATGTACTCCATGTCCACCTATTCCTCTGCCATCTTGTTCTCCAGTCTGAGATTTTTTTGATCTAAGTGAAATTATTAAAAATTTTATGTGTCAAATATAAAGTTTGAATTTTTTTAAGGTAGATTTAGGTTTGATGGAGTTAGAATTGCTTTTGAATACAAAATATTCAACACTAATTTCTAGCTAACTACATATATAGGGAACCTATGCATATGTGTTCAGTTGCTTCAGTGGTGTCTGACTCTTTGTCACTCCATGGACTGTAGCCCGCCAGGCTCCTTTGTCCATGGAATTCTCCAGGCAAGAATACTGGAGTGTTTGTCAGTTGCTTCATTAGCTATTATTTTCTCTCATTCTGAAGGCTGTCTTTTCACCTTGCTTATAGTTTCTTTTGTTGTACAGAAGTTTTTAAGTTTAATTAGGTCCCATTTGTTTATTTTTGCTTTTATTTCCAATTATCTCAAAAATATACAAGCAACTCCTGCAGCTCAATTCCAGAAAAATAAATGACCCAATCAAAAAAAGGGCCAAAGAACTAGACATTTCTCCAAAGAAGACATACAGATGGCTAACAAACACATGAAAAGATGCTCAACATCACTCATTATCATAGAAATGCAAATCAAAACCACAGTGAGGTACCATTTCACACCAGTCAGAATGGCTGCAATCCAAAAGTCTACAAGCAATAAATGCTGGAGAGGGTGTGGAGAAAAAGGAACCTTCTTATACTGTTGGTGGGAATTCAAACTAGTACAGCCACTATGGAGAACAGTGTGGAGATTCCTTAAAAAACTGGAATAGAACTGCCTTCTGACCCAGCAATCCCACTGCTGGGCCTACATGCTGAGGAAACCAGAATTGAAAGAGACACGTGTACCCCAATGTTCATTGCAACACTGTCTATAATAGCCAGGACATGGAAGCAACCTAGACGTCCATCAGCAGATGAATGGATAAGGAAGCTTGGTACATATACACAATGGAGTATTACTCAGCCATTAAAAAGAATACATTTGAATCAGTTCTAATGAGGTGGATGAAACTGGAGCCGATTACACAGAGTGAAGTAAGCCAGAAAGAAAAACACCAATACAGTATACTAATGCATATATATGGAATTTAGAAAGATGATAACGATAACCCTGAATGTGAGACAGCCAAAGAGACACAGATGTATAGAACAGTCTTTTGGACTCTGTGGGAGAGGGAGAGGGAGAGGGAAAGGGTGGGAGGATTTGGGAGAATGGCATTGAAACACGTATTATATCATATATGAAATGAATCGCCAGTCCAGGTTTGATGCATGATACTGGATGCTTGGGGCTGTTGCATTGGGACGACCCAGAGGGATGGTACGGGTAGGGAGGTGGGAGGGGGGTTCAGGATAGGGAACATTTGTATACCTGTGGCGGATTCATGTTGATGTATGGCAAAACCCATACAATATTGTAAAGTAATTAATCTCCGATTAAAATAAATAAATTTATATTAAAAAAAAGAATACTGAAGTGGGTCACCATTCCCTTCTCCAGAGGATCTTCCCAACCCGTGGGACTGAACCCACATCTCCTGTGTCTCTTGCATTGCAGGTGGTTACTTTACCACTGAGCCACCAGGGAAGTCCCTGAGAAATTCAGTTTTAATCTTTAAGGTAGTTAAGGCAGTCATGGGAAAATATAAAAAATATTGTCTTTGGAACAAAGAGCTTATATTCAGTATTAAAACAACTCTCGATAAGCTAATTATCAACACTTGCAATTTGGAACATTCTAAATGAGATGAACGTGGTGACTTTAGTGAATATTGCAAAACCAGAGAGACATTAACCAGTCATATTCTCCTAGTGCTGTGCTGTGTTCAGTTGCTTCAGTTGTATCTGACTCTGTGACGCCATGGACTATAGCCCGCCAGGTTCCTCTGTCCATGGGATTCTTAGGCAAGAATACTAAAGTGGGTTGTTATGCTCGCCTCCAGCGGCTCTTCCTGATCCAGGGATCGAGCTCATATCACCTGCATCTCCTTCATTGTAGGCAAATTCCTTAAAGTTGGACACCTGGAGAAGCCCCACATTCTTATAGACCATCTCCTTATTTGGTAGACAAAGTAAACACAGGGAGAGGATGATTTGCCCAAATTTACAAAACTGGAAAGTGATTTAGATTAATATCTTATTCAGGATTCTCAATTCATTGTCTAACAGATTCCTAGGATATGTTTGCAGAAATGACAGAATTTCTGTCATGAATAGCCTCTTGAAATAACTGTCACTTTGGTAGGTTTAACAGTTGGGCCCTAGTGTTTGAATGGTAGCTCATTTATAGATTGGGGAAAGCTGGAAAAGATTTGCAACTGCTTTATTAGACCCACTTTTAGCCTCATTCATCTTGATCTGTAGGCTTTATTCACTAAAGAGGTCCACACAATGAAATTTCTTTACAGATCAATGCCAAGTTGCATGTCATACACCACAGGAGATATTTTTTTCTGTTGCTGTTTTTAACACTTAAAAAAATTACTTTTTAAATTTTTAATTTATTTTTTAATTGAAGGATAATTGCTTTACAATATTGTGTTGGTTTCTGCCATATATCAACATGAGTCAGCCATAGGTATACATATATCCCCTCCCTCTTGACCTCCCTCCCACCTCCCACCCAATCCCACCATTCTAGGTTGTCACAGATCACTTGCTTGAGCTCCTAGAGTCATACAGCAAATTCCTACTGGCTATGTATTTAACATATGGCAATGTCTAGTCTGGTCCCATCACTTCATGGGAAATAGATGGGGAAACAATGGAAACAGTGTCAGACTGGGGGGCTCCAAAATCAATGCAGATGGTGATTGCAGCCATGAAATTAAAAGGAAGGAAGGAAAGTTATGACCAACCTAGACAGCATATTAAAAAGCAGAGATATTACTTTGCCAACAAAGGTCCGTCTAGTAAAGGCTATGGTTTTTCCAGTGGTCGTGTATGGATGTGAGAGTTGGACTGTGAAGGAAGCTGAGCACCGAAAAATTGATGTTTTTGAACTGTGGTGTTGGAGAAGACTCTTGAGAGTCCCTTGGACAGCAAGGAGGTCCAACTAGTCCATCCTAAAAGAGACCAGTCCTGGGTGTTCATTGGAAGGACTAATGCTATAACTAAAACTCCAATACTTTGGCCACCTCATGCAAAGAGTTGACTCATTGGAAAAGACCCTGATGCTGGGAAGGATTGGGAGCAGGAGGAGAAGGGGAGAACAGAGGAAGAGATGGCTGGATGGCATCACTGACTCGATGGAAATGGACTTGAGTAAGTTCCAGGAGTTGGTGATGGATAAAGAAGCTTGATGTGCTGCAGTCCATGGGGTCACAAAGAGTCGCACATGACTGAGTGACTGAACTGAACTGAATATATATGTTTCACATGCTTTCTCCATTAGTCCCACCCTCTCCTACATAACCAGTGGGAATTTGCTGTATGTCTCTGGGAGCTCAAACCAGTGCTCTGTGACAACCTAGAATGGTGTGATGGATGGGAGGTGGGAGAGAGTTTCAGGAGGGAGAGGACTTATGTATCTATGGGTGACTTGATCACAGTGTATGATCTCTTATGTGTTGTTGGATTCGGTTTGCTAGAATTTTGTTGAGGAATTGTGCATTTATGTTCATCAGTGATATTAGCCTAAAATTTTCTTTTTTGTGATGTCTTTATCTGGTTTTGGTATTAGGGTGATGGTGGCTTCATAGAATGAATTTGGAAGTGTGCCTTCCTCTATAATTTTTAGGAAGAATTTGAGAAGGATAGGCATTAGTTCTTCACTACATGTTTGATAGATTTTACCTTCTAGCCATCTGACTCTGAGCTTTTGTTTTTTGGAAGATTTTTTATCACAGTTTTGACTTCAGTACTTGAGACTGACTTGTTCATTATCTCTATTTCTTCCTGATTCAGTCTTGGAAGGCTGAACTTTTCTAAGACTCTGTCCTTTCCTTCTAGGCTGTCCATTTTATTCACATATGTATGTGCACAGGCTAAGTTGTTTCAATCATGTCCAACTCTTTGAAACCCTGTGGACTATATAGCCTGCCAGGCTCCTCTGTCCAGGGGATTCTCCAGGCAAGAATACTGTAGTGGGTTGCCATGCTGTCCTCCAGGGGATCTTCCTGACCTAGGGATCAAACCAACATCTCTTATATCTCCTATGTTGGCAGGTATGTTCTTTACCACTAACACCACCTGGGAAGCACCTTAATTGACATTTACATTGACATGTAGTTGCTTGTAATACTCTCTAATGATACAATTATTTTTAATCGGGGGGAATTTTTTTTATATGATTCCCCACTTATGAATTCAACAATACTTTTATCATTCATATTTCTAATCCATTAGGAATATTGACTTTGCCATGAAATGAGAGTAATTCAATTTCAGATTATATCATAAAGCTGAAATTATTATAGCTTTGCCTGTTAGTTTTACAGTAGTTAAGGCTATGTCAGAGTTTTCATGCTGTAGCATTATATTTCAAAGTTTTATAATCAGACATTAAAAAGAAAAAAAAAATCTAATAGGCTTTTTAGACTGTATTGGTGGCTGTGAGAAACCCATGACAGGCTTTTTATTCAAAGAGATCCACATCAATGGGCAAGTCCCTCTGCTTAAAAACTTTCATTATTAGACTGGCTAAGGGTACCACTGACACATTTTCTTCATACTACTTAGGGGTCCATTCTTGGATTTTTTCAGCCTTAGCATCAGGTGTAGAGCTCTATGCTGTATTGTAAATAGAAGCCAAAAGACACCATACAAATCATCTAGTCCCTTACCACCTATCTGATATGGGAAGGTTATTTAATATTGTTGGGACTTAAGTTATTTAAAATTTTAAAAGCATAGGAGAATTTATCCTATCTTCCTGTAAGCAAGGAACTCAACCGTTTGAAATTCTTTCCCCCAAATACTCAACACTCCTCAAAATACTCAACATAAGGCAGGCCTCTGACTTAAAGCACATGTATTTAAATTATCTCCCAAATAAATTGTAAATGAACATTATTAGCTGTTAATAACTTGGCATGAGTCTTCTGAAGACAGATCTGTATTAAATATGCTTGAGAGTCCATATGTTGTCCATATGTAGAGCATAAAGAAAATTATTGGTCACTGATGGAAATCTCCCTGAAGTAAAAAACAGCAGTGAACTAAGGCAAGAATGGATAGCAATGCTGAGTAAGTTAAAACTTGCTGCATAATTTTACTCCAGATCACTAGAGTTCATCCACTTATATTTACTTCAACTCTACATAAATTTAATCCCCTTAAATACAAGACAGTGTTTTGATATCATGCTAGGTTTAAAAAATAAGTGGCCTTCATGCATCCTGGAAATTTATGACAATGCTGAGGAAACTGTGTAAATTCTTAATAACATAATAGTTTCTACATCTTCTGCATTTACTAAGAGGCTAACATGAAGTTATCCAATTAATATATATCATCTAAATTAATAGTCACAGCAATCCCATGAGGGCATTATCTTCTTCATTTCACTGATAATGAAACAGAAACTTAGTGGAGAAACGGGCTTCCCTGGTGGTTCAGTTGGTAAAGAATTCACCTGCAATACAGGAGAGCACCTGCAATTCAGGAGACCTGAGTTTGATCCCAGGGTCAAGAAGATCCCCTTGAGAAGGAAATGGGAACCCACTCCAGTGTCCCTGCCTGAGAAATCCCATCGACAGAGGAGCCTGGCTGGCTACAGTCAATGGGTTCACAAAAGCCGGACGTGACTTAGCATCTAAACCACCAACCTTACAAAGGTCTTGTGTGAGTGGCAAATTCAGTATAAGGGTCTACCTTTAATGAAACCTGTAATCTTAAACTCTATGGTATATAATCTCTCATAATTTGATCAATATCTTTCCTAGGAGGAAAAAACAACAAACTAATCCTTTAGTAAAGCTGACGAAAACATTATAGAAGTGGAATCTCTAACATCCAACATTCCAAGAGCCAGACCAAATGTTACAGTCCAATCAATCTCTAAGCTCTATGGTTTTTATTTCAGAATGTATACCATCTACTCCTTTCTATCCATCCGCAGAAACTCTACCTTTGTCTAGGTCATTTTCTTATGTTACATGAATCACTGAATAGTCTCATAGTTGTTTTTTATGCTTCACACACTCTTTGGACAACATAGGTTCACAGACCCTGATATATGCAACTCCTTGTTCAGTAACAAAACTATCTGGAAGCCTCCAGAATGTCACTGGCTGATTTCCAGTTTCTGATAATGCTAAATAAAAAATGCATTTGTTCAAAATAGAATACTTGGGGAAGTAATGAGCTAAATTTTCAGGGACATCACTAGTTACTCCTTATTAGCATCAGCCATATGCTTTTCCTGAAATTTCTCAAACATCAGGTCATGCTTCTTCCTGCCTTGCTGCTGCTAAGTCGCTTCAGTCATGTCCGACTCTGTGACCCTAGAGATGACAGCCCATCAGGCTCCCCCATCCCTGGGATTCTCCAGGTAAGAACACTGGAGTGGGTTGCCATTTCCTTCTTCCTGCCTTAGGACCAACAAATGTGTTTTCCTGTTTTAACTGTTTCATACATTCAGTCTCTACCTGTAGCTAATTCTTACTCTTCCTTCAGACTTATGATTAAATACTATTTTTCTTAGTAAGCATTTCCTGACTTTGATAGACTTCATTAGATTTTTCTGTTAGCTACTCCCAGAGTACTTTATGCTTTCTCTCAGCAACAATCACCACATAATCATAATCACAATTCATTCTTTCATTCACTCACGAAATACTTTTGAGTGCTTATTATGTACCAAGAACTATTCCAGATAGTTTGCCTAATCTATGAAAAAAGACAAACAAAATTATAAATTATACACATATATGTATAATTATATTGTTATTGTTGTTCAATCACTCAGTCGTGTCCAACTCTATGTGACCCTCTGGACTACAGCACATGTCCTTCACTATCTCCCAGAGTTTGCTCAAACTCATGTCCATTGAATCGGTGATACCATCCAAATATCTCATCTTCTGTCTTCCCTTCTCCTCCTGCTTTCAATCTTTGCCAGCATCATGGTCTTTTCCTATGAGTCAGCTCTTTGCATCAGGTGGCTAAAGTATTGGAGTTTCAGCTTCAGCATTGGTCCTTCCAATTAAAATTCACGATTTATTTATTTTGGGATTGACTGGTTTTATCTCCTTGCTGTCTAAGAGACTCTCAAGAGTCTTCTCCAGCACCATTGTTTTAAAACATTAATTTTTCAGCACATAGCCTTCTTTATAGTCCAACTCTCACATCCTTACATGACTACTGGAAAAACCAAAGCTTTGGCTAGATGGACTTTTGTTGGCAAAGTAACATCCCTGCTTTTTAATACGCTTTCTAAGTTTGTCATAACTTTCTTTTCAAGGAGCAAGAGCCTTTTAATTTCATGACTATAGTCATTGTCAACAGTGATTTTGGAGCCCCTCAAAATAAGGTCTGTCATTGTTTCCCTTTTTTCCCCATCTATTTCCCATGAAGTGATGGGACTGGATGCCATGATCTTAGTTTTCTGAATGTTCAATTTTAAACCAGCTTTTACCCTCTCCTCTTTCACCTTCATCAAGAGGCTCTTTAGTTCCTCTTAGCTTTCTGCCATTTGGGTGGTGTCATCTACATATCTGAGGTTATTGATATTTCTTCTGGCAATCTTGACTCCAGCTTTAGCTACATCTGGTCTGACATTTCACATGATGTTCTTTGCATATAGGTTGAATAAGCAGGCTGACAATATACAGCCTTGACATACTCCTTTTCCAATTTTGAACCAGTCCATTGTTGTATGTCTGTTTCTAACTGTTGTTTCTTGACCTGCATACACGTTTCTCGGGATGCAGGTAATGTGATCTCACATTATATACGTTATACTTGTATTGAGAAAGAAAGGTAAAAATACAACATGCTTCATATCAGTAATGTTGAATTGGATAAAGTGACTTGGACACAGGTTGTAGAGTTAAATAAAGTGGCAAGGGGTTTTAAAGGTAGGCCTCTGAAAAACTGAGAATTTTGCTTAAAGATGGTGAAGATATCAAACGAGTATTTATAAAAAGAGCCATCAGATGAAGAAGAAAATTTGAAAACTTTCTGTAAGGTATGAACAGTATTACCATGTTTAAAGAACAGTAAGGAAACCTGCTGGGTTTGAGTGGAGCAAACCATACACAGGATATACAACTTTCATTTACAATAGAAATCAAAGTCATAATGCAGGAGAAGATCAAGTAAGGCCTTAAAGTACTTCTGTTTTCACTGAGTGGAAAGAGTGGCCATTTGTGGAGAATAAAAGAATATCTATGTAACATTGCATTTTTATACATGTATTTATTTTAATTGAAGGATTTTTTTTTTAAACATTACTGTGTCGGTTTCTGCCCTACAGTGATGCAAATCAGACATAGCTATACACATATATCCCCTCCCTCTTGAGCCTTCCTTCTGCCCCCCACATTCCACCCCTCTAAGTCATCACAATGTGCCAGGCTGGGCTCCCTGTGTTATATAGAAAATTCCTACCAGCTCTCTATTTTACACATGGTAATATATATATGTCAATGCTACTTTCTCAATTCATCCCACCCTCTTCTTTTCCTGCTGTGTTCACAAGTCCTTTCTCTATGTCTGCATCTCTATTCCTGCCCTGCAAATAGGTTCATCAGTACCATTTTTCTAGATTTCATATATATACACATTAATATGCAATATTTGTTTTTCTCATTCTGACTTCACTTTGTATAATAAGCTCTAGTTTCTTCCACTTCAGTTCAACTAATTCATATGTGTTCTCTTTTATGGCTGGGTAATACTCCATTGTATATATGTACCACATCTTTATCCATCCATGTATTGATGGACATCTAAGTTACTTCTATGTTCTAGCTATTATAACTTTGAATTTAAATAGATCTGTTTTGTACTCCTTGGAATAGATCCTCTGAAGTCAAGGACAGGAAGAGGGCAATGTGTTTTGAGGCTATTGTACTATCAACAGAGGAGAGACAGTGATGGCCAGGACCAGGATGGATGCAGAGGAGATGGAGGGAAAGTGAGTAGATACTGTAGTTGTACTGAAGGTGCAATCAGCTATATTTTCTTTTTGATGGATCAGATATGGATCTAAATAAAAGATAATAGTTAAGAATGACTCCAGGTTTTAATTATCTGGGCAATGAGATGGAATTTTGAGTAAAATTGGATTAGTGAATGCCAGGTAGGAAAAAACTCAGGAGCTAATTGAACAGCATATTAGTAAATGAGATCTACAGTGGGAAATGAAAGTTAAAAGAAAGTCATGTCTGACTCTTTGCAATCTTATGGACTACAGCGTGCCAGGCTCCTCTGTCCATGGAATTCTCCAGGCAACAGCATTGGAGTAGGTTGCCATTTCCTACTCCAGGGGATCTTCCCTACCCAGGGATTGAACTCAGGTCTCCTGAATTGTAGGCAGATTTTTTATCATTTGAGCCACAAGGGAAGCTTCACTGTGGGAAATGGATATATTTTAAAAAAAAAAATACAGAAATGCAGTATATACAACTAAAATATAGATGTGATTACACTTTTCATAGCAAGTAAATGGAGAAACAGTGGAAACAGTGTCCAGACTATTTTTTGGGGGTGGGGGGAGAGCTCCAAAATCACTGTAGATGGTGACTGCACCTATGAAATTAAAAGATGCTTACTTTTGAAAGAAAAGTTATGACCAACCTGGACAGACACAGCAGAAACATTACTTTGCCAACAAAGGTCTGTCTAGTCAAGGCTATGGTTTTTCCAGTAGTCACATATGGATGTGAGAGTTGAACTATAAAGAAAGCTGAGAGCCAAAGAATTGATGCTCTTGAACCGTGTTATTGGAGAAGACTCTTGAGAGTCCCTTGGATTGCAAGGAGATCTAACCAGTTCATCCTAAAGGAAATCAGTCCTGAATGTTCATTTGAAGGACTAATGTTGAAGCTGAAACTCCAATACTTTGGCCACCTGATGTGAAGAGCTGACTCATGTAAAAAGACCCTGATGCTGGGAAAGATTGAGGGCTGGAGGAGAAGGGGTCGACAGAGGATGAGATGGTTGGATGGCATTACTGACTCAATGGACATGAGTTTGAGCAAACTCCAGGAGTAGGTGATGGACAAGGAGGCCCGGTGTGCTGCAGTCCATGGGGTTTCAAAGAGTCGGACACGACTGAGTGACTGAACTGAACTGAACTGAATGCTTCTCAGGTAATGCTACCAAGGAAGTCCCCAAAGACAGCAGAAAGGGTATTTTATGGTTCAACCAGTTTATACTCACCAACATGAAAAGAAGCCATGTTAAATGGTAGAGGTAGAACATGCTTGATAAAAAAATGAATTTATAAAATATATAAGAATGGGGATGATGCCTTCTGTTATGTGATGTGACATTATAAAGAGTGGTTTATACATTTTTAATGGTAGAATTTATAATGTCACAATAGATACACTATAGAAGCTTATCTTCTCCATGTAAAATTAGGATCATCAGTAAACTTTTGAAACAAGAGTAGTGGAATAAAGCCACATACCATATACCTAGCATCATGCAAATATTTTTGTTTGCTTTGTTTGTGGATTTATTTTTAAATCACCACTTTATCTCTTTTTAGACTCCCATATGGTAAATAATTGTGTTCTTCCATTTCCATACTGGAAAGCTATGGGAGAGAAAAATTACATAAATACTTAGTTCACACAACCACAAACTGATAGACCTATAACTTACATGTAAATTTGAATCTGTGCTGTTGGCCACCAGGAAATAAGACGTTAGACTTGAGACCTCTGCAGCATAATGCCAGCTTTGCAACTTCAGATTTTGGCTAGCTGTATGGTTGTAATCATACCCAATTCACTTCCGAGAAACAGCTACCTTAACTGAAATGTCCTTTCTTTCTCTTAAAACAAGTTAAATTATGGCCAGTTGCAATTTCACTCCATGAGCAAAGATTTTCTGTCTTTTCTAGTTTTTGTATATTTCCTCTCTAATCTCTTTTAATACTTACCATGTAAAGTAAACCATTTAGTTCTAATTATTGTCTGTTCTAATCTGCTGTTACTATTTGTAGATTATTTCTTTCACATCTTGACACTAAGTGCTTAATAAACTGATTCATGTTGATGTATGGCAAAACCAATACAATACTGTAAAGTAAAAAAAAAAAAAATAAAGACAAAAAAATAAATTGATTATTGATTGAAAAACTCTGGAGTAAGCTACAGTTAAGAAGAATGATTATTTAAAATATTACATAGCTAGAAAATTCTCTCAGTGCAAAATTCCTTTACCTTCCACTTGTCCATATGTAAGCCACCTTATAATTTAATCAAATAGAATTTTAATAGTGGAAGTCTTGGGCTTAATATTCCATGATAAGAAGCAATCATATGCAGCATATATGAGATTACTTTGCAGGTCTTTTTCTAATTTGAGTTTACATTAGCCAAAACCTCCAAATTATGGGACACCAGAAATCTTAATGGATTTCAAGATCTATTTGAATTTTGTTTGTTAGATAAAAATTATTTACTATAAATTTAATCTTTCAAAATTAAACAGATAGACTAAACAATCTTTGCCAGGAAGAAAACCTGGAATAATTAATTTGATATGAAACTGAGTATTAACCCTGAATTTATTCCATTGTCAGAATCATGCATGAGGACTTGGTCCCAACTATGAGACTAGGAAAATAGTTTTTTTTCTTTCCTCTTAAACATAACTCTAGGGCCTCAGACTCTATCTCCATCTTACATCCTCTCCTGCAGATATATGAAGTGAAGTGAAAGTGAAATCTGCTCAGTCATGTTCAGTTCTTTGTGACCCCATAGACTATATAGTCCATGGAATTCTCCAGGCCAGAATACTGGAGTGGGTAGCCAGTCCCTTCTCCAGAGATCTTCCCAACCCATGGATCTAACCCAGGTTTCCCACATTGCAGGCAGATTCTATACCAGCTGAGCCACAAGGGAAGTCTTATAACTCTCTTAGGCTATAACTCTAGGGCCTCAGTCTCTATCTCCTATTCACATTCTCTCCTGCAGATACATGGTGGTTTTAGAGGTTTGCCAAATATCCCAACCCATTGTACTCACAGCTTCCCTTATGGTTCAGCTGATAAAGAATCTGCCTACAATGAAGGAGACCTGAGTTTGATCCCTGGGTTGGGAAAATACCCTGGAGAGGGAATGGCTACCCACTTCAGTATTCCAGCCTGGAAGAAGTCCAGACTTCACGTATAATCCATGGGGTCACAAAGAGTTGGACACGACTGAGAGACTTTCACACTTATGCTCACAGCAACCTCCAACAGTCATTTGGCTCGTTTGGCTCAAATCTCTAAATATCACTGAGGGCTGAATTATACACATAAGTGAGTTTCCTATTTTACTGAAGTGTTCTCTCAAGTAGCAAAATTCTACCATTTGAATAATTTGTATGTAATATATCATATTTTTGTGTATAAAATGAAATGCACATTATCAAGGAGGCTCTTTCAGTTTCAAGGGAAATTCTATGAATTTCTGTACAGATTTCACTTGATGATACGGTGAGTAAATCTAGTGGCTTCTTTGAGTTGTAAAATCCCTTTATGATATTCTTTGGTTTGATGTTCTGACTGAAAAATACAATAATACAAGTGTTTTAATGGACAATGGCCTTATTATTTAAGACAAAACACTTTGAAGCTTTTCAGTCATTCAGTTGTTTAGTTCAAAGGGTGAAATTCCAAGATTATGAACCATAGGAGAGAAAGATCTGATGTTAGGTGGAAGAAGAAGACATAAAGAATGAATGTGTCTAAGGGTGGATGTGTATGGAGTGGGATGGAGAGACGTGCCTGTCAAGCCAAATGACTGTTGGAGGTTGCTGTGAGCATAAGTGTGAAAGTCTCTCAATCGTGTCCAACTCTTTGTGACCCCATGGATTATACGTGAAGTCTGGACTTCTTCCAGGCTGGAATACTGAAGTGGGTAGCCATTCCCTTCTCCAGGGTATTTTCCCAACCCAGGGATCAAACTCAGGTCTCCTTCATTGTAGGTGGATTCTTTATCAACTGAACCATAAGGGAAGCTGTGAGTATAATGGGTTGGGATATTTGGCAAAAGCTGTAGGAAAGACATTGTATTTAACCATTCTCAGTTTTCAGTTACGTGGCAAGTTGGACATGTACTTCAGATCTTGTACGTTCAAGTTCAGCCCTTGCTCTGTTTACCATTTTGTCAGATTCTAGAAATAGTTAAACTGTTCTTGCCCAAACCACAGAGAAAACAGCTCTAATTTACAGCTGCAACTTACAAATGACTGCACCGTATGCTGCCATTCTGAAGATCTTCCAGATATAAGCAGAGATGCCAAGCTCAAAGAAGAGAGGGGCTAAATTATTAGGTAAATTGGTTGAAATTAATATTAGCCTGATTAAGTCTGAACTTAATCTACTTTCAACATCCTCATTTTGGTTCTTTTCAAAATCCAATTAACTTATACAGCTGATTAGCATTTGTTAGTTCTGATTTTACGGCCTGCAAATTTCTCCCACCATTGCTTTCTCTTTCATTTTCATGACTTTAATCCAAATATTACAAAGAGGTCTGATGAAGTATGTGCATATTAGCCGGTTTAGAACCTGAAAATTGCACATACCGCTATCATTAGTTATGTTTTCAGAAGCAAACTGGCTTAAAACAGGCAAGCAGGAGCCACAAGAGCAAATGTGGGCGTCAAACCTGATGAAAATGAAGTATATAGAAACAACATGTTTATCTCATCTAAATATTTCCTTTTTCTATTTTCTGATGGTATGCAAATAAACAATAAACACTACAGTGTAATGATGCTTTTCCCTGGAGAGAACCAAGAGAGTAGACCATGTACTAGGAAACTGAGCTCTTTCCATTTTCTTTTGGAAAGACTACAAGACTAAATAATCTTTTTATTTGATATTTCCAAAGTAATGCCAAACGCATAATATCTATAAGAATAAATGACAATGCCATGTACTTCCTATGAAGTTACTATGGGAACCTGAGATCCTCTTTTAAAAATTACATTAAATGGTTTAAGTTTAGGGATAAATCTCTGGCCTGAAATATCATTTTCTACTAGGCTGACAGATTGAAGACCCTGAGCAAACTTCTAAGCAGAAATAACTGGACAAGTAAGGAAACTGCAGAGACCTCAAACTTAGTGAAACTAGTAATTCCCAGAGGTAAGTGAAGGACAATTACCTCTCAACCTGTGAGTTTCTCTGTATATGTTGAGTTTATGACTTCTTAACTTCATGAAGCATGAGGAACAAGAGATACATTTGAGAGTTTGTCAAAGTGAAAACACAACAGAAGACTCCAGGGGAAAAAAATAAAAATAAAAAACCTAGGACATCAAAGATTATATCCCCTTTCTAAAAAGGCATACTTCTCTTGACTCTTGCAGGCAGTGGAAGGAGAAAATAATTTCTGCTGAGAATGTCTACTGACAATGCTGTCTTCATGTGTGTTTTTGGTCCAAATCCTTGTTACTTGTTGCCTGAGAAACACTGGTTATTTCAATACTTTTTTTTGATCCATGTAAACAATCTAAGCAGAAAAATATCAGTTTATGCATAGCAATAGAGTTATAAGAGAACTGTGGTGAAACTGTTAACCTAGTAAACCTTAATACTTGACCTTTTAACTTAATGAACCTTAGTACTTGAGTTATTCTGCTCTGTCTGTAGGTCCTGGACCTTGGATTGATTGACCAGGTCACAGTTAATTGGACCAAGACTGGATATCTGAGTTGAAACTGAGTCAAAGCTAATTTCCCTCTAGGCATTTGTAATTAGAATACCAAGATTCTAAGTGATATTTATAGACACGTCACCTGGAAGATTATACAGAACTGGAGCTAGAGACACTGTTTTAAAGAAAAAGTTTTCACTTTCATCTCAAGTTCAAAGGATTTGTCAACAAAATAAGTCACTCATTATATATAAACAAATAATGCCAATATTTCCAACATTTATTGGATCATCCAAAAAGCAAGAGAGTTCCAGAAAAAAAACATATAATTCTGCTTTATTGACTATGGCCTTTCATTGTGTGGATCACAAAAAACTGTGGAAAATTCTTAAAGAGATTGGAATACAAGACCACCTGACCTGCTTCCTGAGAAATCTGTATGCAGGTCAAGAAACAACAGCTAGAACTGGACATGGAACAACAGACTGGTTCCAAATCAGGAAAGGAGTACTTCAAGGTTGTATATTGTCACCCAGCTTATTTAACTTATGTGCAGAGTACATTATGCAAAATGCTGGGTTGGATGAAGCACAAGCTGGAATCAAGTTTCCAGGAGAAGTATTGACAACCCCAGATACAGAGATGACACCACCTTTATGGCAGAAATTGAAGAAGAACTAAAGAGCGTCTTGAAAGTGAAAGAAGAGAGTGAAAAAGTTGGCTTAAAACTCAACATTCAGAAAACTAAGATCACGGCATCTGGTCCCATCACTTCATGGCAAATAGATGGGGAAACAGTGGCTGACTTTATTTTTCTGGGCTCCAAAATCACTGCAGATGGTGATTGCAGCCATGGAATTAAAAGATGCTTGCTCCTTGGAAGAAAAGCTATGACCAACCTAGACAGGATATTAAAAAACAGAGACATCACTTTGCCAACAAAGGTCCATCTCATCAAAGCTTTGGTTTTTCCAGTAGTCATGTATGGATGTGAGAGTTGGACTATAAAGAAAGCTAAGCACTGAAAAATTGATGCTTTTGAATTGCAGTATAGGAGAAGACACTTGAGAGTCCCTTGGGCTGTAAGGAGATCCAACCAGTCAATCCTAAAGGAAATGAGTCCTGAATATTCATTGGAAGGACTGATGCTGAAACTACAATACTTTGGCCACCTGATGTGAAGAACTGACCCATTGGAAAAGACCCTGATGCTGAGAAAGGCTGAAGGCAGGAGGAGAAGGAGAAGACAGAGGATGAGATGGTTTGATGGCATCACTGACTTGACGGACATGAGTTTGAGTAAGCTCTGGGAGTTGGTGTTGGACAGGGAAGCCTTGCGTGCTTCAGTCCATGGACACGACTGAGCAACTGAACTGTACTGACCAATGTTTATTAGAGAATTATCTAGCTTACCTTCAATATACTAACATTAAAAGAAAAGAGAAATAGAAGCAGCAGAGCAGCAGCATAACCAAGTTGGGTTTTTTTTTGTTTGTTTGTTTTTTTTTAATTTATTTATTTATTTTTAATTTTTACTTACAGGTTTTGACCAATATCTAGATTTAAACATTGCTGGGAAGTTCTGGAACACAGCACATCTGGAGTCCCAATTGGGAAAAATTCCCAGGAAGCGCTTCTGCCCCATGGTTGAGACTTCAGATTGCAGTCCCTGGGTTCCTGTTTAGAATCCCCAGGCTGGGGGGTGGTCCTAAGATGGCAGAGGAATAGGACGGGGAGACCACTTTCTCCCTCACAAATTCATCAAAAGAACATTTCAACACTGAGCAAACTCCACAAAACAACTTCTGAATGCTGGCAGAGGACATCAGACACCCAGAAAAGCAGATCATTGTCTTCAAAAACAGGTAGGAAAAAATATAAAAGATGAAAAAAGAGACAAAGGAGGTGGGGAGGGAGCTCCGTCCCAGGAAGGGAATCTTAAGAAGAGAGGTTTCCAAACACCAGGAAACACTCTCCCTGCCGAGTCTGTGGCGAGCCTTGGAAGCACAGAGGGCAACATAACAGGAAGGAAAAATAAATAAATAATTAAAACCAACAGATTACAAGCCCAACAGTAACTCCCCCAGCAGAAAAGCAGTGCAGACGCCTGCATCCGCCACTAGCAAGTGGGGGTAGGGCAGGGAGGCACGGGAGGCGCGGGCTGCAGTGCTTTTTAAGAATTGGGCAGAAACGCCCTGTGCATAACCAGAACAAACTAACTTGGGCTAGCAAACCAGACTGTGGGATAGCTACCACATGAAAAGCTCAAACATAAGACACCACTAGGACCACGCACAGAACAAAGGACGGACCAGAAATAGTCGGCTGCAGACCATCCCCCGCTGGGGACAGGCAGCCAGAGCCGAAAGGGCTGGAAGGGGGCAATTGCAGCCCTGGAGAGTCTTTACCTACCAAACTGCAAGCAGGCTTCTTTGCTAAGACTTCTGGGGGTTCTGGACAGTCACCATCTACCTCACAAGGGGCACCAGCAGTACACCCAGAAAACTGAGCAGCAGAGACAGGAAAGGTGATAAGTTGCAGCGACGATACTCGCCAAACACCTGAGCTATTCGGATCTGGGAAGGGCACAAAACGCAGTCCCAACCAAATCTGCGCCTCTGAGGGCTACCTGAGTGCCGAACCTGAGCGGCTTAGACCGGGGAGGTGCTTGCAGCCAAGAGCCGGCCTCAGATGGTTCCCAGCAGAGCAACGTAGAGCCTGAGCAGTTTGTGCGCCGCGAGCAGGGGCAGGCCCAGAGGGGCTGAGACACTGCATGCACACGACAGTGTTATTTGTTTGCAGCATCCCTCCTTCCCCACAGTGCGACTGAACAAGTGAGCCTAAAAAAAAAAAAAGTGTCCAACCGCCCCCCTTGTGTCAGGGCTGAAATCAGACACTGAAGAGACCAGCAAACAGAAGAAGTTAAACACAGGGAACTGCCTTGGAAGTGACCCCACACTGCCCACAACGCCAGAGAAAGGGCTAGATATATCTTTACTATTTTTAAGATCATTTTTTTTACTTTTTAAAATTGTTAAGTCCTCTATTTCTCCTTTAATTTTTATTTCTATAACCTATTATTACTTTTCAAAAAAAAAAAAGACCCCATTTTTTTAAAGCAAACGCCATATATAGTCTATGTGTGGTTGTTGTTTTTTAATAATTCTTGTGGCTTTTTTTTCTTCTTCTTTTCTTTAATATTGTATTTTTGAAAATCCAACCTCTACTCTAGATTTTTAATCTTTGCTTTTTGGTTTTTGTTGTCAATTTTGTACATTTAAAAACCCAAACTTCACTACCCAATTTTACCTGAGAGCAAGATTACTACCTTGACCACTCTCCTCCTTTGGACACTCCTTTTTCTCCACCAGGTAGCCTCTGTCTCTCCCCTCCCCCTTCTCTTCTCTACCCAACTGTGGGAATCTCTGTGTGTTCCAGACGGTGGAGAACACCTAAGGAACTGGTTACTGGCTGGATCTGTCTCTCTCCTTTTCATTTCCCTCTTTTATCCTCCTGGCCACCTCTGTCTACTTCCTCCCTCTCCTCTTCCCTGTATAACTCCGTGAAAACCTCTGAGCTGTCCAGACTGTGAAGCACACATAAGGAAGTGATTACTGGCTAACTTACTCTCTCCTCTTTTGATCTCACTGCATCTCATTCCAGTCACCTCTAACTACCCCATCCCTCTTCTCTTCTCCATGTAACTCAGTGAACCTCTCTGGGTGTCCCTCAATGTGGAGAAACTTTTCATCTTTAACCTAGATGTTTTATCATCAGTGCTGTATAGATGGAGAAGTCTTGAGGCTACTGTAAAAATAAAACTGAAAACCAGAAGCAGGAGGCTTAAGTCCAAATCCTGAGAACATCAGAGAACTCCTGAATCCAGGCAACATTAATCAACAGGAGCTTATCAAATGCCTCCATACCTACACTGAAACCAAACACCACCCAAGGGCCAACAAGTTCCAGAGCAAGACATAACACGCAAATTCTCCAGCAACACAGGAACACACCCCTGGGCTTCAATATACAGGCAGCTCAAAGTTACTCCAAACCACTGATGTCTCATAACCCATTACTGGTCACTCCATTGAACTCCAGAGAGAAGAAATCCTCCCACCAGCTCCACCCACCAGAACTCCAACACAAGCCTCCCTAACCAAGAAACCTTGACAAGCCACTGATACAACACCACCCACAGTGAGGAAGCTCCATAATAAAGAGAACTCCACAAATTCCCAGAATATAGAAAGGCCACCCCAAACGTAGCAATATAACCAAGATGAAGAGACAGAGGAATACTCAGCAGGTAAAGGAACAGGAGAAATGCCCACTAAACCAAACAAAAGAGGAAGAGATAGGGAATCTACCTGAGAAAGAATTCCAAATATTGATAGTGAAAATGATCCAAAATCTTGAAATCAAAATGGAATCACAGATAAATAGCCTGGAGACAAGGATTGAGACGATGCAAGAAAGGTTTAAGAAGGACCTAGAAGAAATAAAAAAGAGTCAATATATAATGAATAATGCAATAAATGAGATCAGAAATACTCTGAAGGCAACAAATAGTAGAATAACGGAGGCAGAAGATAGGATTAGTGAAATAGAAGATAGAATGGTAGAAATAAATGAATCACAGAGGAAAAAAGAAAAAAAAAGAATTAAAAGAAATGAGGACAATCTCAGAGACCTCCAGGACAATATGAAATGCTCCAACATTTGAATTATAGGAGTCCCTGAAGAAGAAGACAAAAAGAAAGACCATGAGAAAATCCTTGAGGAGATAATAGTTGAAAACTTCCCTAAAATGGGGAAGGAAATAATCACCCAAGTCCAAGAAACCCAGAGAGTTCCAAATAGGATAAACCCAAGGCAAAACACCCCAAGACACATATTAGTCAAATTAACAAAGATCAAACACAAAGAACAAATATTAAAAGCAGCAAGGGAAAAACAACAAATAACACACAAGGGGACTCCCAAGAGGATAACAGCTGATCTTTCAATAGAAACTCTTCAGGCCAGGAGGGAATGGCAAGACATACTTAAAGTGATAAAAGAAAATAACCTATAGCCCAGATTACTGTACCCAGCAAGGATCTCATTCAAATATGAAGGAGAAATCAAAAGCTTTACAGACAAGCAAAAGCTGAAAGAATTCAGCACCCCCAAACCAGCTCTCCAACAAATGCTAAAGGATATTCTCTAGCTCTAGACAGGAAACACAAAAAGGGTGTATAAACCCGAATCCAAAGCAATAAAGTAAATGGCAATGTGATCATACTTATCAATAATTACCTTAAATGTAAATGAGTTGAATGCCCCAACCAAAAGGCAAAGACTGGCTGAATGGAAACAAAAGCAAGACCCCTATATATGCTGCCTACAAGAGACCCACCTCAAAACAAGGGACACATACAGACTGAAAGTGAAGGGCTGGAAAAAGATATATCACGCAAATAGAGACCAAAAGAAAGGAGGAGTGGCAATACTCATATCCGATAAAATAGACTTTAAAACAAAGGCTGTGAAAAGAGACAAAGAAGGCCACTACATAATGATCAAAGGATCAATCCAAGAAGAAGATATAACAATTATAAATATATATGCACCCAACATAGGAGCACCACAATATGTAAGACAAATGCTAACAAGTATGAAAGGGGAAAATTAACAATAACACAATAATAGTGGGAGACTTTAATACCCCACTCACACCTATGGACAGATCAACTAAACAGAAAATTAACAAAGAAACACAAACTTTAAATGATACAGTAGACCAGTTAGACCTAATTGATATCTATAGGACATTTCACCCCAAAACAATGAATTTCACCTTTTTCTCAAGTGCTCACAGAACCTTCTCCAGGATAGATGACATCCTGGGCCATAAATCTAACCTTGATAAATTCAAAAAAATCAAAATCATTCCAAGCATCTTTTCTGACCATAACGCATTAAGATTAGATCTCAATTACAGGAGAAAAACTATTAAAAATTCCAACATATGGAGGCTGAACAACACGCTTCTGAATAACCAACAAATCACAGAAGAAATCAAACAAGAAATAAAAATATGCATAGAAACAAATGAAAGTGAAAACACAACAATCCAAAACCTGTGGGACACTATAAAAGCAATGCTAAGAGGAAAGTTCATAGCAATACAGGCATACCTCAAGAAACAAGAAAAAAGTCAAATAAATAACCTAACTCTACACCTAAAGAAACTAGAAAAGGAAGAAATCGAGAACCCCAGACTTAGTAGAAGGAAAAAAAATCTTTAAAATTAGGGCAGAAATAAATGCAAAAGAAACAAAAGAGACCATAGCAAAAATCAACAAAGTCAAAAGCTGGTTCTTTGAAAGGATAAACAAAATTGACAAACCATTAGCCAGACTCATCAAGAAGCAAAGAGAGAAAAATCAAATCAATAAAATTAGAAATGAAAATGGAGAGATCACAACAGACAACACAGAAATACAAAGGATCATAAGGGACTACTCTTAGCAATTATATGCCAATAAAATGGACAACCTGAAAGAAATGGACAAATTCTTAGAAAAGTACAACTTTCCAAAACTGAACCAGGAAGAAATAGAAAATCTTAACAGACCCATCACAAGCATGGAAATTGAAACTGTAATCAGCAATCTTCCAGCAAACAAAAGCCCAGGTCCAGACGGCTTCACAGCTGAATTCTACCAAAAATTTAGAGAAGAGCTAACACCTATCCTACTCAAAGCCTTCCAGAAAATTGCAGAGGAAGGTAAACTTCCAAACTCATTCTATGAGGCCACCATCACCCTAATACCAAAACCTGAGAAAGATGCCACAAAAAAAGAAAACTACAGGCCAATATCACTGATGAACATAGATGCAAAAATCCTCAACAAAATTCTGGCAATCAGAATCCAACAACACATTAAAAAGATCATACACCATGACCAAGTGGGCTTTATCCCAGGGATGCAAGGATTCTTCAATATCCACAAATCAATCAATATAATCCACCACACAAACAAATTGAAAAATAAAAGCTATATGATTATCTCAATAGATGCAGAGAAGTCCTTTGACAAAATTCAATATCCATTTATGATAAAAACTCTCCAGAAAGCAGGAATAGAAGGAACATACCTCAACATAATAAAAGCTATATATGACAAACCCACAGCAAACATTATCCTCAATGATGAAAAATTGAAAGCATTTCCCCTGAAGTCAGGAACAAGACAAGGGTGCCCACTTTCACCGCTACTATTCAACATAGTTCTGGAAGTTTTGGGCACAGCAATCAGAGCAGAAAAAGAAGTAAAAGGAATCCAAATTGGAAAAGAAGAAGTAAAAATCTCACTGTTTGCAGATGACATGATATTTTACATAGAAAACCCTAAAGACTCCACCAGAAAATTACTAGAGCTAATCAATGAACATAGTAAAGTTGCAGGATATAAAATCAACACACAGAAATTCCTTGCATTCCTTTACACTAATAATGAGAAAGTAGAAAAAGAAATTAAGGAAAGAATTCCATTCACCATTACAATGAAAAGAATAAAATACTTAGGAATATATCTACCTAAAGAAACTAAAGATCCATATATAGAAAACTATAGAACACTGATGAAAGAAATCAACGAGGACACTAATACATGGAGAAATATACCATGTTCATGGATCAGAAGAATCAATATAGTGAAAATGAGTATACTAGCCAAAGCAATCTACAGATTCAATGCAATCCCTATCAAGCTACCAATGGTATTTTTCACAGAACTAGAACAAATAATTTCAAGATTTGTATGGAAATACAAAAAACCTCAAATAGCCAAAGCAATCTTGAGAAAGAAGAATGGAACTGGAAGAATCAACTTGCCTGACTTCAGGATCTACTACAAAGCCACCGTCATCAAGACAGTATGGCACTGGCACAAAGACAGAAATATAGATCAATGGAACAAAATAGAAAGTCCAGAGATAAATCCACACACCTATGGACACCTTATCTTCGACAAAGGAGGCAAGAATATACAATGGAGTAAAGACAATCTCTTTAACAAGTGGTGCTGGGAAAACTGGTCAACCACTTGTAAAAGAATGAAACTAGATCACTTTCTAACACCACACACAAAAATAAACTCAAAATGGATAAAAGATCTAAACGTTAAGACCAGAAACTATAAAACTCCTAGAGGAGGACACAGGCAAAACACTCTCCAACATAAATCACAGCAGGATCCTCTATGATCCACCTCCCAGAATTCTGGAAATAAAAGCAAAAATAAACAAATGGGATCTAATTAAAATTAAAAGCTTCTGCACAAGAAAGGAAACTATAAGCAAGGTGAAAAGACAGCCTTCGGAATGGGAGAAAACAATAGCAAATGAAGCAACTGACAAAGAACTAATCTCAAAAATATACAAGCAACATATGCAGCTCAATTCCAGAAAAATAAACGACCCAACCAAAAAATGGGCCAAAGAACTAAATAGACATTTCTCCAAAGAAGACATATGGATGGCTAACAAACACATGAAAAGATACTCAACATCATTCATTATCAGAGAAATGCAAATAAAGACCACAATGAGGTACCACTTCACACCAGTAAGAATGGCTGCAATCCAAAAGTCTGCAAGCAATAAATGCTGGAGAGCGTGTGGAGAAAAGGGAACCTTCTTACAGTGTTGATGGGAATGCAAACTAGTACAGCCACTATGGAGAACAGTGTGGAGACTCCTTTAAAAAAATTGCAAATAGAACTGCCTTATGACCCAGCAATCCCACTGCTGGGCATACACACCGAGGAAACCAGAATTGAAAGAGACACATGTACCCCAATGTTCATCACAGTACTGTTTATAATAGCCAGGACATGGAAACAACCTAGATGTCCATCAGCAGATAAATGGATAAGAAAGCTGTGGTACATATACACAATGGAGTATTACTCAGCCATTAAAAAGAATACATTTGAATCAGTTCTAATGAAGTGGATGAAACTGGAGCTGATTATACAGAGTGAAGTAAGCCTGAAAGAAAAACACCAATACAGTATACTAACACATATATATGGAATTTAGAAAGATGGTAATGATGACCCTGTATGTGAGACAGCAAAAGAGACACAGATGTGTAGAGTGGACTTTTGGACTCTGAGGGAGAGGGTGGGATGGTTTGGGAGAATGGCATTGAAGCATGTATACTATCATGTAAGAAACGAATCGCCAGTCTATGTTTGATGCAGGATACAGGATGCTTGGAGCTGGTGCATGGGGATGATCCAGACAGATGATATGGGGTGGAAGGTGGGAGGGGGGTTCATGTTTGGGAACTCATGCACACCCATGGTGGATTCATGTTAATGTATGGCAAAACCAATACAGTATTGTAAAGTAAAAGAAAGTAAAAATAAAAATTAAAAAAAAAAAAAAGAATCCCCAGGCTGCAAACTGATATATCATCATCACTTTGCAGCCAAATTGCAGCTCTGATATTATGTTAACCCTGCTTGTTCTGTGTTGTAAAACTTGGAATGTTGTTAAGCATAGGGTATTTTTGACTGGACCCCCTCTAGGGGCTCAACAATCTCAGGATTCCGCCCTTATCTATGCTGCTGTAATTATTGCACTCATAGTAGGCAGTCATGGCACTCACAGTCAGGGCAGTGTCTAGGCAGATTAGAAACATGGTCAGAGGCCTGCTTTGCTTTGTCTCTGAAGACTAAATAAGACTAACTATTTAGTTTCCCTAACAATACATGAACCATGAACTTCCAGATGTTCAAGCTGGTTTTAGAAAAGGCAGAGGAACCAGAGATCAAATTGCCAACATCCACTGGATCATCAAGAAAATAAGAGAGTTCCAGAAAAAACATCTATTTCTGCTTTATTGACTATGCCAAAGCCTTTGACTGTGTAAATCACAATAAACTGTGGAAAATTCTGCTAGAGATGGGAATACCAGACCACCTGAAATGCCTCTTGAAAAACTTGTGTGCAGGTCAGGAAGCAATAGTTAGAACTGGACATGGAACAACAGACTGGTTCCAAATAGGAAAAGGAGTACATCAAGACTATTTTCACCCAGCTTGAAAGTGAAAGTAAAGTCACTCAGTCATGTCTGACTCTTTGTGACCCCGTGGACTGTAGCCTACCAAGCTCCTCTGTCCATGGGATTCTCCAGGCAAGAATACTGGAGTGGGTTGCCATACTTGAGTGGGTTGCCATTTCCTTCTCCAGGGAATCTTCCCGACCCAGGGATTAAACCCGGGTTTCTTGCATTGGAGACAGACACTTTAACCTCTGAGCCACCAGGGAAGCAACTTATATGCAGAGTACATCATGAGAAACGTCGGCTGGAGGAAGCACAAGCTGGAATCAAGATTACAGGGAGAAACATCAATAACCTCAGATATGGAGATGACACCACCCTTATGGAAGAAAGTGAAGAAGAACTAAAGTGTCTCTTGATGAAAATGAAAGAGGAGAGTGAAAAAGTTGGCTTAAAGCTCAACATTCAGAAAACTAAGATCATGGCATCCAGTCCCGTCACTTCACAGCAAATAGATGAGGAAACAGTGACTGACTTTATTTTCCTGGGCTCCAAAATCATGGCAGATGGTGATTGCAGTCATGAAATTAAAAGACACTTACTCCTTGGAAGGAAAGTTATGACCAACCTAGACAGCATATTAAAAAGCAGAGACATTACTTTGCCAACAAAGGTCCATCTAGTCAAGGCTATGGTTTTTCCAGTGGTCATGTATGGATGTGAGAGTTAGACTATAAAGAAAGCTGAGTGCAAGAAGAATTTATGCTTTTGAACTGTGGTGTTGGAGAAGACTCTTGAAAGTCCCTTGGACTGCATGGAGAGCCAACCAGTCCATCGTAAAGGAAATCAGTCCTGGGTGTTCACTGGTAGCACTGATTTTGAGGCTGATACTCCAATATTTTGGCCACCTGATGCAAAGTCCTGACTCGTTTGAAAAAACCCTGATACTGGGAAAGAAAAGAGTTGGACACGACTGAGCGACTGAACTGAACTGAACAGATACTTCTTAAGAAGTACAGTAGAAATTGTGTTAGAAATGCATAAGAAGAAAAACCATATGCGAGGAAAAAGAAGACAATAGGAGATAGAGGTGAATTTTCAGTTTCTACTTTAGACCCCCCATGAGAAACGTGCATCCTTCAAACAAATTCCTCTTTACTAATTAAAGCAAGTTTGAGTGGCCTTCTAACCCTCGAAGTCAAATGGCCCCAGAATATTAATGTTAATTAACTTCAGGCCTCTTACCTTATAGATGGAGAAACTGAGACCTAAGAGGATAAATGATAGCATAGTAACTTATTCTTAACTGAGTTCTAGCACCCCTAGTTCCCCAACTATTTTATCTACTACCTCTTTGCTCTTGCTGTTTAACACTTCAAGACAAGTTGCTGTTCCATCTTTATTTTACCACTGGTAAAGATATTGAGTCCACTGCCTAATCAATATTCAAAAAAACTAACTACTCATTTATGCAATCATTAGAAGCTCTCTAAGGAATTCATTTTTCATAGCAGATAAATGAAGAAAGTGACAGAATATTGATAACTTAGAAAACACTATTAGTAACAAGGGACTAAAAGAGTATATTCCTAGTCAATAAACAGTAACTCTCTGTTACAGCCAATCTATGGCTATGTGGATGTACTTCACTGAATTTATTCATTTCATCTGTCTTCATGATGAATAGTGCAGTGGGTTGAAACAACTGGCAGGAAAATTCAGTCTATCAGCTGTTGCCCGTTTGTTTTCCATGACAGGATGTGGACAAAGAATCGTTACTTTATTGGATCTAATTCCGCAGAAAGTGCAGAGATTACTGCTTCACACAAAGAAGTACCTACCTTAGGCTTCTCAGTTGGATGCTTTTATATATTACATCAATTAAAAGACCTTGAATGAACTTACTGCTGCATAATATATTTCTTTACTGAACTGATCAAGTATTTAGTACAGTGATCAAATAATTATTAACAGTTTCATCACTGCAGTTCAGAGAAGAAATACATTACATCACAGAAAGTCCATTCAAGTCATTTTTGATGTAATATATAAAAGCATCCAATTTAGAATCCTGAGGTAGGTACTTTGTGTCAAGTAGTAACCACTGTACTTTGTACAGATCTGGGTCCAGTGAGGTCAATGATTCGTTGTCTACAACCTGTCATGGAAAACAAAATGGGCAATAGCTGATAGACTGTGTATTTTGTTGCCAGTTGTTGCAACCCACTGCACTATTCATTGTGAAGACAGACTGAATGAATTCTGTGAGGCACACTGTGAATTTACCAAATATTTACTGTAGTGATCAAATATTTATTAACAGTTTTATCATAGATGGATATAAATAAATCTAATGAATTATATCTACCCTCCCATAATAAGTTTATTTTCTTTGGTAGATTTTTGGAATTCAAAAATTCAGAGAGAGAGCAAACAAACCAAAAGTCTACAAGACTTCAATAGCAAATGAACTTAAATGATTCTCACCAAGATTACCATTACTATTAAGGGGAATCACTGGCTTGAAGAATCAATGTTCATTGCAGCACTGTTTATAATAGCCAGGACATGGAAACAACCTAGATGTCCATCAGCAGATGAATGGATAAGAAAGCTGTGGTACATATACACAATGGAGTATTATTCAGCCATTAAAAAGAATACATTTGAATCAGTTCTGATGAGATGGATGAAACTGGAGCCGATTATACAGAGTGAAGTAAGCCAGAAAGAAAAACACCAATACAGTATACTAACACATATATATGGAATTTAGAAAGATGGCAATGATGACCCTGTATGTGAGACAGCAAAAGAGACACAGATGTGTAGAGTGGACTTTTGGACTCTGAGAGAGAGGGAGAGGGTGGGATGATTTGGGAGAATGGCATTGAAGCATGTATACTATCATGTAAGAAACGAATCGCCAGTCTATGTCCGATGAGGATACAGGATGCTTGGGGATGGTGCATGGGGATGACCCAGAGAGATGTTATGGGGAGGGAGGTGGGAGAGGGGTTCATATTTGGGAACTCATGTACACCCGTGGTGGATTCATGTCAATGTATGGCAAAACCAATACAGTATTGTAAAGTAAAATAAAGTAAAAAAAATAAAATAAAATAAGAATCCAAAGAAAAGAAAAAGAAAAAGAAAGAAACAGATGATTCATTTATTCATTCCCTCAGAGAACATTAAGACTCAACTTTTACCCTACCCAAGAACTGGCAGACAGACCTTCATGAGGTTGTTTTTTTTTTTTTTTTTTTTCAGTTCACACACATTAATTGAGAATATATACCATATGAGGCAATGTTTGGGAAAGAGGCTTGGGAAAGAGGCTTGGGAAATATCGGTAAGCAAAGCAGAGCCCTGTTTTCATGGAGAGCAATCTAAGTAGCTTAATATCATCCATTTGTGGTGCTAGTGGTAAAGAACCCACCTGCCAATGTGGGAAACAGAAGAGATGCTGGTTTGACCCCTGGGTTGGAAAGATCCCCTTAAGAAGGGCATGGCAACCCACTCCAGTATTCTTGCCTGGAGAATCTCCTGGACACAGGAGGCTGGTGGCTAACAGTCCATAGGGTTGCAAAGAATTGGACATGACACTGAAGTGATTTAGCACATGTACATTTGCTTAATGTTTGCCTTGGCTTCCCAACCTACCCAGAATGAAGTCCAAACTTCTTATCATATCTGTAAAGTCTGAGGTGATATGGCTCTTGCCTGCATCTACTGTTTATTTACCCAAATGAATGGTACTGCGCTTGGTCTTCCTGATACAAGCCAAACACTATTAGTTTCCTTTCCATTTAACTTTCATATGCCTGGAACCCCTTGCTCACATCGTTGAAGGGCTGGCTCCTCCTGTTCCTCCTGCTTTCACAGCTCGAATATCACTGCTTCAGAAACAGCATTACTAATCACATTATTTAAAAACAAAAACAAAACATCCATCCATAATTCTTTCTGTGATTTTTTTTCTCCCTAATGCAGCTGAAATTACCTTGTTTCAAATAGTTCAACTACTTGGTTGTTTATACTGTCTCTTCTCCCTTCATAGATTCTAAGTTCTGTAAAAGCAAGTATATGTATATTCTTTCTTAATCACTGGCTTATTTCCAGCCTTTAAAATGATGCTTGGAATTTATTGAGCTGTCATAAATACACTGTAGAATATAAATAAATTAGTGAATTTATATTTATACATGTTTTTCTTAGTTTAAAATATCAAACCAATTTTTTCAAAGAATTAGTTATTTCACCCAAAATTAATGGATTGCTAAAAGTAATTCCAGATGGGAAAAAACTAGGTTTCTCTAATTGACAGACTGATAAAGAGGCAAAAAATAAGAGAAAAGACTCATTTCTGAGTGATTTGAGGTCATCTAATCTTTTTCTTTTTTTAGCTTATAAATTGCATGATTATTAGAATTTGCCTACACATATAATAGACTTTCTTTCCATGTGTTTTGAGATATATTTAATTCAGGATTATAAATCACATAGGGAAATGATTTATGTAAATTTAGAATCATTAGCATGTAATACATTATTTTCCTTACTATTCAAGCAATGGAATAAGTCAAATGGATCAAGTTGGTAAGAAGAGAAAAAAAAAAGAAAGAAGAAAGGAAAGCAATTTGCTAATAATCTCATTACTGTGTTGATAAATAACCAGAAATGGATAAGTTCCAGGGTGCAGAAATATTGGTACCATCATTGTAACTCAAACTGAGTACAGGAGACCAGCCTTTCCTTGTTAACAATAAATAGTAGACTTTATGCCTCAGCTTATAGTCATCTTGCTGATGACACTGGGTAAAATGCGTTTGATCAACTTAAAAACAACTTTTATTAACTACTCTAAAAGTCCTACTGCCATTTAATTATTTTAGTTATTGGAAATGCCAAGTAACCTGTTGATGGAAATGAGGTGCAAGTAGGATAGTAAAGAGTCACACTATCTTCAAACCCTGATTCTGCCACTTGGCACCTTTGAGAGATTGTCTAATTTATCTAGACTCCTGAAAGGTTGTTTTTCCCAATATGAAATGGAATAAAAAATTTCTATTTGACATAGTTGTAATGAAGTTAAAGATGATGCATATAGTTTTCATCTTTTCCATATACATACCTAGGAGGAGAATTGCTAACTTTGTCTTTAACTTTTTTTTTTAATTAATTAATTTATTTTTTATTTTACTTTACAATTCTGTATTGGTTTTGCCATACATTGACATGAATCCACCACGGGTGTACATGCGTTCCCAAACATGAACCCCCCTCCCACCTCCCTCCCGACAACATCTCTCTGGGTCATCCCCGTGTACCAGCCCCAAGCATGCCGTATCCTGCATCGGACATAGGGAAGGAACCTCCATACTGTTCTCCATAGAGGCTGTACCAATTTATATTCCCATCAACAGTGGAGGAGGGTTCCCTTTTCTTCACATCTTCTCCAGCATTTATTGTTTACATTTTTAAATGATGGCCATTCTGACCAGTGTGTGCTGGTATCTCACTGCAATTTTGATTTAAGTACAAGTACATGCATGCTCAGTGGTGTCCAACTCTTTCATGACCCCATGGACTGTAGCCCACCAGGCTCCTCTATCCATGGGATTTCCCAGGCAAAAATACTGGAGTGGGTTATCATTTCCTTCTCCAAGGGATCTTCCCAAACCAGAGATTGAATCAGAGTCTCCTGCATTGCAGGCAGATTCCTTACTCCTAGCACCACCTGGAAAGTTTTGACTTGTATTTCTCTAATAATTAGTGATGTTGAGCATCTTTTAATGGGCCTCTTGTCTATCTGCATGTTTTCTTTAGAGAAAGGTCTATTTAGGACTTCTACCCATTTTTCATTGTGTTGTTTGTTGTATTTGATGTTGAGCTGCATGAATTATTTTTATATTTTGGAGATTAAACTCTTGTCAGTTGCTTAATTTACAAATATTTTATCCTAACCTAAGGGCTGTCTTTTTGTCTTGCTAATGTTTTTTTTCTTTTCTTTTCTTTTTTCTCTGTACAAAAGCTGTTAAGTTTAATGAGGTTCCATTTGTTCATCTTCGTTTTTATTTTCAAAGCTCAACATTCAGAAAACTAAGATTATGGCATCTGGTCCCATCACTTACTGGCATATAGATTGGGAAACAGTGGAGACAGTAGCTGACTTTATTTTTGGGGGCTCCAAAATCACTGCAGATGGTGATTGCAGCCAGGAAATTAAAAGACTCTTACTCCTTAGAAGAAAAGTTATGACAAACATAGACAGCATATTAAAAAGCAGAGACATTACTTTGTCAACAAAGGTCCATCTAGTCAAGGCTATGGTTTTTCAGTGGTCAGGTATGAGAGTTGGACTATAAAGAAAACTGAGCACAGAAGAATTGATGTTTTTGAACTGTGTTGTTGGAGAAGACTCTTGAGAGTCCCTTGGCCTGCAAGGAGATCCAACCAGTCCATCCTAAAGGAGATCAGTTCTGGGTGTTCATTGGAAGGACTGATGTTGAAACTGAAACTCCAATACTTTGGCCACCTGACGGGAAGAGCTGACTCATTTGAAAAGACTCTGATGCTGGGAAAGATTGAGGGTAGGAGGGGAGGGGGATGACAGAGGATAAGATGGCTGGATGGCATCGTCGACTCAATGGACATGGGTTTGGGTGGATTCTGGGAGTTGGTGATGGACAGGGAGGCCTGGCATGCTGCAGTTCATGGGGATGCAAAGAGTCAGACATGACTGAGCGACTGAACTGAACTCTAAGAGGTGGGGATCAAAAAAGATCTTGCTGTGATGTATGTCAAAAGTGTTTGCCTATGTTTTCCTCAAAGCGTTTTATAGTTTCTGGCCTTAAATTCAAGTCTTTAATCAAGATTGAGTTTATTTTTGTGAGCAGTGTTAGGGAGTGTTTGCTTTTCTGTTATTGAACTGTATGAGCTATTTGTATAATATATTTTAGATAGTAACCTCTTGCTGGTTGCATTATTTGCAAATATTTTCACCAGTTCCATAGGTGGCTTTTTTTCATTTTACAGGATGGTTTCTTTTGTGGTACAAAAGTTTCCTTAAAAACCTAAACATACAGCTATCATATAATCTAGCAATTTCATTCCTGTGCATATATCCAGAAAAGAGAACTCTAATTTTAAAAGATTCATGCATTCCAATGTTAATAGCAGCACTCTAAATAGGCAAGACATGGAAACAACTCAGGTTTCCATCAATAGAAGATTGGCTTAAAAAAGTGAGGTAATATAATGATATTTTCGGTTTAGTTCAGTTCAATTGCTCAGCCCTGTCCGATTCTTTGCGACCCCATGTATTGCAGTATGCCAGGCCTCTCTGTCCATCATCAACTCCCCAAATCCACCCAAACCCATGTCCATTGAGTCAGTGATGCCATCCAGCCATCTCATCCTCTGTCATCCCCTTCTTCTCATGCCCTCAATCTTTCCCAGCATCAGGATCTTTTCAAATAAGTCAGCTCTTCCCATCAGGTGGACAAAGTATTGGAGTTTCAGCTTCAACATCAGTCCTTCCAATGAACACCCAGAACTGATCTCCTTTAGGATGGACTTGTTGGTTCTCCTTGCAGTCCAAGGAACTCTCAAGAGTCTTCTCCAACACCACAGTTCAAAAGCATCAATTCTTCAGTGCTCAGCTTTCTTTATAGTCCAACTCTCACATCCATACATTTTACTCAGCCATAAAAAAGAATAAAATATTGACATTTGCAGCAACATGGATGGAACCAGACAATATCATACTAAGTGAAAAAATGTCAAACAGAAAAATAAAAAACCCCAAAAAACAAATATTATATGATATACTTATTTGTGAAATCTAAACAAATAATACAAATAAATCTATATACAATATAGAAACAAACTCACATTGAAAACAAGCTTAATGATTACAAATTAAAAAGTGAGGTGGGGAGAAAAAAATAAGGAGAATGGGATTAAAAAATTCAAACTACTATGCACAAAATAGATAAGCAACAAGGATTTACTGTATAGCACTGGGAGCTATACTCAGTATCACCCCCATTTGTCCAGCAGTGGTGGCTCTTATAATAACTTATAGTGGACATTTATCTGAAAAAGAAATATGTATGAATCACTACTGTATACCTGAAATGAGCACAATATCGTAAATCAACTATTTTTAATGTTTTTGAAAAGGTAATACATATAGTATGTCTGATACATCATGAGCACTGAATAAATAATATTTTTATTTCTTGTCCAAGTCTATCAATCTTCTGGTGACAAAGTATATCTTCAAAGTTTATAATCCAGCTTCCTTATCTGCACTAAAATATTTATCCTAAAACGTCTTTTTAATCAGTTAATTCTGCTGGCCAAAGATGATCTAGACATTCTCTGTTGGATATAGGAGGAACTCAGATTCTTTACAATAATATTTGAGCTCTTCTTGTTGTGATTCCATCATGTGTTTGTAGCCTCAAACGTCAGTGCCAGGCTTAAAGTAACATGGTTTCCTTTTTCCAGTTATGGCTATCACTCTTTCAGCCTTATTCACCTTCTACCCATTAGTTTCCAATAATGAATTTAAGATCAAAATTCTAAAGTCAGTGTTCAGATTTCTTTGTCCTAGAGACCTAAGGTCATTCAAAACCACTGCTTGATGCCACAGTCCATTTGTAATATCTCTGTAGGATAACGACTTTATTTTTCTGTCCCTGCAATTTCCCTCCATTTAGAGATTTACACTGAATGGTGGATTTCTTCTCAAATTCTTTTTTTCTGGTCAATAACTTTTAAAAATAATTTTTATGGTGTAGTATAAAACTCTGAATGCATCATTTCAGTGGACAGCAAGAAGAGATAAGATGGCCTTCTTAAATGAACAATGTAAAGAAGTAGAGGAAAACAATAGAATGGGAAAGACTAGAGATCTCTTCAAGAAAATAAGTTACCAAGGGTATTTTCATGCAAGGATAGACGTGATAAAGGACAGAAATGATAAGGACCTAACAGAGGCAGAAAAGATTAATAAGAGGTAGCAAGAATACACAAAAGAACTGCAAAAAAAAAAAAAAAAGTCTATTGACTGGGATAACCATGATGGTGTGGTCACTCACCTAGAGCCAAACATACTGGAGTGTGAAGTCAACTGGGCCTTACAAATATTACTCAAAGCTAATGGAGGTGATGGAATTCCAAGCGAACTATTTAAAACCCTAAAAGAAGTTTCTGTTAAAGTGCTGGATTCAATATGTCAGCAAACTTGGAAAATTCAGCAGAGACCACAGGACTGGAAAATATTAGTTTTCATCCTGATTCCAAAGAAGGACTGTTTCAAAGAATATTCAAACTTCTGTACAACAGCACCCATTTCAAATGCTAGTAAAGTTATGTTCAAAATCCTTCAAGCTAGGTTTCAACAGCACATGACCTGAGAACTTCCAGATGTACAAACTGGGTTTAGAAATTGCAGAAACACCAGAGATCAAACACCCAGCATTTGTTGGATCATAGAGAACACAAGGGAATTCCAAAAAAAAAGTATCTACTTCTGATTCTTTGACTATACTAAAGCTTTGACTGCATGGATTACAACAAACTGTGGAATTTTCTTAAAGAGTTGGGAATACTAGGCCACCTTACCTGGCTTCTTAGAAACTTGGATGCAGGTCAAGAAGCAACAGTTAGAAACAGACATGAAACAATTGACAGGTTCAAAATTTGGGAAAAGAATATGACAAGGCTGTTTGTCATCCTGTTCATTTAACATATACAGAGTACATCATGCAACATGCCAGGTTGTGTGACTCACAAGGTGGAATCAAGATTGCTGGGAGAAATATCAATAGGCTCAAATATGAAGACAATATTATTCTAATGGAAAAAAAGTGAAGAGGAAATAAAGAGCCTCTTGATGAGGGTAAAAGATGACAGTGAAGAATCCGACTCAAAACACATTAAAAAACTAAGATCATGGCATCTTGTCACATCACTTCAGGGTGACTAGAAGGAGAAAAAGTGGAACCAGTGATATATTTTATATTCTTGGATTCTAAAATCACTGAAGATGGTGACAGCAGCATGAAATTAAAAGACAATTGCTCCTTGGAAGAAAACCTATGACAAGCCTAGACAGTGTATTAACAAAGCAGAGACATCACTTTGCTGACAAAGACTCATATTCAAAGCTACTGGTTTTTCCAGTATTCATGGGCCATAAAGAAGCCTGAGCACCAAAGAATTCATACTTTTGAACTGTGATGCTGGAGAAGACTTTTGAGAGTCCCTCTTACTGCAAGGAGATTGAACCAGTCAATCCTAAAGGACATTAACTCTGAATACTCAGTGAAAGCACTGATGCTTAAACTGAAGGTTCAGTACTTTGGCCACCTGATGTGAAGATCCAGTTCATTGGAAAAGACTCTGATGCTGGGAAATATTGAAGAAAAAGAGGAAGGTGGCAGAGGATGGGCTGGTTAGATAGCATCACCAACTCAGTGAACATGAACTTGAGCAAACTTTGGGATATAGTTCAGTTCAGTTCAGTTCAGTCACTCAGTCGTGTCCGACTCTTTGCGAGCCCATGAATCGCAGCACGCCAGGCCTCCCTGTGCATCACCAACTGCCGGAGGTTACTCAGACTCATGTCCATCGAGTCAGTGATGCCATCCAGCCATCTCATCCTCTGTCGTCCCCTTCTCCTCCTGCCCCAAATCCCTCCCAGCATCAGAGTCTTTTCCAATGAGTCAACTCTTTACATGAGGTGGCCAAAGTACTGGAGTTTCAGCTTTAGCATCATTCCTTCCAAAGAAATCCCAGGGCTGATCTCTTTCAGAATGGACTGGGTGGATCTCCTTGCAGTCCAAGGGACTCTCAAGAGTCTTCTCCAACACCACACTTCAAAAGCATCAATTCTTCAATGCTCAGCCTTCTTCACAGTCCAACTCTCACATCCATACATGACCACAGGAAAAACCATAGTCTTGACTAGATGGACCTTAGTCAGCAAAGTAATGTCTCTGCTTTTGAAAATACTATCTAGGTTATATTCAAAAGCAGAGACATTACTTTGCTAGTAAAGGACAGTTTCAGATGTACTGCAAAATGATTCAGTTGTACGTATACATGTATCAATTCTTTTTCAAATTCTTTTCCGATTTAGATTTCCCAATCTTATTGGGCATATTTCCCCATGCTATAATCAATAGTAGGTACTTGCCAGGAGCCAGTGTGAGGAATCCCACCCGTGACAAGGTCATGAAAGAGGAAGCTGACATACGCAAGGCTGTGATCAGACTTCAGGAGTTCCCCCTGGCATTTCCTGAGCATCCACCCCCCAAAATAAAAATCTACTGGCTTTTGTACTCTGCTTTTCCACTTTTCTGATATTCTCTGGAAAAAAGTCAACTCAGGGCTTTAGTCTTCTGCATTTGAAAGGGATGTTTCAGTTAACCCCCTCTGATTGCTCTCTAGCTTGCCTAACAGGTTCCCTGGACCTCTTACAGCTTGTGAATTGCTTGCAGCCCCCAACCGCGAGAGGCACAAAGCTTAAAAGCATCTTAAAGTACAGAGCCTTTTCTAAAGAGTTAAAAATTATATTGGTGATGGGATTTCACAGTTGACTCAATGATTGCTGCCAGGCCTCCATATTCTTTATCTTTTAGGCACCTGGGAGGATGTTAATCACTGTAAACGAGATATGGAAAAATATATATAGTAGTTCTGATGTTAGCAACACTATACTTTTGAGTTAATTACTTCTCTTTGCACTCCTCTTGTGTCCTTGCTATGTAAGAATGTAACTTTATTTAGTACTTTCTGAGAGTGGCACCAAACCTTGGGAAGATCAACACAAATAAGTCTTCTGGTTGACTAACCCTTATCAGAAAAAAGGCTGTAAAATGTTAATTGGCCCCTTTTGGCCAGAAGATGATGTAAATCACCTAAGACTTGTGTATACAATTAGGTATGCAGAGAGAAAAGCCTGGTTTTGATGAGTCTGGGCTGCTAACACTGCATAATTTTGTATTACCCATTGATCTCTATGTACAATCTAAAAGGTATATAAGGCCTTCTAAACAATAGGAGCAGGAGCCAGTCACTGGACTGGTTTCCCCCGTGTCTCTCTCTCTTTTTCCCTCCTTCTCCTCTTTACTCTAATTTCAGGCTGAATTTCCGTCTGGGGCGCGGAGGCTCGCCAAGTCTACTTACTTGCCCTGGCTGTTAAGACCCGTGCGAAAGGGAGCCTAAGGTGCCTCGCCTTAGATAGTCAAGCGAGCGCCAGTGGCCCAACGTAGATGGTGCAAATTCCTTGTCTGGAATTTTATTGGTCTTCCGCGTAATCCAAGCTATTCAGCCCTCTTCCTCCACTTAATCTTCCTATTACACTATTTCTTCCTAATCTAGTCTTATATTACTAAATAAATAAGTCTTTCCTCGCCGACTCCGTCCACCCTTCGAATTCTCTGGATCCACCGGGGCTAGACCCCGGCAGGTACTTGTTGATTATCAATTTTTAAAATATGGCAGTGGGTACATGTCAATATCAAACTACCAATTTATCCCTCCCCCTTGGTAACCATAAGTTCATTCTCTACCTTTGTGAATCTTTCCATTTGTAAATAAGTATATTTGTATCATTTTTTTAGACTCTGCATATAAGCAATATCATATAATATGTGTCTTTCTCAATCTGACATACTTCATTTTGTATGATAACATTTAGGTCCTCTCATGTTGTTACAAATGCATTATTTTATTATTCTTAATCACTGACTAATACTCTATTTATATAATTTCCACATCTTCTTTATCCATTCATCTATAGATGGACGTTTAGGTTGCTTGCATGTCTTGGCTATTATAAACACCATTGTGCTGTACACTGGGGTGTGTTTATCCTTTCAAACCATGTTTTTCTCCATATATTGACAACAAATGGGATTTCTGGTTTATAAAGTAACTCTAATTTTAATATTCTGGGAAAACTCCATACTGTTTTCTATAGTGGCTGGACTAGTTTACATTCTGACTAACAGAGTAGGAGGGCTCCCTTTTTTTCACACCCTCTCCAGCATTCATTGTTTGTAGACTTTTTGATGATGGCCATTCTGACCAGTGTGAGGTGATATCTCATTTTCATTTTGATTTGCATTTCTCTAAAAATTATGTTTGTTGCAAATTTTTTCACGTGTCTCTTGGCCATCTGTATGTCTCCTTTTAAGATATGTCTATTTTAGTCTTCTGCTCATTCTGTTGATTGAGTTGTTTGTTTGTTTTGATATTGAGCCATTTAAGCTTTGTCAACAATTCAAATCAAATTACCAATGCATTTTTCATAGAACTCGAACAAAATATTTTTAAATTTCATGGAGCTATTAAAGGTCCTAAATAGCCAAAGCAATCTTGAGACAGAATGGGTTCATGTCAATGTATGGCAAAACCAATACAGAATTGTAAAGTAAAATTTAATAAATAAATAAATAAAACCAGTGAGGAAAAAAAGAAAAAAAAAAAAAGAAAAATGGAGTTGAAGGAGCAGCCTCCCTGACTTCAGACTATACTACAAACTACAGTTATCAGAATAGTATGGGATTGGCACAAAAGCAGAAATATATATAAATGGAATAGGAAAAAAGTTCAGAAACAAAGTCACATACCTATGGTTAATTAATCTATGACAAAAGAAGCAAGACTGTACAACAAAGAAAAAACAGTTTATTCAATAAGTGATGCAGGGGAAACAGAACAACTACATGTAAAAAGATGCATGAGACAGGGTGCTTAGGTGTGGTAAACTGGGATGACCCTGAGGGATGGGATGGGGAGAGAGGTGGGAGAGAGGTTCAGGATGGGGAAACACATGTACAGCCATGACTGATTCATGTGAATGTATGGCAAAAACCACCACAATATTGTAAAGTAATTAGACTCCAATTAAAATAAATTTTAAAAAATTGTTGCAGAAAAAAATAAAAAGGAATTAGGACATTCGTTAACACAATCCACAAAAATAAACTCAAAATGGATTAAAGACCAAAGGTAAGACTGGATATTATATAACTCAGAGTAAAATGTGGAATGCTCTTTGATATCTCAATAATAACTTCGCTGTTTTGTCTCCTAGGGTAATGGAAATAAAAATGAAAACGGACAAGTGGGGCCTAAATAAACAAGATTTTGCATGGTAAAGGAAACCATAAAGAAAATGAAAAGACAAACCAGAAGATGGGAGAAATAACTTGCAAACCTTTTTTTTTTTTATTTGAATTTATTTATTTTAATTGGAGGCTAATTAGTTTACAATTTTGTATTGGTTTTGCCATACATCAAGAATCTGCCATGGGTGTACACGTGTTCCCCATCCTGAACCCCCCTCCCACCTCCCTACCCACACCATCCCTCTGGGTCATCCCAGTGCACCAGCCCCAAGCATCTTGTATCCTGCATCGAACCTGGACTGGTGATTCCTTTCTTATATAATATTATACATGTTTCAATGCCATTTTCCCAAATCCTCCCACCCTCTCCCTCTCCCACAGAGTCCAAAAGACTGTTCTATACATCTATGTCTCTTTTGCTGTCTCGCATACAGGGTTATCGTTACCATCTTTCTAAATTCCATATATATGCGTTAGTATGACTTCCCTGGTGCCTCAGATGGTAAAGCATCTGCCTGCAATAGGGGAGACCCAGGTTCGATCCCTGGGTTGGGAAGATCTCTTGGAGAAGGAAATGGCAACCCACTCCAATATTCCTGCCTGGAGAATCCCAGGGACGGAGGAGCCTGGTAGGCTACAGTCCATGGGGTGGCAAAGAGTCAGACACGACTGAGCAACTTCACTTCACTTCATACTGTATTAGTGTTTTTCTTTCTAGCTTACTTCACTCTGTATAATTGGCTCCAGTTTCATCCATCTCATTAGAACTGATTCAAATGTATTCTTTTTAATGGCTGAGTAATACTCCATTGTGTATATGTACCACAGCTTTCTTATCCATTCATCTGCTGATGGACATCTAGGTTGTTTCCATGTCATTGCTATTATAAACAGTGCTGCGATGAACATTGGGGTACATGTGTCTCTTTCAATTCTGGTTTCCTCAGCATGTAGGCCCAGCAGTGGGATTGCTGGGTCAGAAGGCAGTTCTATTTCCAGTTTTTTAAGGAATCTCCACACTGTTCTCCATAGTGGCTGTACTAGTTTGCATTCCCACCAACAGTGTAAGAGGGTTCCCTTTTCTTCACACTCTCTCCAGCATTTATTGCTTGTAGACTTTTGGATTGCAGCCATTCTGACTGGTGTGAAATGGTACCTCATTGTGGTTTTTATTTGCATTTCTCTGACAATGAGTGATGTTGAGCATCTTTTCATGTGTTTGTTAGCCATCTGTATATCTTTTTTGGAGAAATGTCTATTTAGTTCTTTGGGCTATTTTTTGATTGGGTAGTTTATTTTTCTGGAATTGAGTGCAGGAGTTGCTTGTATATTTTTGAGATTAGTTGTTTGTCAGTTGCTTCATTTGCTATTATTTTCTCCCATTCCGAAGGCTGTCTTTTCACCTTGCTTATAGTTTCTTTTGTTGTGCAGAAGCTTTTAATTTTAATTAGGTCCCATTTGTTTATTTTTGCTTTTATTTCCAACATTCTGGGAGGTGGATCATAGAGGATCCTGCTGTGATTTATGTTGGAGAGTGTTTTGCCTGTGTTCTCCTCTAGGAGTTTTAGAGTTTCTGGTCTTACGTTTAGATCTTTAATCCATTTTGAGTTTATTTTTGTGCAAACCTTCTGACTGACAGGGATTAACCTCATCAGATTTCTTACATTAAGCAGCCATTATCAGTGAGTTTGCACAAGTTTTCAAAAGAGCTGTGGTTGAATTGACTGGAAGAATCCTCGTCTATCATCATATCTACTGCATCGTACTGAATTTTCAAAGCATTTTGCCAAACTTGGCATTTATTACCCTAATGATATTGATGTAAATGATATGACAACATAAAGCATGGAACACATAGTTCTTCACAGGATAACTTACATTAATTCAAGAAGTTCCTACCTGAACTGCTGGTGTACGTGTGTCAGGGGACTTCAAAGAGTTTTCCTAGACCTGAAATAAATACTAATAACTCTTCATTAAGCCTTGATTTTGCATCACTATAATGAGTTTATAAAATATATGCTTTCAGTACCTCCGCTTAAGTAAATGCTTATAAGCATTAGAATCATCTGGTTAATTATTCATTATTATCCAAGAGGCAAAATCATGGCTACTATTTGAGTACCTTCTTTGTCTCCCACCTTTCAAATTCATGGAAAGTAGTTTTCTTAAAGCCAGAATTAAAGGATGAATAATCGTTTTCTCACATTTCTTCTCTGACTTGTGAAAAATTATTTTCTATTCTTAATGTTAAGCTAGAAATGAAATGAAACAGAGCTTCATTTGTCCCTAATTGTTGATCTTGGCATTTTTTTTTCAGATGCTATAGTCTTCCAAGAATATATGAATTTTGTTTCAGAGTAATGGGCAAAAATTCAAACCTCTCAGGTGCTTTATTGTTTAGTGTCTTAAGAGTGTTCTTTCTTCTACTTTGACAGTGAACTGACCAGTTGCCAGGTGATAATGCAACTGCTGACAGTGGCCGAGATCAAACACTTATACCTCTGTCAAGATTGTTTCTGGTATAGGAACTGCAGCCATTAGAGTCGTGTCACCAATAAAGACACAAAAGACAATGACATTGTAGCCAAAGAATCTTTATATTAGAAAAAATGAAAAGATGAAAACTCAGATCCTGTAGTAACCAGGAGAATAAAAGTTCTGGAAAAGAGAGATGACAATGTGAATAAAGCAGTTACGATGATGGTGATGGTGATGATAATTTTGTACTAATCATTATCACCATCATAAGATATGATTAAATTAGAAAATAATTGAAGAAATACTATATTTAAAATCTCACGTGTATTTAACAGAATAGTGATAAATTACAGAAGAAAGACCTAGATTCTAGCAAGATGCCAGTACATGGAGTTACATTTCTTTGAGACAGATTATGTAAAAAATGAAGCTAAGAGTTTGATTTGTGTTTTTGATAGCTGACTGGGACTTAAAAGGACAAGAACCAGAGTCTAGGACCTGATAAGTGTGGGAATCTTGCAAGATCATTCATTGAGTTCATATTCCTAACAGCTGTTCAAAAATTGAAACAAGGTAGAAGTAAGTCAACCACTGCATGATTTTCTGATCAATTTCATGTCATTTGCACAACTAATAAAAATTTCAAGACTTGAAAAAAGAGTGAAATAATTTTTAATTATGTAAGTCCTCTGACACTGAGAAAAGCAAAGGAAGGTAAGATCCTTTAATACTTAAAATATCTATTTAAATTATCATATATATATAATCCACTAAGATAAAATATAGATGATCAGATATGGGCAAATCACTCAAAGTATTTGGAAAAAGTAAAAATAGCAAAAATAAAATGACCTGAATTTACAAACTCAGTGGGCTAATTTAACACCAGATTAGATATAGCTGAAGGATGACTAACAGAAGTCTCAAGAAAAATCATAGTTAAAAAAATATAAATACACTCTTTATAAGATGGCATAATTAAAGAAAGAATGCATAGACAGAATTGGAAAATCTGACATACTTAGAGAAGAAAAATAAATTTAAATTGTATAATTAAAATAGAAGAGCACAAATTCTGCCATTATTTAAAGATGATATATTCAGTTAAGTGGAAAAGCCAATAAAATCTCCAGATATACTACAATGTTTCATCATCTCTTTGGGCACAAAATCAATATACAAAACTAAGTGGAATTCTATACTGGCTAAAATCAAAGATAATGCATAATAGAAAATATATATGTTCACTCTAAGACCATATAACATGAAAAGCAAAAGCTTTTAGAATGTGTGTAAAAAATAGTGTTAAAATGAACATACTATCTAAATCAATCTATAGATTTAGTATAATTCTAAAAATGCCCATGACATTTTTCACAGAACTAGAGTAAGAAGTAGTCCTAAAGTTTATATGATAAGAACAACAAAAAGACCCAAATTGCCTAAGTAATCTTTAGAAAGAAGACAAAAGCTGGAGATTTCACTCTCTCACGTCTCAAACTATACTACAGTACTAGAATAATCAAAACAACATAGTACTGGCACAAAGAAATAGACACAAAGATCAATGGAGCAGAATAGAGAGCCCAGAAATAAACCCATGCAACAATAGTCAAGTAATCTATGATAGAAAGGAAGCAGAGTTATACAGTGGAGAAAAGACAGTCTCTTCAATGAGTGTTGTTTGGGAACCTGGAAAGCTACATGTAAAAGGGTGAAATTAGAACATTTCCTCATAAGATATATAAAAATAAACTGAAAATGGATTATAGGCCTAAATGTAAGACCAGAAGCTGTAAAACTCCTAGAAGAGAACATAGGCTGTCCATGTCACTCTCTGACATAAATTATAGCAATATTTTTTTTTTCTCCAGATCTATCTCCTAAGGCAGAAGAAATAAAAATAAACTGATGGGACCTAATTATGTTTAAAAACTTTAAACAGCAAAGAAAACCATCAACAAAGCAAGAAAGCCTATGGAATGGGAGAAAATACTTGCAAATGATATGAATGACAAATGGTTAATATCTAAAGTATATAAGCAGCCCTCAAGCAACTCCATATCATGAAAAAGAGAAAAATAAAAAATTACCCAGTTCAAAAATGGGCAAATGACCTAAATAGACATTTTTGCAAAGAAGAAATACAAATGGCTAACAGGCATATGAAAAAATGCTCAACATCACTAATTATTACAAAAATGCAAATCAAAACAATGAAATATCACCTCACATTTGTCAAAATGACTATCATCAAAAGTCATAAGTAACAAATGTTAGGAAGGATGTGGAAGAAAGGGAATCTTAGAACACTATTAATGGGAATGTAAATTAGTGCAGCTTCTAGGGAAAACATTATGAAGGTTCCTCAAAACACTAAAAATAGAATTACCATATGATCTATCAATTCCACTTTTGTACACATATCTAGAAAAAAAAAGAAAAACTGAAAATTGAAAACCTGTATTATCATCAGAAGATCAATGTCCTCTATGTTCTCATATCCATTGTCATTAGTTTACTTGCTATTCTCTCACTGTAAAATACATTGAAAAGGAGGTTGAAATATAGCAAATAAAAGATATCAAAATCACATGAAAATACATCTGAATTCTATTTAATTTTTAAAGTGAGAAAGAAGTAGAAAGTAATTTTAATATTTTGTATCATAGCAAAAAATGAAAAGCTCCCCAATATATTCTATAAGAACAGTAGAAACTTTCATCTAACACTTGATTGAAACAATATTACCAATATAAAAAAAAAAATCTCCTATTCAAAAATGAGGCCAAGGACCTGAGCAGACAAGTTAAAATAATTAAGGTCTAAAAAGAATCTAACTTAATTTGAAATGCCCTCTTCAGGATAAATCGCACCATGGCCTTTCCTTCACTAACAGAGTAAGCAGCTGGGGAGAGCTGCACTCTAGAAATATCCTTGTGGAAAGAAAGTTAAAACATTCTCCTAGTAAGAAGTTGGAATCTAACCTGTATAAAAGGGCTTAATCATACTTTTTCACAGCTTGCCATGAAATCATTCACTGACAATGTTTGAGTCCTTTTTTATTCATAGTTTTACTGTGTTCCAATAAAATGTATTAATTATATGTTAACAAATAGACACTCATTTTTATATAATCAGACCCTGTTAGATATCCAGATAGCTGGCTCCTTATCACAACAAATAAAACATATATCTGTAAAATATCACCATCATAATTTTAAATCTGCACTAATCATTGCTCTAATTTTCAATCAGTTGTGTATCTTTCTCCTTTAATCTTCACTCAAATGGTTCCATTAAGAGACCCTCAGATAGTGAGTTTTGAATACAACTAATTCTGGGCATAAGCAGATGAAACCAAAAGAGTGCCAGGAAAAGACACTCTACAAAGGCACCAAGGAAAGAATCTAGTATAAATTTGCCCTATTTAAAGATTACTCTAACCTGGCTTTGAAGATGCACAAATATTACTTATCATTTCAATGGGTGTCAATAGCTTCTCAACATATAGAAAAATCACTGTTGCTTAACTGATACCATCACTGCAACTTTGCACATCTAACTTCTTTTTGGCATTATAAATGTTATAGTAAGTTTATGACAATTTAATTAGAGCTAAAAAGTGGGCAGGATTATGAATATTATTACCTATATTTTTTATGTGTATTATCTAATATTAATTCAAAGAATGTGTTTTCTACTGCCATGAGTGTTTTCAGCATTTTATCTCAATAATATGACAGTTTCTTCTCTTTTTTAGTAATAATTCTGTGGGTGACACTTCACACAGAAAGTTTAATGCTTTCAGTTCAGTCCAGTTCAGTCACTCAGTCGAGTCCGACTCTTAGCGACCCCATGAATCGCACCATGCCAGGCCTCCCTGTCCATCACCAACTCCCAGAGTTCACTCAGACTCACATCCATCGAGTCAGTGATGCCATCCAGCCATCTCATCCTCTGTCGTCCCCTTCTCCTCCTGCCCCAAATCCCTCCCAGCATCAGAGTCTTTTCCAATGAGTCAACTCTTCGCATGAGGTGGCCAAAATACTGGAGGTTCAGCTTTAGCATCATTCCTTCCAAAGAAATCCCAGGGCTGATCTCCTTCAGAATGAACTGGTTGGATCTCCTTGCAGTCCAAGGGACTCTCAAGAGTCTTCTCCAACACCACAGTTCAAAAGCATCAGTTATTCGGCACTCAGCCTTCTTCACAGTCCAACTCTGACATCCATACATGACCACAGGAAAAACCATAGCTTTGACTAGACGGACCTAAGCCGGCAAAGTAATGTCTCTGCTTTTGAATATGCTATCTAGGTTGGTCATAACTTTTCTTCCAAGGAGTAAGCATCTTTTAATTTCATGGCTGCAGTCACCATCTGCAGTGATTTTGGAGCCCAGAAAAATAAAGTCTGACACTGTTTCCACTGTTTCCCTATCTATTTCCCATGAAGTGATGGAACTGGATGCCATGATCTTCATTTTCTGAATGTTCAGCTTTAAGCCAATTTTTTTGCTCTCCTCTTTCAGTTTCATCAAGAGGCTTTTTAGCTCCTCTTCACTTTCTGCCATAAGGGTGGTGTCATCTGCATATCTGAGGTGATTGATATTTCTCCCGGCAATCTTGATTCCAGCTTGTGTTTCTTCCAGTCCAGCATTTCTCATGATGCACTCTGCATATAAGTTAAATAAGCAGGGTGACAATATACAGCCTTGACGTACTCATTTTCCTTTTTGGAACCAATCTGTTGTCCCATGTCCTGTTCCAACTGTTGCTTCCTGTGGGCAAAAGTTTCTCTCCAGATATATACTCAAAGCAACTGGAAAATAAAACTTTACATAGGCCATCATACTCAGTCTTCCTTCCAATCAGTAAGTGTAAAGAGGGAAAAAGCTGATAAGTGTTATTACAGTGGAATGTTGCATATGTATGAAAGTGAATGTCTATATGGTCATAGATGACAGGAGTTGCCTAACCGCATAAGAGAGTCTAGGGGAAAAAAAAAAACAACAAACTTCCTGAGGCAAATAAAGCCATGAAGGTCTTTTTTTCCACAGCTGATCTCTTAATACTGAAGCATATTTTTTTAAAATGTGAAAGGCTGTGTTTTAGGATTGAAATTGAGAGTGCAGAAAACCAATATGTTCTATAATGTGTGTTTATATTGTTCCTAACCTGAGCAGCCATGGATTGTAGCCAGCTAAAGCCTTTGACTGTGTGGATCACAATAAGCTGTGGGGAATTCTGAAAGAGATGGGAATACCAGACTACCTGACCTTCCTCTTGAGAAGTCTGTATGCAGGTCAGGAAGCAACGGTTAAAACTGGACATGGAACAACAGACTGGTTCCAAATAGGAAGAGGAGTACGTCAAGGCTGTATATTGTCACCCTGCTTATTTAACTTATATGCAGAGTACATCATGAGAAATGCTGGACTGGAAGAAACACAAGCTGGAATCAAGATTGCTGGGAGAAATATCAATAACCTCAGATATGCAGATGACACCACCCTTATGGCGGAAAGTGAAGAGGAGCTAAAAAGCCTCTTGATGAAAGTGAAAGAGGAGAGTGAAAAAGTTGGCTTAAAGCTCAACATTCAGAAAACGAAGATCATGGCATTTGGTCCCATCACTTCATGGGAAATAGATGGGGAAACAGTGGAAACAGTGTCAGACTTTATTTTTCTGGGCTCCAAAATCACTGCAGATGGTGACTGCAGCCATGAAATTAAAAGACGCTTACTCCTTGGAAGAAAAGTTATGACCAACCTAGATAGAATATTCAAAAGCAGAGACATTACTTTGCTGACTAAGGTCCGTCTAGTCAAAGCTATGGTTTTTCCTGTGGTCATGTATGGATGTGAGAGTTGGACTGTGAAGAAGGCTGAGCGTTGAAAAATTGATGCTTTTGAACTGTGGTGTTGGAGAAGACTCTTGAGAGTCCCTTGGACTGCAAGGAGATCCACCCAGTCCATTCTGAAGGAGATCAGCCCTGGGATTTCTTTGGAAGGAATGATGCTATAGCTGAAACTCCAGTATTTTGGCCACCTCATGCGAAGAGTTGACTCATTGGAAAAGACTCTGATGCTGGGAGGGATTGGGGCAGGAGGAGAAAGGGACGACCAAAGATGAGATGGCTGGATGGCATCACTGACTCGATGGATGTGAGTCTGAGTGAACTCTGGGAGTTGGTGATGGACAGGGAGGCCTGGCATGCTGCAATTCATGGGGTCGCAAAGAGTCGGACACGACTCAGTGACTGAACTGAACTGAGAGAACAAATATGCATGGGTTTATACACACCTTCTTGACTTGAAATGTAAAAATGCAAAACTGAGTTACTGAGCAGTGAGGAAAAAAGTAGATTAATATACTAGAGCATAGAGTACTTGAGTGTATTGATAGTATTCCATTTGTTTTGGCATTATATGCATTAAAGCATTTCTAATTGGGTGCAAAGGGAAATCCATAATGAACTGAAACACTTTTTTACCTTATGGTTAAATAGTATTTTTAAATGTCTATATTATAATATAATATAATATTATATTTTAAATAGTTAAATGCCTTTAATTCCTTTGGGTGTCTTTATTATCCCCTGGGACTTCATGGGTAGAAATGACTGTGTCATAAGGTAGAACACATGAAAAAGACATGACTGAGACATGAGGCACATAAACAGAGAGATGAAAAGGCTGTGGTTACTGGAAATACAAAGACATTCAGTAGTCAAGAAGTTAGAATGTCAGGAGGGAAGTTCAGAAAGGACAAAAACTAGAAATGAGATATATGTCATATAGATCAGTTCACCAGAATTTTTTCTGAGAATAGTCACAATTTCAATTTGAATCTGTTATGTCAGTATCTCAGTTGCAAGGGCCTAAACTGTGGGGAATTCTAGCAGAGACATCATCCTTAGAATAGAGATTGGCTGTGTTTTAGTCACTTACTTATTACTTGTAAGAACGGGAGAAGATTGAAATAGGTTTTTGTAGATCTGAGCTCATAGGGAAATCTAAGGGAAGAAATAACTAACTGATTAGGAAGAGGTAAAGGGACCTTAGTTTTGGAAAACAAATTGCGAATTGTGAAATATATTTGTTCTGATAGCCATCACTTGTCAAAATTGAGAAACAGAAATGTTTTAAGTTACTGTCTGACATTATACCTTTCTTCCCTCTCTAAAATTTTTCCATCAGTGTCTAGGAGAAGAAGTCTTTTCAATTTTGATTTTGGAAAAGCAATGCAAAATATGACTGTATTATATGTGTTTATTTCACTTCACTTCAGAATACAACTGCCTGAGACGTGGCAGAAATGCAGTAATGTGAAACAGCAGACTAAATAGTATAAGAACTGAGGCTAAATTTTCTCATTCTTATAAGACAATAATTATATCTGTCACCTAGTGTTATATATAATAATTATTATATGATAATTCCAAGCATCCTCAGTGTTTAGAAATTTTCTAGTTTTCTTATATTAACTTACTTGATTCTCACAACTACTCTATGACATAAATATTTTTATCATTCCTTTTTATATATCAGGAAACTTAAAACCAACACATTTAAGTGCCTTAATTATAATCACAGGCTCATATTGAATAAGAGATATTTGAGTCTAATCTAACTTCTAAGTCTATAATCACATATATTATATCATTCTTACTATTTATGAACCCACAATAGACATCATGGCTCTCCCAAGTAATTTGGGTTACATCTTAGTTGAAATTTAGTTAAATTATTTAAATTTTTAGGGAACAGATGGTCAAGAGATCATGGAAGAACGGCAGCTAGGTTTTGAAAATGGCTTAGGTTCCAAATCAGCAAAGAAAAGATTGCATGAATGTGTCTTGCCCCAGCCTGCTAAATGGTAAGGCCTATATTAGGAAAACTAAGTTTAACAAATAAAGTAGCTCTCAGAAAGATACATATGATTATATTTTTACTTTTTGCTTGAGCACACAGGTAGATCCTCAATAAAAGGTACAGAATGAAGCGGTCAAAAGGATTAAAATTATTCCAACATAGGTATTCAGTCATCTCTTGTTGAAAGATTAGGTAGAAAACCAACAAAATCCACAGTGTTCCTAATCTGGATACAATGAAGCACTGGCCATCTTCCCATGTGGAACCCATGGATATGTAGAACCCATGGGAAGTACATTGTATCTATGACTATACTATGAAAATAGAGAAAGACTGGTAGGGAGATATAGGAGGAGAAGGAAAGAAAGATGGAGAGTGGGAGGGAGAGGGAAAGAGAAGAGAGAGTGTTTGGTGTGGAAAAAGGGACTGATCAATTGGAAAGGTACTGTCAGAGTTCAGTTCAGTTCAATTGCTCAGTCATGTCAAATTCTTTGTGACCCCATGAACCACAGTGTGGCCAGGCCTCCCTGTCCATCACCAACCCCCAGAGTTCACCCAAACCCATGCCCATTGAGTCGGTGATGCCTTTCAACCATCTCATCCTCTGTCATCTCCTTCTCCTCCTGCCTTCAATCTTTCCCAGCATCAAGGTCTTTTCAAATAAGCCAGCTCTTTGCATCCGGTGGTCAAAGTATTGGAGTTTCAGCTTCAACATCAGTCTTTCCAAAGGACACCCAGTACTGATCTTCTTTAGGATGGACTGGTTGGATCTCCTTGCAGTCCAAGGGACTCTCAAGAGTGTTCTCCAACACCGTCACAGGATGCTTAAATTTTCTGTCTAAATTTTCTGTTTTATTTTTAAAATTTTATATTTGAGACAAAAATTGGAAGATTATATGATTTGTATATGGCTTCAATAATCACGATGTTGTGATCACTCACCTAGAGCCACATCCTGAAATGTGAAGTCAAGTGGGCCTTAGGAAGCATCAATATGAACAAAGCTAGTGGAGGTGATGGAATTCCAGTTGAGCTCTTTCAAATCCTGAAAGATGATGCTGTGAAAGTCCTGTACTCAATATACCAGCAAATTTGGAAAATTCAGCAATGACCACAGGACTGGAAAAGGTCAGTTTTCATTCCAGTCCCAAAGAAAGGCAATGCCATAGAATGCTCAAATTACCACAAATTGCACTCATCTCACACACTAGTAAAGTAATGCTCAAAATTCTCCAAGCCAGGCTTCAGCAGTATCTGAACCATGAACTTCCATATGTTCAAGCTGGTTTTAGAAAAGGCAGAGGAACCAGAGATCAAATTGCCAACATCTGCTGGATCATGGAAAAAGCAAGAGAGTTCCAGAAAAAACATCTATTTCTGCTTTATTGACTATGCCAAAGCTTTTGACTGCGTGGATCACAATAAACTGTGGAAAATTCTGAAAGAGATGGGAATACCAGACCACCTGAACTGCCTCTTGAGAAACCTATATGCACCTAAGGAAGCAGCAGTTAGAACTGGACATGGAACAACAGACGTTACAAATAGGAAAGGAGTACATCAAGTCTGCGGATTGTCACCCTGCTTATGTAACTTCCATGCAGAGTACATCATGAGAAACGCTGGGCTGGAAGAAGCACAACCTGGAATCATGATTGCCAGGAGAAATATCAATAACCTCAGATATGCAGATGACACCACCCTTATGTCAGAAAGTGAAGAGGAACTAAAAAGCCTCTTGATTGAATGTGAAAGAGGAGAGTAAAAAAGTTGGCTTAAAGCTCAACATTCAGAAAATGAAGATCATGGCATCTGGTCCCATCACTTCATGGGAAATAGATGGGGAATCAGTGGAAACAGTGGCAGACTTTATTTTTCTGGGTTCCAAAATCACTGCAGATGGTGATTGCAGCCATGAAATTAAAAAAACACTTACTCCTTGGAAGGAAAGTTATGACCAACCTATACAGCATATTGAAAAGCAGAGATATTACTATGCCAACAAAGGTCCGTCTAGTCAAAGCTATGGTTTTTCCTGTGGTCATGTATGGATATGAGAGTTGGACTGTGAAGAAAGCTGAGCGCTGAAGAATTGATGCTTTTGAACTGTGGTGCTGGAGAAGACTCTTGAGAGTCCCTTGGACTGCATGGAGATCCAACCAGTCCATCTTAAAGGAGATCACTCTTGGGTGTTTGTTGAAAGGACTGATTCTGAAGCTGAAATTCCAATACTTTGGCCACCTCATGCGAAGAGTTGACTCATTGGAAAAGACTCTGATGCTGAGAGAGATTGGGGGCAGGAGAAGAAGGCGACGACAGAGGATTCAATGGCTGGATGGCATCACCAACTCGATGGACATGAGTTTGGGTGAACTCCAGGAGTTGGTGATGGACAGTGAGGCCTGGTGTGCTGTGATTCATGGGTCGCAAAGAGCCTGACTCGACTGAGTGACTGAACTGAATTGAACTGAACTGATGGCTTCAAATCTAGTAAGTGATATAACAACATTCTAACCTAAGTACCATAAAGCCTGAACTGTGTTCTACATTCTTCTAGAATGAAAAGTTTGTATAGGTAATCTTTTTAATGTTAAAATTTACCTAACATTGCAAGTGTATCATATCCTACACATGAAATAAATCAATGATACTGGTAAGCAAATCACATTTTTGGTAATTGTGAAGGAATTTTTATAAAGTGAGTATTGCCATGCTTACAGAAATGTATGCAATTGAGAGGATGTTATATAAAATACCCTAATAGGAGGCAGCACTTTATCTATGAAAATTACTATGAAGGTCTCACTTCTGGCAAGGCAGAAGGAAGACCTCCAAAAATGTAGCCCTTCATAAAAGCAATAAGACCATTAGCAAAATTAATGAACCAACATTTTCAAAGCTATTAGAATTAATCAAAGACTTGCAACAATCTAAGTAAAATTTACTCAAGAAAATGAGAGAAACTTGCTTGACATGTGTACATCTTGTGGCATTTTAACTTGTACTACCCCCAGGAAATGAACAACTAACAACTAAGTTACTATGAAAACCATAAGCATAGCTGTTGGATAGCCATATGAATTTGGAAGTCTTCAAAATGCCAACCCAAGAGAGGAGTCATTATTTGACCAGGCTGGCAGTTTATTTAAAGGTTTCATTCTCGGAGTTGCCTTTATTTGTTATGACTCAGATCTTACTTCGTACAAAGAGCATTCCTTACATACCATTTATTGAAAATTATCAGTGACAACTGCTAAATGTCTCATTTGCTTGAGATAGGATTACAAATTATAGCGAACAAATATTTGACCAAAAAATAAGGAATAAAAAAAATGAGGAATATATTGTTCATAAGGGACTTTAAAATGTTCAAATAACAATAAATTCTGAAGGAGGATCTGATTTCTGAAATCATCACATTATGTTATTGTAAAAAAAATATGAGACATACAATGAAACAAGTCAGTGAGACACAGAACAAAAACAAAGCAGTCAATAGAAAGCATTCCTGAGAAAGTTCAAACACTGGACAGAGTAAACAAAAACTAAATCAGCTGTTATATAAATATGTTCCAAGAACTAACGTACAATGTGACTGAAGAATTAAAGTATGAAAACAATCTCTCATAAAAAAATCAATTAAGAGAGAGATTATTTAAAACTCCTAAACATAAAGTCTATAGTTTAAAGGTATAATAATAAAAATGAACAAAAAAATTACTAGAAAGACTCAAAAACAAATTTTAAGTGGGAAAAAGAAACAATCTGTCAACTTGAATGACTTGAATGCAGGCCAATGGAGATTACCTAATCTGATAGAAAAAAAATAACAGGAACTCAGAAACCTATGGAATATCAACATACACATAATAGGAGTCTCAGAAGGAGAAGAGAGAAAGGCACAGAAAAAAGCTTTAAGGAGGTAATAGCAAAAAACTTACCAAACTAGATCAAATACATTACTCAACACGTATTTTCTCATCTAAAGGGGAGGTGAAAAGATAAGAATCAATTGTGACTGTCACAGCCCAAGAACACATTTCCATTAAATGACTGAAATATAGTCAAGTTTACTGAATGTTTCCCACTTCCTCCACAATTTACCACTATATAAACAAACCACCAATATAATATCAGTTAATAATTTTCAAAATAATTACAAATTTCTGAATTCAAAGTAGCCTAGGGAAAAATGAGGAGTCAAAAGAAAGGACTTCAGAGGATATTAATGTCTCTGACAATTATAATGACAAGAAATATTAAAAATAGTCCAATTTCTAGCCAGACTAAAATGAAAGTTCACTGGAAAAAACCTGTTTGAATCAATTCTTATTATCTGATACATCATGCCAGCTTTCAACGAAACTTATAAAGTATAATGTAAGGCAAGAAAAAATAGTATGAAGAGACAAAGCAAGTATCAGAACTAGATGCACATACAACAGGGAAATACAAGAAGAGTTGGAAGTCCTTCAGAGAAAATTAAAATTCTTTGTCACAATCTTGAATTTACATAAAAAGAATGTTATTATGAAAAATGGAAATAAAAATTACAATGATGTATCACCTCACACCAGTCAGAATGGCCATCATCAAAAAATCTACAAACCATAAACAATGGAGGGTGGTGAAACAGGAGCCTTCCTACACTGTTGGTGGGAATGTAAATTGGTGCAGTCATTGTGAAGAACAGAAAGGAGGTTCTTTAAAAGACAAAAAATAGAACTACCATATAGTGCAGTAAACTCGCTTCAGGGTATATACACAGAGAAAAACATAATTTGAAAAAAAATACATGCACCACAATGTTAATTTAGCACTATTTACAATGTCCAGGACATGAAAAACACCCAAATGTCCATTGCTGCATGAATGGGTAAAGAACATATGGTACATACATACATACAGCTACAAAGAAGAACAATATAATGCCATATGCATGAAAAGACCCTGGTGCTGGGAAAGATTGAAGGCAAGAGGAGAAGGGGACGACAAGGGTGAGATGGTTGGATGACATCACTGACTCAATGGACATGAGTTTGTGTAAACTCCAGGAGTTGATGAAGGACAGGGAGGCCTGGCGTGCTGCAGTCCATGGGGTTACAAAGAGTCAGACATGACTAAGTGACTGAACTGAACTGAACTGAATGGAGGCAGATGGACCTAGAGATTATCATACTAAGTGAAAAAAGTTAGACAGAGAAGGAAAAATATCATATGATATCACTTATATGTGGAATCTAATAAAAGGGAATGAAATGAACTTATTTACAAAACAGAAATAGAATCATAGATGTAGCAAACAAACTTATAGTTACTAAGTAGGGGAAGGAATGAAGGATAAATTTTGGAATTGGGATTGACATATACAGTTCAGTTCCATTCAGTTACTCGGTCATATCTGACTCTTTGCAACCCCATGGACTACAGCATGCCAGGCTTCCCTGCCCATCACCAACTCCTAGAGGTTATTCAAATTCATGTCCATTCAGTTGGTGATGCCATCCAACGATCTCATCCTCTGCCATCCCCTTCTCCTCCCACCTTTAATTTTTCCCAGAATCAAGTTCTTTTCCAGTGAGTCAGATCTTCACATCAGGTGGCCAAAGTATCAGAGTTTCAGCTTCAGCATCAGTCCTTCCAATGAATACTCAGGACTGATTTCCTTTAGGATGGACTGATTGGATTTCCTTGCAGTCCAAGGGACTCTCAAGAGCCTTCTCCAGCTCCCCAGATCAAAAGCATCAGTTCTTTGGCACTAAGCTTTCTTTATAGTCCAACTCTCACATCCATACATGACTACTGGAAAAAGCAAATCTTTGACTAGACAGACTTTTGTTGGCAAAGTAATATCTCTGCTTTTAAATATGATGCCTAGGTTGGTCATAACTTTTCTTCCAAGGAGGAAGTGTCTTTTAATTTCATGGCTGCAATCACCATCTTCAGTGATTTTGGAGCCCCCTAAAATAAAGCTTGCCTGTTTCCACTGTTTCCCCATCTATTTCCCAGGAAGTGATGGGACCAGATGTCATGATCTTTGTTTTCTGAATGTTGAGTTTTAAGCCAACTTTTTCACTCTCCTCTTTCACTTTCATCAAGAGGCTCTTTTGTTCTTCTTCACTTTCTGCCCTAAGTGTGGTATCATCTGCATCTCTGAGGTTATTGCTATTTCTCCTGGCAATCTTGATTCCAGCTGTGCTTCATCCAGCCCAGCATTTCTCATAATGTACTCTGCATATAAGTTAAATAAGCACAGTGACAAAATAGAGCCTTGCTGTATTCCTTTTCCTATTTGAAACCAGTTTGGTGTTCCATGGATGGAAGCAACAACAGGTCTAAGTGTTGCTTCTTGACCTGCATACAGATTTCTCAGAATGCAGGTCAGGTGATCTGGTATTCTCATCTCTTTAAGAATGTCCCACAGTTTGTTGTGATTCACATAGTCAAAGGCGTTGGTATAGTCAATAAAGCAGAAGTAGATGTTTCTCTGGAACTCTCAATTTTTCGATGCTCCAACAGATGTTAACAATTTGATCTCTGGTTACCGTGCCTTTTCTAAATCTAGCTTGATCATTTGTAAGTTCACAGTTGATGTACTGTTGAGGCCAGGCATGGAGAATTTTGAGCAGTACTTTTCTAGCATGTGAGATGAGTACAATTGTGTGGTAGTTTGAGCAATCTTTGGCAGTGCCTTTCTTTGAGATTGGAATGAAAACTGACCTTTTCCAGTCCTGTGGCCATGGCTTGCTTTCCAAATTTGCTGGCTTATTGAGTGTAGCACTTTCACAGCATCATCTTTTATGATTTGAAATAGCTCAACTTGAATTCCATCACCTCCACTACCTTTGTTCTCAGTGATGCTTCCTGAGGCCCACTTGACTTCGCATTCCAGGATGTCTGGCTCTAGGTGAGTGATCACACCATCATGATTATCTGGGTCATGAAGATCTTTTTTGTATAGTTCTCTTGTGTATTCTAGGCACCTCTTCTTAATACCTTTTGCTTCTGTTAGATCTTTTGATTCTGTGTCCATTTTTGCATGAAATGTTTCCTTGGTATCTCTAATTTTCTTGAAGAGACCTCTAGTCTTTCTCATTCTATTGTTTTCCTCTATTTCTTTGCATTGATCACTGAGGAAGGCTTTCTTATCTCTCCTTGCTATTCTTTGGCTATTCAATTCCAAGGTATATATATTTCCTTTTCTCCTTTGCTTTTCACTTCTCTTCTTTCACAACTATTTGTAAGGCCTCCTCAGCCAGCCAATTTGCCTTTTTGCATTTCTTTTTCTTGGGGATGGTCTTGATCCCTGCCTCCTGTACAATGTCACAAACCTCTGTCCATAGTTCCTCAGGCACTCTGTACACACTACTATATATAAAATATGTAACTAAGAGCACTTACTGTGTCACACAGGAAGCTCTCCTCAATATTTTGTAATGGACTATATACAAAAAGAATCTAAAAAAGTGTGGATATGCATGTGTGTATAAATGATCTACTTTGCTGTACAGTAGAAACTAACACAACATTGTAAAACAACTATACTTCAATAAAAATTAATTCTAACAGTTCTTCAAATACAGAGGATAAGTAGCATTATGACATTTCTGGAACAAAATATTCCTTTCATCTGTTTCTGATGGAATGATTTTATAGTAATCTCACTGACCTATAAATTTATAGAAAACAAAATATGCAAGTGATATTAGACATCAACTGATTTCATATCTTTATCAATTATATTATATATATATACATTTGAGCTTGAATCCACCCACCAAGCAGGAGATGCAGATTTGTGTCCTGGATCAGGGAGATCCCTTGGAGAAGGAAATGGCAACCCACCCCAGTATTCTTACCTGTGGACAGAATATCCTATGGACAGAGGAGACTCGTGGGCCACAGCACATGGGGTTACAAATGAGTTGAACAGGACTTAGTGACTAAACAGCAATAATATATATGTATTTAGAAACTATATTGTTAGATGCATTAAATATTTATGCCTATATAATGGTTTATTCCTTTTATTTTCTTGATGTATCTTTTCTATCTGAAAATTATATATTGCTTTCTTAATACTTTTAACTATAACGTTTTTCATTTGTTTCAGATTTTCTGTTACTTTATTTTTGGTATAGCACTTTTAAGACCACAAAATTGTATCTAACATAAATCCAATTTAATTTTTCACTGTGAGTTTAGCAAATTTGTTTGCTGTATTGCTGTGTTAAACATTTAAGTTATTACTGTGATCATATTTTGCATTTTTTGTTAACCAAGTGCTTTTCCTTCCTGTATTTCATATACATTGCAATTTTGACAAACGTTTTTCAACATTTCTTTTAAAAAGCTTTATTGAAATATGATATATGACATTGTATAAGTTTAAGGTGTACAATATGATGAAACATTATTCAACCATAAAAAATAATGAAATTTGACCTCTGTGTCAATATTTGCTACTCTTCATTGATTTGAATGTTATAGATTATTTTGTATATTTTTGTTACATTGAACAGATTTAAAAACACATAATATTTTCTAATGTAGTATAACATTCTTATTAAGTTTTAGATATCAATTCCAGAATACTCTCAGTCCTTTATCCTTGTAATTATTCTCTGGAATATTAAATCAACTATTTATAGATCATTACTTATTTGTGATTATCTGGGGCTTCCCTCGTGGCTCAGACTATAAAGAATCTGCCTGCAATGTGGGAGACCTGGGTTCAATCCCTAGGTTGGGAAGAACCCCTGGAGAAGGGAATTACTACACTCCAGTAATCTTGCTTGAAGAATTACATGGACAGAGGAGCCTGGCAGATTACAGTCCATGGGGTTACAAAGTTCAGACAGAATTAAACGAGTAACACTTTCACTTTCACTTCAATTCCATATATGTATTAAGAATATATATATATATATATATATGGCATTTTAAGTGAAATCACACAGTTTCTTGGTTACTGTGCTCATCACTCATTTATCCTGATATGATTTTTCTGCTGAAGTTGTTACTTCAGTAGTTCTTTCAGGAAATAGTGGACCTCAACAGAAATTTTGTCATCTAATATTTCTTATCCATGCTACTTTACCTATTTATGCCTTGAGTATACACATCACCCTTATGGCAGAAAGTGAAGAGGAACTAAAAAGCCTCTTGGTGAAAGTGAAAGTGGAGAGTGAAAAAGTTGGCTTAAAGCTCAACATTCAGAAAACGAAGATCATGGCATCTGGTCCCATCACCTCATGGGAAATAGATGGGGAAACAGTGGAAACAATGTCAGACTTTAATTTTGGGCTCCAAAATCACTGCAGATGGTGACTGCAGCCATGAGATCAAAAGACGCTTACTCCTTGGAAGAAAAGTTATGACCAACCTAGATAGCATATTCAAAAGCAGAGACATTACTTTGTCAACAAAGGTCCATCTAGTCAAGGCTATGGTTTTTCCAGTGGTCATCTATGGATGTTAGAGTTGGACTGTGAAGAAGGCTGAGTGCCGAATAACTGATGCTTTTGAACTGTGGTGTTGGAGAAGACTCTTGAGAGTCCCTTGGACTGCAAGGAGATCCACCCAGTCCATTCTGAAGGAGATCAGCCCTGGGATTTCTTTGGAAGGAATGATGCTAAAGCTGAAACTCCAGTACTTTGGCCACCTCATGCGAAGAGTTGACTCATTGGAAAAGACTCTGATGCTGGGAGGGATTTGGGGAAGGAGGAGAAGGGGACGACAGAGGATGAGATGGCCGGATGGCATCACTGACTCGATGGACGTAAGTTTGAGTGAACTCTGGGAGGTGGTGATGGACAGGGAGGCCTGGCGTGCTGCGATTTATGGGGTCTCAAAGAGTCGGCCACGACTGAGTGACTGAACTGAACTGAATGTTTATATTATATACATAGGCTTCTCTAGTTGTATATTTCATGCATTTTAAAGATACATTCTTCTTTTAAAATGTTTTACTATTTTTTACTTTGAGATGAGATTTATATTTGATGCTGTCTTAACATTTAATAGGCAGTATAAGGTAAAAATTTAATAGGCAGTATCTTAGTGGTAAGTTAAAATAATTATATATCTGTTTTCAGTTCCACAAAACAAGGTATTGATATTTACTGAGGCCTTTCTTTATCCCTTATCTTTATCCCAGGTATTGTTTTTAAGGCTTTATATAAAACTTTTTTTTTTAATTAGCTCCAAAATCAAATAACTGATAAGGGGGCACTCTTTTCAGTTCAGTTCAGTTCAGTCGCTCAGTCCTCTCCAACTCTTTGCGACCCTATGAATCGCAGCACGCCAGCCTCCCTGTTCACCACCATCTCCTGGAGTTCACTCAGACTCACTCTTTTAACAACCATAAATAGTGGGAGTTTGTGAGCATCTTTCTAAATTTTATAGAACCCCTTACTCCTTATTTTTTTAGAGTCCTGGATAAATAGCATCACCTGGAATAAATAATAACAATGCCAACTTTTGCCCTTGACTGATGATTACTGAAACAAAATCTCCAGAAGAAGGGATTTGTTTGTTGTGTGTTATTGTATGTTCACAGTGAGTTACGTATTCAGGCTAGTTAAAACACTGCCTTTCACAGTTATTCTGAGTTAGTTCCTTTTTAGTGTCTATTACTTCTTACCAACAAGCAAAGTCTCAATATGCAAGCTACACTGGACCATTGCTGTTTAAGTCAGCAGGAAGCAAGAGTTTTTAATATTAGTCAGTTGCCTTCCTGAGATCTAAGCCAAACCCTGCATAGGGAGCTTGTCCTTTACCATCAGGAAGGAACATTTCAATTTCAACATATTTGGGGACATCAGAACATCTCATGACTTATGTGCCACTTGGATACCTATTGAGGACTTCTGATTTACTAACAAGAATCAAAGAATGCTGTCTCTAAACCACTTGAGTTTTTAGTCTTTGAATTTGGAGCTTATTTCTTTGCAAAAGTGTCCTACAATTCTAAAACTATTTAATAAATATCTCCCCACTTCTCTCTCTCCTCCTTTCCATCTCTTTCCCTCTCTCTTTCTCCTTTCCATCTCTCTCTCTCTCCCTGCTACTCTCCGTGTCATAATTCTGTGGCTATGGGAGATAAAGCAGATTTTATATTTTGTAAGTTAGTTTCAGACTAGGCAATAATATTGATGGAAAGACTCTCAGGTCATTGCATTTTACTCTGTACAATGGAATATTTTCCATTTTGGTGTATTTCTTAAATGAATACATGATAGCTTCCTCATTCAATTCCTTGCAGTATATTGGGCTAAATGTTATTAATGTGAAAGTCTCTATCAGGTGGAACTCAGGTGAACTTTTAGGTTCAAATCAAATCAATTTGAATGAAATCAAGTTGAAAGTTTGATCTGACCTTGATGTCAAGCTAGATTCTCTCAATTTGGCTGGAAAATTGTTCTTTTAAGAGCCAAATTCATTTTCAAGCTTTATTTCATTCCCCTTTCTTTCAACTCTATTTCCCTGAAGTCAAAATGCATCAAACCTAGAAGTGTCTTTATTATTTTAATTGGATAATTTCAACTGACAGACTGTGTTTCAAAATTCTAGTTCTAATCTCTTATAGCAGAAAAGTTTAGAGAACTTGGAAACAATGGTTTTGTAGAAAAGATTATTATTCTTTGAATAGAGTGAAAAAGGTTTTGGAGAGGGTGCTACAGATTTGGCAGGATTAGAAATAAATAAATACAAATACAAAAAAAAAATAACTTAGCTAACCTGATTGAATACTATTTTCCTACATTTACCAACTTTATTATCATTTACCAACATTTCACTTATACATCCCAGATAATGACATCTTTAACACATATAGAGATAAAATTTGAGTCTTCATACACCATGTGTCCCATCACTTCATGGGAAGTGGATAGGGAAACAGTGGAAACAGTGTCAGACTTTATTTCTTGGGGCTCCAAAATCACTGCAGATGATGATTGAAGCCATGAGATTAAAAGACGCTTACTCTTTGGAAGGAAAGTTATGACCAACCTAGATAGCATATTCAAAAGCAGAGACATTACTTTGCCAAAAAGATCTGTCTAGTCAAGGCTATGGTTTTTCCAGTAGTCATGTATGGATGTGAGAGTTGGACTGTGAAGAAAGCTAGGGCCAAAGAATTGATGCTTTTGAACTGTGGTGTTGGAGAAGACTCTTGAGAGTCCCTTGGACTGCAAGGAGTTCCAACCAGTCCATTCTGAAGGAGATCAGTCCTGGGTGTTCTTTGGAAGCAATGATGCTGAAGCTGAAACTCCAGTACTTTGGCCACCTCATGCGAAGAGTTGACTCATTGGAAAAGACTTTGATGGTGGGAGGGATTTGGGGCAGGAGGAGAAGGGGACGACAGAGGATGAGATGGCTGGATGGCATCACCAACTCGACAGACACGAATTTGAGTGAACTCTGGGAATTCATGATCGACAGGGAGGACTGGTGTGCTGCAATTCATGGAGTCGCAAAGAGTAGTACACGACTGAGTGACTGAACTGAACTGAACTGAACTGACACAACATCCCCTTGTCAAGACAGTAAAAATGATCATATCGTCACTCTTTAATATACATGCTTTACTTTTTTTGTTTATTTTTAAGACCTTGACTCTTTTGTATTTGACTAGGTTAACTTTATCCATTTTAATTTTTATTAAATTTATTTGGTTTCTTCAACAAATACTGTCATTATTATTTTACAGAATGCCAAGCCTGAATGTTTGATAGCTATTATCTTCTGTGTTTACTGTTTAATCATGTCTGAGTATTATTTAAATGAAACTGCTCATCTAATATCCTTTCCAGTAATAGTGCCTCTCCTTTTATGGGCACACTTCAGCAATTTTTTAATGTGCTCCTTTACCATGCTTGGTAACTGGGCTATATTTACTCTTTCTTGGAGTCATAGATTGTTTATTCTGCTTTTATAAGTTTGTCAACTAACTCCAATTATTCTTCAGTCACACATTCACATGAAGTTATGTTCACATTCACTATGAAGTGAGAAGGCACCATGTTCCAAATCATACTCAATTTTAACAAACACCAACTGCAAGTTTTGGGAAAGGGGGAAGAAATGGACCAAACAACCCTCAGATTTGATCATTTGTTAGAATAATTCACAGAACCAACTGACAGCAATTATATTCATGGATGGGCTTCCCTGGTGGTTCAGCTGATAAAGAATGTGTCTGCCTCTGCAGGAGACAGAAGAGATGCATGTTCAATCTCTGCAGCAACAAGATCACCTGGAGAAGGAAATGGTAACCCATTCCAGTATCCTTGCCTGCATAATGCCATGGACAGAGGACCCCGGCAGACTACAGTCCATGGCAGTCACAAAGAGTCAGATGCAACAGACTGTGCATGTGTGCGCGCACACACACACACACACACACACACACACTCACAGTTATGATTTATCATAGGTTAAGTCCACAGATTAAAATCAGGCAAAGGAAAAAGAGCAGAAAACTACCAAATGCAGAGTTTCTATTGCTTTCATTCATAATGTATGATGATTTGCATGGAATATCACCAATCAGGGAAGCTCACCTGAGCCTTGTATTCTGAGTTTTTACTGAGACTCCCTTATGTAGACAAGGTTGATTGTTCATATGGTTGATCTCAATCTCTAGTTTGACTATACCATGTGATCCAATGCCTCCTTCCTAAATCACATTCTTGATTTTTTATAATATAACTAGCCCCCACCCTAAATGATATTGTTAAGATCTGGATATGCCAAGGACCTGGGGCCAAGAAAGATTACATCCTGGGAACTGAGAATAAAGGCTAGATCTCTTTTTGTGCAATATTAAATGTGTTACTACATAAGCTATCTTCTAGGCTTTGACCAAGTCTCTCTTACAATAAAGGAACAGTATTTGGACATATATATTCAGTATAGAATTCACATGAATAACAACTATAATATAATGGATATTGCTAACATTTGGATGAGCCCATGTCAGGTAAGAATAAATTTAAAGAAATAAGTTATCTGTACTATGCTGACACTGCACATATTTTCAAATTTGTGTCACTTGATCTACCATAATTTCTACTTCATGATTAACATATACAGAAGTATTTAGCATATAAATCACTTGATGGATAGCTTTAGGTCAGTCATTTTCCATCAATATTATATCCTCAGGTGTAACTATTCAATTTTCCAATACATTTGACCATAAAAATCAGTATTATAGTCTTACCACTAATGCCAGTATTAGACTAATATGGGTATCTCAGAAGAAATAACCTGAAAATCAAGAGTCAAAAAATCATGCACATATTAAAGTCTCAGTCATTAAAAGCTAGTCTAGACTTTCATTATATTATATGACTAAAGTATCTCCCAGAGTGGTGTTACTCAAGTTTGCTGGTTTTCATTTTATTTTGCCAGGTACCAAGAGCAGAACTGATCTCAGCACCACATTATTTTACTCTCTCAGGAATCAGGTATAACTGAGCTAGAAGTCAATATTATCTCTTGCTCTGAAGCTTTTTTGGGGAATCACTGTAAAACTGAATTGCTCCCATTTATCTTTCCCTTTGCCCTCAGCTACTCTTCCCCTTTCTATCTACCTGTACTCAAAATCTTGTACCTATACCTTTGGAGGGTACATTGGATTCAGCCACTGTGCTGATCAGGATTTTCAGCAGCAATACTAGTCTACCAAGTGCCTTTTCTTCAGTTTATTGTCATTCACATAAAGTAAGATTACTTATAAATTAGGTTACTTAGATTTCTGGCAATCCACTCCAGTGTTATTGCCTGGAAAATCCCATGGACAGAGGAGCCTGATAGGTTACAGTCCATGGGATCGCAAAGAGTCAGACATGACTGAGCGAATTCACTTTCACTTTCTAGATTTCCATATGAGCTATATCAATCACTAGACAACATGGCTACATTCATTGTGTACAATTTTGAAAGATGGGATAAGGGTAGAAGTTACTCTACTGGGCCCTTAGGAATTACAACAAAATTTTAAAGGTATAGTTACAGTTCCCTGCATAAGAATTATCCACACTTCTGGGACCACAGATATATAGCCTGGGATTTGAGGCTACTGCTTCACATAGGGAAAATGAAAAAAAAAAATTGAGATAATCTTGAGAAATTTGAAAAATAATATAGTCATCCCACCATACTAACTTACTTCTTTCATACCCAGTTCCCCTAGAGAGTTGGAGAAATCTATTTAATAGGAACCCATCTTTGGCTCTGCTCTCACTTTAAGTGTGAGTATTTACTTGTAAAGTTGTGTAACCTTCATGCCTTCATCCCTCTTGGAGAATTTCTGCTGTCATTTATACCCAAATATCAGCAATAGTCTCTAAATCTCATTTCCCAGGTAAATTTCAAACACACACACACATAACTTCTATTAATGTTTAATAGATGTGATATTTATGTAAAGGAGGTCATTCATCATATTCATGTTTTCATACCATTTAAATATGTTTATGGGTCAGTTTCAATCTAAGCCTGTGGAAGGGGACAGCAAGAATCACTATATACACTCTATAAATAGGAAAAAAAAAAATACTCAAAAAGGATAGTTGATTTACTTTCATTGATTCAGTCAAAAATGACATATATATCACTAAAACATAAATCATTTTAAAATATTACATAGACAATTCTAAACAAATGTTCTAAATGTCCTGCAAACCAGCTCCAGAATCTTCCTGAACCTTTACTTTGTTTGTATTTCCACAATGGCATATTTCTTGCTGTTTGCCAATGTGCTTCCTGTATAGAAAGAGACTAGAGACGAGAACTGAAACACCAACATGACCATCATAAGGTTTAGCACAAGCAAGTAATTGTGGTAACCCCTCAGATAATTTGGGTGACAACCTATTCCAATCCTAGAGACAAAGTATTAGAATAATATGAAATACTGGATGTTGCCTGTTGGGTATGTGACAGTGTTTATGCTTGTAAGATTGCAAATTAATGAGTAGTCAATTAATATCTGTTTGCTGTTCCATCAGTTCAGTTCAGTCGCTAAGTCATGTACAACTCTTTGTGAATCCATGGACTGCAGCATGCCAGGCTTCCCTGTTCATCACCAACCCCCAGACTTTACTCAAACTCATGTCCATTGAATCAGTAATGCCATCCAACCATCTCACCCTCTGTCTTCCCCTTCTCCCATCTTCAATCTTTCAAAGAGTCAGGGTCTTTTCAAATGAGTCAGTTCTTTACATCAGGTGGCCAAAGTATTGAAGTTTCAGCTTCAACATCAGTCCTTCCAATGAATATTCAGGACTGATTTCATTTAGGATGGACTGGTTGGATCTCCTTGCTGTCCAAGGGTCTCTCAAGTGTCTTCTCCAACACCACAGTTTAAAAGCATCAATTCTTCTGTTCCATATTATAAGGTAAAAGAGAACTACAGAGATAGTGTAAGAGAAAGTCCAATTTATTATTGAAGTATAGTTGAATTAAAATGTTGTGCTAGTTTCAAGGGTACAGCAAACTGGATCAGTTACACATATATCTATATCCACTCTCTATTTTTAGACTCTTTTTTCGTATAAACTGTCATGCAATATTGACTAGAGTTCTCTGTGCTAGATCAGTTCAGTTCAGTTAAGTCACTCAGTCGTGTTCCACTCTCTGAGACCCCATGAATCACAGCACACCAGGTCTCCTTGTCCATCACCAACTCCCGGAGTTCACTCAAACTCATATCCATTGAGTCGGTTATGCCATTCAACCATCTCATCCTGTGTCGTCCCCTTCTCCTGCCTTCCATCCCTCCCAGCATCAGAGTCCTTTCTAATGAGTCAACTCTTTGCATGAGGTGGCCAAAGTATTGGAGTTTCAGCGTTAGCATAAGTCCTTCCAAAGAAATCCCAGGGCTGGTCTCCTTCAGAATGGACTGGTTGGATCTTCTTGTAGTCCAAGGGATCCTCAAGAGTCTTCTCCAACACCACAGTCCAAAAGCATCAATTCTTCAGCACTCAGCTTTCTTCACAGTCCAACTCTCACTTCCATACATGACCACTGCAAAAACCATAGCTTTGACTAGACAGACTTTTGTTGGCAAAGTAATATCTCTGCTTTTGAATATGCTGTCTAGGTTGGTCATAACTTTTCTTCCAAGGAGTAACATATTTTAATTTCATGGCTACAGTCACCATCTGCAGTGATTTTGGAGCCCCCCAAATAAAGTCTGCCAATGTTTCCACTGTTTCCCCATCTATTTCCCATAAAGTGATGGGACCAGATGCCATGATCTTAGTTTTATGAATGTTGCACATTAAGCCAACTTTTTCACTCTCCTCTTTCACTTTCATCAAGAGGCTTTTTAGTTCCTCTTCACTCTCTGCCATAAGGGTGGTGTCATCTGCATATCTGAGGTTATTGATATTTCTCTTGTCAATCTTGATTCCAGCTTGTGCAATTGAGTGCAATTGTGCAGTAGTTTGAGCATTATTTGGCATTGCTTTATTCGGCATTGGAATGAAAACTGACTTTTTCCAGTCCTGCGGCCACTGCTGAGTTTTCCAAATTTGCTGGCATTTTGAGTGTAGCCCATTTAAAGCATCATCTTTCAGGATTTGAAATAGCTCAACTGGAATTCCATCACCTCCACTAGCTTTGTTCATAGCGATGCTTTCTAACACCACTTGACTTCACATTCCAGGATGTCTGGCTCTAGGTAAGTGATCACTCTATCAAGATTATCTGGGCCATGAAGCTCCTTTTTGTATAGTTTTTCTGTGTATTCTTGCCACCTCTTCTTAATATCTTCTGCTTCTGTTAGGTCCCTACAATTTCTGTCCTTTATCAAGCCCATCTTTGCATGAAATGTTCTCTTGGTATCTCCAATTTTCTTGAAGAGATCTCTAGTCTTTCCCATTCTGTTGTTTGCCTCTTTCTTTGCACTGATCGCTGAGGAAGGCTTTCTTATCTCTCCTTGCTATTCTTTGGAACTTTGCATTCAGATGCTTATATCTTTCCTTTTCTCCTTTGCTTTTCACTTCTCTTCTTTTCACAGCTATTTGTAAGGCCTCCTCAGACAGCCATTTTGCTTTTTTGCATTTCTTTTACGTGGGGATGATCTTGATCCCTGTCTCCTGTACAATGTCATGAACCTCCATCCATAGTTCATCAGGCACTCTGTCTACCAGGTCTAGTCCCTTAAATCTATTTCTCACTTCCACTGTGTAATCATGAGGGATTTGATTTAGGTCATACCTGAATGGTCTAGTGGTTTTCCCCACTTTCTGCAATTTAAGTCTGAATTTTGCCTTAAGGAGTTCATGATCTGAGCCACAGTCCACTCACCATCTTGTTTTTGCTGACTGTATAGAGCTTCTCTATCTTTGGCTGCAAAGGATATAATCAATCTGATTTTGGTGTTGACCATCTGGTGATGTCCATGTGTAGAGTCTTCTCTTGTGTTGTTGGAAGAGGTTGTTTGCTATGACCAGTGCATTCTCTTGGCAAAACTCTATTAGCCTTTGCCCTGCTTCATTCCGCATTCCAAGGCCAAATTTGCCTGTTACTCCAGGTGTTTCTTGACTTCCTACTTTTGCATTCCAGTCCACTATAATGAAAAGGATATCTTTTTTGGGTGTTAGTTCTAAAAGGTCTTGTAGGCATTTATAGAACCATTAACTTCAGCTTCTTCAGCATTACTGGTTGGGGCATAGCCTTGGATTACCATGATATTGAATCATTTTCCTTGGAAACGAAAAGAGATCATTCTGTCGTTTTTGAGATTGTATCCAAGTACTGTATTTCTGACTCTTTTGTTGACCTTGATGGCTACTTTATTTCTTCTAAGGGATTCATGCCCACAGTAGTAGATATAATGGTCATCTGAGTTAAATTCACCCATTCCAGTCCATTTTAGTTCACTGATTCCTAGAATGTTGACGTTCATTTCTTGCTGTCTCCTCTTTGATGACTTCCAATTGGCCTTGATTCATGAACCTGACATTACAGGTTCCTATGCAATATTACTCTTTACAGCATCAGACCTTGCTTCTATCACCAGTCACATCCACCACTGGGTATTGTTTCTGCTTTGTCTCCATCCCTTCATTCTTTCTGGAGTTATTTCTCCACTGATCTCCCATAGCTTATTGGGCACCTGCCGACCTGGGGAGTTCCTTTTTCAGTTCCCCTGTGCTATCTAGCAGTTTCTTATTAGTTATCTATTTTATATAGAGTAGTGTGTGTATTTCCATCCCAAATTACCAATTTACTCTTTCCCTTATCCCCTGGTAACCATAAATTTGCTGTCTACATCTATAGATGTAAATTAGTTCATTTTTATCCTTTTTTAAGTTTCCACATATCAGCAATATTATATGATATTTGTCTTTTTCTGTCTGACTTACTTCACTCAGAATGACAGTTTCTAGATCCATCCATGTTGCTGCAAATGGTGTTATTTTTTTCTTTCTTATGTTTGAATAATGTTCCATTGTATATATGTACTACATATTCTTTATCCATTCCTCTGTTGATGGACATTTAGATTGCTTCCATGTCTGGCTATTGCAAATGAATATTGGAGTGCATGTATCTTTTTAAATTATGATTTTCTCTGGGTATATGCCCAGGAGTGGAATTTTTAGGTAATATGTTAATTCTGTTTGAGTTTTTAAGGAATCTCCATACTCTTCTCCATAGTCTCTGTACCAATTTACATTCCCACTAACAATGTGGGAGGGTTCCCTTTCTGCCCTCTCTATCATTTATTGTTTATAGATTTTTTGATGACAGCTGATTTGACCTGTGTGGAGTGATACCTCATTGTAGTCTTGATTTGAATTTCTCTGATAATTAGCAATGCTGAACATCTTTTCATGTATTTGTTGGTCATTTGTATGTCTTCTTTGGAGAAATGTCTATTTAGATCTTCAGTCATTTTTTAATTGGGTTGTTTATTTATTTATTTATTTTATATTGAGCTGCAAGTGCTGTTTGTATACTTTTTAGATTAATCCCTTGTCAGTTGCTTTATTTGTGAATATTTTCTTTCATTTTGAGGACTGTCTTTTTGTTTATGATTTCCTTTGCTGTGCAAAATCTGTTAAGTTTAATTAGATTCTAATTGTTTATTTTTATTTTAATTACACTAAGAGATGGACCATAAGAGATCTTGCTGTGATTTATATCAGAGAGTGTTCAGTCTATGTTTTATACTATCTGGTCTTACATTTAGGTCTATAACCCATTTGTAATTTATTTTCTATATGATGTTAGGGAGCATTCTAATTTCATCCATTTACATGTGGCTTTCCAGTTTTTCCAACACCACTTACTGAAGAGACTGCCTTTTCTCCATTGCGTATTCTTGCCTCCTTTGTGATAGACTAGATGACCACAGGCAGATCAATCTATCTTTGGGCTTTCTATCCTGTTCCATTGGTCAATATTTCTGTTTTTGTGCCAGTGCCATACTGTCATGATTACTATTGCTTTGCATTATATTCTGAAGTCAGGGAACCTGATTCCTCCATCTCTGTTTTTCTGTCTCATGACCACTTTGGCTATTCATGGTCTTTTGTGTATCCATACAAATTGTAACAGTTTTTTGTTGTTTTTCTAGTTCTGTGAAAAATGCCAATGGTAATTTGATATTATTGAATTGAATTTGTAGATTGGTTTGGATGGTACAACAATTTTCACAATGTTGATTCTTTCCTTCTGAGAACTTGGCATATTTCTCCATCTGTTTGTGTCATCTGTAATTTCTTTTTTTTTGGTTTCTTATAGATTTCTGACCACAAGTCTTCTGTCTTCTTAGATGGGTTTCTTTCAGGTATTTTATTCTTTTGTTGTGATGATAAATGGCATTGTTTCCTTAATTTTTTTTCTGATCTTTAATAATAAAGGCCATATACAACATAGTAAACATCATTCTCAAAAGTGAAAAATAGTGAAAGCATTTCCTCTAAGATCAGGAACACAATAAAGATGTCCACTCTCATCACTATTATTCAGTATAGTTTTGGAAGTCCTAGCTACGACAGTCAGAGGAGAAAAAGAAATAAAAGGAATTCAATTTGGAAAAGAACTAAAACTGCTACTGTTTGCAGATGACATGATGTTATACATAGAAAATCCTGAAAACGTTACCACAAAAGCACTAGTGCTCCTCAATGAATATGGTAAATTTGCAAGATATAAAGTTGATACACAGAAATCTTTTGCATTCTTATACACTAACAAAGAAGCCAATATTTAAAGAATGTTCTAAACCCAATATACTTCTAGAACTTCCATATCAGAATAAACAGTTGAACAAACCTACCTATAACTTGTTTTTAACCAACAAATATGTATAAACAATTCTAGCCTAACTGGTATATTATTTTATGTGTTTGAGTATCATTAAAAAGTTTTAAAAACATCTGAAATGATCTAATAATACATTTTGTTCTTTGGGTTATATAAAAAGACTGAAACATTGTGATGAGGTGTCAGTATTCCTAGTTAAATAGTCACGTGTTAAAACTCACCAGATCGGTCTCATTGGCACATTTTATGTAATTGCACATATTGGTTGGGTATGGTGTTTTAATATTTCAAAAGGCCTTGTCAGTAGTTAAATACCAAAGGCATTTCCTTAAAAATCCAGTTTTCTAGATTCTAGGACTTCCATACTTATACACAGAAATGCAATGAAAAGATTTGTCCTCTTATCATATGTGATTATAAAAAAAGTGCAAAATACAATATCCTGTATGAATTAATATTTATTATAAAGGGGCTTCCCAGGTAGTGTTTGTGGTAAAGTCCCCACCTGCCAATGCAGGAATTGTAAGAGATTTGGGTTCAATCCTTACATTGGGAAGATCCCTTGGAGGAGAGTATGACAACCAACTCCAGCATTCTTGCCTGGAAAATCCCATGGACAGAGGAATGTAGCAGGCTATGGTACATAGGGTCACAGAGTCAGGCACAACTGAAGTGACTTAGCATGCACATAGACACATAATGAAGCAAGAAAACAAGCAATTCATAGCAACTGACACTTAGATAACAGGATGCTGGAATTAATGTAGAATAGCACAGCTATTGTATACATTATCAAGAACTTAAAAGAAAAATGATTTTTACCTTATACTAAGATTAAGAATTTATAGAAATGGAAACTATAAAGAAAATTCAAATACAAATTCTAGAAGCAAAATATAAATATTTAAAATCAAAAGTTTATTGGATAAGGTTAATAGAAGTATAGAAACACTAATCTGAAGAAAAATAACAACCTTGGGCAAAATGAACAGAATCGCAAGTAACTGGGAATTCTCTGGTGCTCCAGTGGTTAAGAACTCACCTTACAATGCAGGAAAGGTGGTTTATATCTCTAGTCTGAGAACTAAGATCTCACAAGCTACAAGGCAACTAAGGTCATGTGCTCTTGAGCCCTAGTGTTCCAACTAGAGAGAAATCTGTGCATTGCAATGAAAAATCAAGTGTACCAGATTCTTTACCATCTGAATCATCAGGGTAGCCCATAAGTCTTCTAGTTTGAAATATAATTTACTTTTCCAGAATTCTTATCACTTGAACCATTGAATTATTTTTTTTTAACTTAACATTTCAATGTGCATGTTCCCTTTTGCTTTCTCATTCATAAAATTGATCCAATTGCTAATAAATATTTAAGAGGGGCTATGGGGGTAATACATGAACTGTAAACTTCCAGATGTTCAAGCTGGTTTTAGAAAAGACAGAGGAACTAGAGATCAAATTGCCAACATCTGCTGGGTCATTGAAAAAGCAAGAGAGTTCCAGAAAAACATAAATTTCTACTTTATTGACTATGCCAAAGCCTTTGATTGTGTAGATCACAATAAACTGTGGAAAATTCTGGAAGAGATGGAAATACCAGACCGCCTGACCTGCCTCTAGAGAAACCTTTATGCAGGTCTGGAAGCAGCAGTTAGAACTGGACATGGAGCCACAGACTGATTCCAAATAG
>NW_024080596.1:1449177-1497651 GCF_014754425.2 Oryx dammah | reverse complement strand
GCAGATGACCCCACCCTTATGGCAGAAAGTGAAGAGGAACTAAAAAGCCTCTTGATGAAAGTGAAAGAGGAGAGTGAAAAAGTTGGCTTAAAGCTCAACATTCAGAAAACGAAGATCATGGCATTTGGTCCCATCACTTCATGGGAAATAGATGGGGAAACAGTGGAAACAGTGGCTGACTTTACTTTGGGGGGGGGCTCCAAAATCACTGCAGATAGTGATTGAAGCAATGAAATTAAAAGATTCTTACTCCTTGGAAGGAAAGCTATGACCAACCTAGACCTCATATTAAAAACCAGAGATATTACGTTGCCAGCAAAGGTCCATCTAGTCAAGGCTATGGTTTTTCCAGCTGTCATGTATGGATGTGAGAGTTGGACTGTGAAGAAAGCTGAGCACTGAAGAACTGATGATTTTGAACTGTGTTGTTGGAGAAGACTCTTGAGAGTCCCTTGGACTTCAAGGAGATCCAACCAGTCTATCCTAAAGGAGATCAGTCTTGGGTGTTCATTGGAAGGACTGATGTTGAAGCTGAAACTCCAATACTTGGCCAACTGATGCAAAGTGTTGACTCATTTGAAAAGTCCTTAATTCTGGGAAAGATTGAGGGCAGGAGGAGAAGGGGATGACAGAGGATGAGATGGTTGGATGGCATCACTGACTTGATGGACATGGGTTTGCGTAAACCCCAGGAGTTGGTGATGGACAAGGAGGCCTGGCATGCTGTTATTCATAGGGTTGCAAAGAGTCGGACACGACTGAGTGAATGAACTGAACTGAACTGAACTGATGGGGGTAATATGTTTTGTTTTTATTAATTCTCTTCAGTTTACTAAAAACAAGCAAAAAAAAAAAAATTACAGACTAACCCTCATCTATTTGAATGGCAATTTGGGGTTGAAGGAACTTAAAGCAATCTACAGACCTGAGCTAATTTTCTCAATCAATGGGACTATAATCTTTTTTCCTACCATCAGAGATTAATGAGACACTGTCTAAAAAAAAAAAAAAAATAAGCTTGTCGGAAAATATGATGGCATTTAGCCAAGGCCCTGAGGGTAATAAATGCACTCATGTAAAACTCTAGTTGAAATTACTTTTTTTTTTTTTTTTTTAATTTTGGTATGCTGAGCTTCTTTGGGTTTAGTTCCTCAATCAGACCAGTTGTCTTAGTATGGCATCCCAGTCATTGTATTTGATAAATCACTTAGCTTCCTTTTGTGGCCTAAATTACTTTTTTTTTGTTTGTTTATTTTGTTTTATAAACTTTTGTTATGTTTTATCTCAGAGTTTCTTACTTTGTGTAATTTCAAAGTTAAATAATTAAATAATTCTGTCAAAGATTATAAATGGTTTATAACTTACCCTGGTTGCTGGAGAGCCAAATTAGTTTTCCACATTTTCATGGATGTTGGCAGAAAACATGATACTTGTGGGTCAGAAACAAAGAGGCTTCATTACTCATAGCACACCATGCATCATGGACTTCACATTTACATTGATATCTTCTGCTTCTGAGTTCCAGGAGGCTGACAGATAGAAATCTCAAATACGGGGACTTTTCTTCACAACTCAGGGAATCCAGAAGTAAGAGAGCTCAAATCTTTTATAATTTGCTTTAGGCAAAATTATCTAAACTTCCCCTAGAGGGAAATGTTATATTTCTCATATTAGAAAGCAAAGATCATCACCCTCTTCTCTGAAAATAGGTATTATCACAATCTCCCAGAGTTGTTGACTCTACAAGCATTCTTGAAAAGACAGCTAGGAGAAAAATGTCAATGTCTCTGCTGACAAGATTAAGTAGATGTGAGATACCCAAGGAATATTTCTTTCATCAAAAATTCTTACCCATACAGACTGTTTCAAGGATTAAAAAGGCATGATTAATACTTGAGATTTAAGGCTTTTTGTTCTAGCAAATGTAAATGTTCCCCCAATGAACTTATTTCATTTACCAGTCATTGGTCTCTAACACTGATGTGCAAATATTTATTGGATACACTATAGTTAAAATATACTAATGGATGGCTTTGGTGTGAAGTATCATTTATATATCAAGTCAGTATCTCTGCAAGATGGTTAAGGGCCAGCTGGAAGGCAAGGATATATTTAGTCTTTGTGGGAATGGGCAGAAAGGAATGACTAAAAGTCAAAATTAAAGAAAAATTCAAACAATTTTAGCCACATTCTTCCCACTTTTACTTCAACTTTTGTAATTTCTATTTATTAGTGAGACAATGCATTGAGAGTAACAACCTTTTTCTCTTTTCATAGTTCAGTTCAGTTCAGTTCAGTCATTCAGTCATGTCTGATTCTTTGTGACCCCATGAATTGCAGCACGCCAGGCCTCCCTGACCATCACTAACTCCCGGAGTTCACTCAAACTCACATCCATCGAGTCGGTGATGCCATCCAGCCATCTCATCCTGGGTTGTCCCCTTCTCCTCCTGCCCCCATCCCTCCCAGCATCAGAGTCTTTTCCAATGAGTCAACTCTTTGCATGAGGTGGCCAAAGTACTGGAGTTTCAGCTTTAGCATCAGTCTTTGCAATGACCACCCAGGACTGATCTCCTTTAAGATGGACTGGTTGGATCTCCTTGCAGTCCAAGGGACTCTCAAGAGTCTTCTCCAACACCACAGTTCAAAAGCATCAATTCTTTGGCACTCAGCTTTCTTCACAGTTCAACTCTCACATCCATACATGACCACTGGTAAAACCATAGCCTTGACTAGACGGACCTTTGTTGGCAAAGTAATGTCTCTGCTTTTGAATATGCTATCTAGGTTGGTCATAACTTTTCTTCCAAGGAGTAAGCGTCTTTTAATTTCATGGCTGCAGTCACCATCTGCAGTGGTAGATATGCATAAATTTCTCTCTCTGAATGAACTGTTCCATGATGTTCAGACAAATTTAGTCTCAATGTCTTTCCATCGTCAAACCAATACTGTTATTTTTTTTTCTTAGTATGCATTCTCAGATCCATTTATCTTTCTCTTTCCCTCTGACCTAACTCGCTCTTGTGTGTGAGAATATACATCTCTTTAACTTTCCTGCTGTAAGGTTGTGTAAAATATTACCAGAAAGTTAGTGTCTTAAAAAATAAACTCTCACTTATTACTTCACAGTTCTGTAGATCAGAAGTCTGGGCATAACAGAGCTGGGTTGTCATCTCATTGTCTTCTAATGCTGAAACCAAATTGTTGGCTGGGTTGAGTTCTCATCTGAATGCTCTGAGGAAGAATCTACTTCCAGGTTGTCAGCAAATTTCTGCTGTTTGCAACTTGCAAGGTTAATACACCCATTTTCATTCTGGCTATCAATTCAGGGCCACTCACATCTCTTGAGAACTTTACTTGAGGTATATGCTGCCCTATGCCCACACTACCTTGGGCCAGTCCAGTACAGTCATTACCATTTGGATCAGAGCCCATGTTAACATATCTTGCTCTCAGCTTGCTGCCACATATCCCATTGTAACACCCAGTTTCACCTAACCTTTGATTGAGCTGCCTGTAAGGTAAATTGAGCCAGAACCCTTATTATCATATCTGGGTCTTGGAGACAAGGGGCCTCTAGCAGGCAGGGTTTCTAGATGTGATTCATTTATCTGAGGATTCTCCCTGTTTCTTCAAGCATTATGAGTTCCCCTGGGATTGGGCTTGTGCCCTGGGAAGGGTGGGCAGGGCTCAATCTTTGCCTGCTTCCACTGAGATCCCTCTGGTTCTTGACACTTTTCCTTGCTGTCTTACCAGTCAGACTGGTAGGATCACTTTAGAATTCTATCACAGGGATATTTGGTTAGGGTAATCCACTTGGGATAATCAATTCCCCTTTTAAAAGGCCAATTGGGCCAAGTAAATTGACCTAATCACAAATGTGATTTTCTATTGTATTAATACATTACTCCTAAACTTACTGGGAAGGATTATACAAGTGTGTAGTTCACCTAGGTTTATATTAGATTTCTGATAACACTCTTCAACAGTACATCAACTGGGAATTTCCAGATGTTCAAGCTGGATTTAGAAAAGCCAGAGATCAAATTGCTAACATTCCTTGGATCATTGAAAAAGCAAAACAGTTCCATAAAAACATCTACTTCTGCTTTATTGACTACACCAAAGCCTTTGACTGTGTGGATCAGAACAAACTGGAAAACTCTTAAAGAGTTGGGAATACCAGACCACCTTACCTGCCTCCTGAGAAATCTGTATGCAGGTGAAGAAGCAACAGTTAGAACTGGACATGGAACAACTGGTTCCAAATTGGGAAAGGAGTATGCCAAGGCTGTATATTGTCACTCTTCTTGTTTAACATATATGCAGAGAACATCATGCAAAATGCCCGGCTGGATGAAGCACAATCTGGAATGAAGATTGCTTGGAGAAATACCAATAACCTCAGATATGCATATGACACCACCTTTATGGCAGAAAGTGAAGAAGAACTAAAGATCCTCTTGATGAAAGTGAAAGAGAAGAGTGAAAATGTTGGTTAAAACTCAACATTCAGAAAACTAAGATCAAGACATCTGGTCCAATCATTTCATGGCAAATAGATGGACAAACAATGAAAACAATGAAAGACTTTATTTTCTTGGGCTCCAAAATCACTGCAGGTGATGACTGCAGCCATGAAATTAAAAGATGCTTGCTCCTTGGAAGAAAAGTTATGACCAACCTAGATAGCATATTAAAAAGCAAAGACATTACTTTGCCAACAAAATTCTGTCTACTCAAAGCTATGGTTTTTCCAATAGTCATGTGTGATGTGAGAATTGGGCTATAAAGAAATGATGTTTTTAAACTGTGTTGTCAGAGAAGACTCTCGAGAGTACCTTGAACTGCAAGATCAGACCAGTCCATCCGAAGGAAATCAGTCGTGAATATCCATTGGAAGGATTGATACTGAAGCTGAAACTCCAATACTTTGGCCACCTGATGCGAAGAACTGACTCCTAGGAAAAGACCCTGATACTGGGAAAGATTGAAGGCAGGAGGAGAAGGGGATGATAGAGGATGATATGGTGGAATGGCAACACCGACTCGACAGACGTGAGTAAACTCCAGGAGTTGGTGATGTACAGGGAAGCCTGGCATGCTGCATCCATGGGGTTGCAAAGAGTCAGACATGACTGAGTGACTGAACTGAACAGAACACCTTTATTGTATAAGGAAGCTGTAACTTTTCATCACAAATCAAAGTTTCTCAAGAAACACCTCAAATTTTACTTTTAAAGTAAAAATTAAAAGAAAGTATTATTTTATTGTCAAGCTGTTTCATCTATTATCACTCTTATACATTAAATTATAATTTATTGCAGAATCATATAAGTCCTCATTACAATATAAAGCTATCACTTCGAGACTTCATTACCAATTAATAAGTAGCAGATATATCTTTTTCTTGTTGAAAATTTACATTGTTTTCTAGGAGCAGAGAAATTTAATAGATCAGAATTAAACATTGGCAAAAGGAAGCTTAATACATCAATAAATGCCAACACATATATTATTAACTGAAAATTTGGTTGAAATAACAATATATTGTGTAGGAAGTATATTAATTATATATTGTCAAGTAATATTATTACAGCAAGCATGAAAACTTAAAAAAAAAAAACCATACATTTGTTATCTCATAGTTTTGTCAGTTAAGGCTTAACTAGATTATCTGCTTAGTTTCTCAGAGTGCTGTAATCAAAAAATTACAGCTCTATGATCTCAACTAATAGTTTCATTTGGGAAAAATCTACGTCCAAGCTCAGTCTGTTGTTTGCAGGGTTCATTTTCTTGCAGTGTGGGAGGAAAAGCTTCAGCTTCTTGCAACGTCTTGGGTAGAGACTGCCGTCAACTCTTAGAGAGTTCCACTTCAGAAATATTGCTGGAGTCCAGATCCAGCAGCCAGGGATTCAACCTGAAGGGGTGAGCAGTGTCGGCGAGAAACTGAGGCAGCCTCTCAGTTTTCTTGGACTGCCTGTTTATTTCAAGCTTATGATTCTCTTTTATACTTTTACAAAAGCATTAGGTCAGAGGTTTGATATTTTCAGTTTCCACTGAACCAGATTTGTTGTCTCCATAAATCACTGTTGCCCCTTAAAAGGAGTTTCTGCCTCAGCGATTCTCTTATCTACTTTTTCTCAAGTGTCCTTGTGAATACACTGTAACTCATGCTAATGTCTGGACTGCATACCACATTCCTCAGTTTATTTCTTATCTTTCTAAGTCCTGTTTGCCCCTAGTATCCTAAGTTCACTATTTTTTGAAAGGGCTTCTAGCTAATAATATCTCTAAATTCCCTCATTTCTATAAGCTATAGTAGAATATGCTAACATTACAACATTCATTAAATCTTTAGCTTCTAACTATTTTAATTATCCCTAAGACCTAAATTCTGCAAACTCTTTTGCCATAAACACTTTCCTCACAAATAGGCTTCAGATAACAATCCCTCACATTGCCTCAAGCTGCGGCCTGCATGCTCACCCTGGAACACTCTTTTGTAAAAGTCCTTGAACAAACGTCAGTGATTAACTTTACGAATTATTCTCTGAGCACAGCTGCAGAAGGCTTTGTGCCTTCTCATGGTCCTCTCAAAAACAATAAGCACCTTAATATTTTTTTCAGTCAACTCAGCTGAGGAAAGGAAAAAACAAGTCAGAATTACAAGGCTTAACTCACTTATCCTGGGACTGTGCCTGCAGAATGAGGAGAGGGGTCTGAGGCTGTGCCTCCCTTTTGTCAGTAATGCCTTACGTGGCTACCGACAAGATATATCATATCATATAGACTTTCCCAGCATTAACCCTTACTTCAACTAGCAGTAAGGAGTCTGCAACAGGAGTATGGAAGTAAGACAGAATCTTGTTATAAAGTAATAGAATCATAGAATCACAGGGGTGACACTTCATCACCTCTGATATATTCTGTGAGTTAGACAAGAGTCAAAGGTCCCACTTGAGGCTGAGAGCTTTAGATTTTATAAATGAATTAACACCAGAAAGTGGGGGACAGGATGTGTGCATGAGATGAGGGGTTAGAGTCCATTCATCACTAAAGGATAAGGCTGGAGAAATCACCATGGGATGAAGATTTCTGTGAAAGAAAGGATAATTATGGGTCTTGAATAATTTTAATGATTGAAAAGGTAGATTTGGAGGGTGGAGGGATGAATAATATTTTAAGCCCTGCTAAGAAAAGATATAAGCATCTGAATGCAGATTTCCAGAGAATAGCAAGAAGAGATAAGAAAGCCTTCTTCAGCAATCAATGCAAAGAAATAGAGGAAAAGAACAGAATGGGAAAGACTAGAGATCTCTTCAAGAAAATTAGAGATACCAAGGGAACATTGGAAATTTCATGCAAAGATGGGCTCGATAAAGGACAGAAATTGTATGGACCTAACAGAAGCAGAAGATATTAAGAAGAGGTGGCAAGAATACACAGAAAAGCTGTACAAAAAAGATCTTCACGACCCAGATAATCACAATGATATGATCACTCACCTAGAGCCAGACATCCTGGAATGTAAAGTCAAGCAGGCCTTAGAAAGCATCGCTACGAACTAAGCTAGTGGAGGTGATGGAATTCCTATTGAGTTATTTCAAATCCTGAAAGATGATGCTGTGAAAGTGCTGCACTCAATATGCCAGCAAATTTGGAAAACTCAGCAGTGACCACAGGACTGGAAAAGGTCAGTTTTCATTCCAATCCCAAAGAAAGGCAATGCCAAAAATGCTCAAACTACCTCACAATTGCACTCATCTCACATGCTAGTAAAGTAATGCTCAAAATTCTCCAAGCCAGGCTTCAGCAATACGTAAACTCTGAACTTCCTGATGTTCAAGCTGGTTTCAGAAAAGGCAGAGGAACCAGAGATCAAATTGCCAACATCCGCTGGATCATGGAAAAAGCAAGAGAGTTCCAGAAAAACATCTCTTTCTGCTTTATTGACTATGCCAAAGCCTTTGACTGTGTGGACCAAAATAAACTGTGGAAAATTGTGAAAGAGATGGGAATACCAGACCACCTGACCTGCCTCTTGAGAAATCTGTATGCAGGTCAGGAAGCAACAGGTAGAACTGGACCTGGAACAACAGACTGGTTCCAAATAGAAAAAGGAGTACGTCAAGGCTGTATATTGTCACCCTGCTTATTTAACTTATATACAGAGTACATCATGAGAAACGCTGGACTGGAAGAAACACAAGCTGGAATCAAGATCACTGGGAGAAATATCAATAATCTCAGATTTGCAGATGACACCACCCTTATGGCAGAAAGTGAAGAGGAACTAAAAAGCCTGTTGATGAAACTGAAAGAGGAGAGTGAAAAAGTTGGCTTAAAGCTCAACATTCAAAAAACGAAGATCATGGCATCAGGTCCCATCACTTCATCGGAAATAGATGGAGAAACAATGGAAACAGTGTCAGACTTTATTTTTTTGGGCTCCAAAGTCATTGCAGATGGTGACTGCAGATATGAAATTAAAAGACACTCCTTGAGAGAAAAGTTATGACCAACCTAGATAGTATATTCAAAAGCAGAGACATTACTTTGCCGACTAAGTTCCATCTAGTCAAGGCTATGGTTTTTCCTGTGGTCATGTATGGATGTGAGAGTTGGACTGTGAAGAAAGCTGAGAGCCAAAGAATTGATGCTTTTGAACTGTGGTGTTGGATAAGACTCTTGAGAGTCCCCTGAACTGCCAGGATATCCAACCGGTACATTCTGAAGGAGATCAACCCTGGGATTTCTTTGGAAGGAATGATTTTAAAGCTGAAACTCCAGTACTTTTGTCACCTGATGCGAAGAGTTGATTCATTGGAAAAGACTCTGATGCTGGGAGGGATTTGGGGCAGGAGGAGAAGGGGATGACAGAGGATGAGATGGCATCACGGACTCGATGGACATGAGTCTGAGTGAACTCCAGGAGTTGGTGATGGACAGGGAGGCCTGGCGTGCTGCGATTCATGGGGTGGCAAAGAGTCGGACACGACTGAGCAACTGAACTGAACTGATAACATACAAAAGCAATGGTCTTTGCTATGAAAAAAAGATATGATGAGTAATTTGATAATCAGGAAAACCTATTAAAAAAATCTAGTTCAGAGTGGTTATGTTCACAGGAAACTGCCCTAGAAATCTGTTTCACAAATGGTCTCAACCTGGTCTTGTCCATTAAATCAGGCAGGACTCAGAGACTGTAGAAACCAAACTCAAATCAGCTTAAACATAAAAGTTTATTAACATAACAATTGAAGTTGATACATAGTTTATTGTGTCCACCAGTTTTCAGTGGTCTATCAAAAGCTGATAGTCTTATGATACATCTTGTTTATTATTTATCAATTTACTTTTATTTTTTGTAGTCTATCCTTAGATAATTCCATTATATGGGATAACAAGGATTATTTGCCAATTCCTCTGCTTGATTACATCACAATCAAAAGAAGAATCCCACTCTCTGAGATCATAAAACCATCTGTGAAAACTTTCTGTGATTTCTTATTCATAGGTTAAATATCCCTGTATATAAATATCTTAGCTTATGGGATGGAAAACTGTAATTGACTAGTCTTCATCATGTGCTCTTTATGTGGCAGGATGTCACCTGATTATCAACTTCAAAAACAGAGAAAATGAGCAAACTTCACAGTTAAAAGAAAAAAATGGCAGCAACACCTCTAATAATGTAGTAGATAAATTGCATCACCAAAAAAAAAAAAAAAAGTGATGAGAATGGTTGAAGGCAAAAGAAGAATGGGCAGCAGAGGATAAGATAGCATAACTGACTTAATGGACGTGAATCTGAGGAAATTCCAGGAGTTAGTGGGGGATAGAGGAGCCTGGCATTATGCAGTCCATGGGATCACAAATAGTCAGACACGATTTAGTGACTGAACAGCTGCAACAATATTTGTACATATTTGGAATGAAACTTTTTTTCATAAAAAGCAAGCTAAATTTAAATGTGACTGAATAATAATAATCTGGAATACTGATCAGCACATGAAAATGCTCTGTAAAATATAAACCCACCTAAATATGTTCATTATTTTTAGATTATATTTAATGATATATTTCAGGATTTATGTTCAAAGTAATGATTTTAATACAGAGTTTCAATATGACATTAGATATATTTTAATGGAAAACAATAATGGATAATTTCTACATCGAGCACTCCCACCTGTCCTGAACTTCCTATCAGAACTGATCAAAATTCTTTCTAAAGAGTTGAACCAGGAATGTGAAATATAATATCTGTTGGAGTATACCTCTGCACAATATTGTTGGCTTTGTACTGGAATCCTCAGAAGAAATCTCACAGAGTTTCCATAGTAAGCAACATGTTAAACAAACAAATAATGAGGTATTACAGCAATATTTGCTTTCCAAGAGTATTGCATACTTAATTTTTATTTCTAAGCACAGGTGAATATGTTGGATGATGATCAAGTAATCTGTGAAAAATAATAATTCATTTTTTCTCTCAATGTTTTTGTTTTTCTATATCATTTGCCAGAATATTCTTCACTTTCTTTTCAGTGCGACTTTCTCCGTGTCCTTGTCATAAATATTCTGTTTAAATCTGACTCTTCAAGACCCCATGGGTTGCAGCATGCCAGGTTTCCCTGTTCCCCACCATCTTCCGGAGTTTGCCAAATTCATGTGTATGGACACTGGACAATGGATATGAACTTGGGCAAATCTAGACTAACAGATATGAATTTATTCTGTTATATAGAAGGCATTATATTTAGTCTATCCACATGAATAGACATGTGGATATGGAATGGGTAAATGGTCCATGTGTGCTGTGCTGTGCTTAGTTGCTCAGTTGAGTCTGACTCTTTGTGACCCCATGAACTGTAGACTGCCAGGTTCCTCTGTCTATGGGGATTGTCTAAGCAAGAATACTTGAGTGGGTTGCCATGTCCTCTTCCAGGAGATCTTGCCAATTCAAGTATCAAATCCAGGTCTCATGCATTGGATGCAAATTCTTGACCAGCTGAGAAATGAGGGAAGCCCAAAAATATTGAAGAGAGTAGTCTATCCCTTCTCCAGCGATCTTCCCGACTCAGGCATCAAACTGGGGTTTCCTGAATTGCAGGCAGATTCCTTACCACAGGAACTACCAAGGAAGCCCAAACAGTGCATAGAGAGACATATTAGGATTATGCATGTTGTCCCAGAAAAATTCCTAAAAACTTCTTTCATTTTAAAAAATGTTCTGGATTGGATGATAAATTATATGGTCTCCCTAGCATTACAAAACTTCCATGTGCTCTAACAATACTATTGGATTATTATTTTAAAATCTCAAATGTTATATAATTCTATCCATAATTATTTCAAAGGATGCTTGAAAATAACCATACCAGTAACACAATGAAAAATAGCAATAATTTTGTGATACAATTACATATTCAATCAGTGTTCAAATTATTCCAAATGTCTAATATTTTCAGAACATATTTGTCTGATTCATGATCTCAATACATTCTCCATGTTGCAATTGGCTTCAGTTCAGTTCAGTCACTCAGTCGTGTATAACTCTTTGCAACCCCATGAATCCCGGCATGTCAGGCCTCCATTTCCATCATCAACTCCCAGAGTTCACTCAAACTCACATCCATCGAGTTGGTGATGCCATCCAGCCATCTCATTCTCTGTCGTCCCCTTCTCTTCCTGTCACCAATCCCTTCCAGCATCAGAGTCTTTGCAATGAGTCAACTCTTCGCATGAGGTGGCCAAAGTACTGGAGTTTCAGCTTTAGCATCATTGCTTCCAAACAACACCCAGGGCTGATCTCCTTTAGGATGGACTGGTTAGATCTCCTTGCAGTCCAAGGGACTCTCAAGAGTCTTCTCCAACACCACAGTTCAAAAGCATCAATTCTTCAGTGCTCAGCCTTCTTCACAGTCCAACTCTCACATCCATACATGACCACAGGAAAAACCATAGCCTTGACTAGACGGACCTTAGTCGGCAAACTAATGTCTCTACTTTTGAATATGCTATCTAGGTTGGTCAAAATTTCCTTCCAAGGAGTAAGAGTCTTTTAACTTCATGGCTGCAGTCACCATCTGCAGTGATTTTGGAGCAACCAAAAATAAAGTCTGACACTGTTTCCACTGTTTACCCATCTATTTCCCATGAAGTGATGGGACCAGATGCCATGACCTTCATTTTCTGAATGTTTAGCTTTAAGCCAACTTTTCCACTGTCCTCTTTCACTTTCATCAAGAGGCTTTTTAGTTCCTCTTCACTTTCTGCCATAAGGGAGGTGTCATCTGCATATCTGAGGTTATTGATATTTCTCCCAGCAATCTTGATTGCAGCTTATGCTTCTTCCACCCCAGTGTTTCTCATGATGTACTCTTCATATAAGTTAAATAAGCAGGGTGACAATACACAGCCTTGACGTACTCATTTTCCTATTTGGAACCAGTATGTTGTTCCATGTCCAGTTCTAACTATTGCTTCCTGACCTGCATATAGGTTACATGTCCCTTAAACAATTTTAATCTCTGTTTTTCTACTGTTTTTTCCTAGAGTTATGTTTGGAGAAATTATATCTGTTTTCCAAAGGTTCTTCATTCTGAATATTATAGATTCTATATGTGTAACTTCTGTGTTCATTAAACTGGAGTATATATCAAAATTTTGTTAAATTTATTTCTTCCCTTCTTTCATTCCTTACTTCTTCTCTCTTTTCTTTCTCTATATTTTTTCTTCTTCCCTCCTTCCTTCCTTTCATTTGTATGAATATTGCATATATTCTGTAATATGAGGTAAATAATATCTGCTTATTTAATTTATATGCAGAGTACATCATGAGAAATGCTGGGCTGGAGGAAGCACAAGGTGGAATCAAGATTTTTGGGAGAAATATCAATAACCTCAGATGTGCAGATGACACCTTCCTTATTGCAGAAAGTGAAGAACTAAAGAGCCTCTTGATGAAAGTGAAAGAGAAGAGTGGAAAAGTTGGCTTAAAGCTCAACATTCAGAAAACTAAGATCATGGCATCTGGCCCCATCACATCATGGCAAATAGATGGGGAAACAGTGGAAGCAGTGGCTCACACTATTTTTCTGGGCTCCAAAATCACTGCAGATGGTGATTGCAGCCATGAAATTAAAAGACGCTTACTCCTTTGAAGGAAAGCTATGACCAACCTAGACAGCATATTGAAAAGCAGAGACATTACTTTGTCAACAAAGTCAGGCTATTCAAGGCTATGGTTTTTCCTGTGGTCATGTATGGATGTGAGAGCTGGACTATAAAGAAAGTTGAGTGCTGAAGAATTGATGTTTTTGAACTGTGGTGTTGGAGAAGATTCTTGAGAGTCCCTTGGACTGAAGGAGATTCAACCAGTCCATCCTAAAGGAGATCAGTCCTAAATATTCATTGAGAGGACTGATGCTGAAGCTGAAACTCCAATACATTGGCCACCTGATGCCAAGGACTGCCCCATGAGAAAAGCCCCTGATGCTTGGAAAGATTGAGGGCATGAGGAGAAGGGAACGACAGAGGATGAGATGGTTGGATGGCATCACCGACTCAATGACATGGGTTTGGGTGAATACCGGGAGTTGGTGATGGACATGGAGGCCTCGTGTGCTGCATTTCATGGGGTTGCAAAGAGTCAGACATGACTGAGCGACTGAACTGAGCTGAACTGAGTATCTGCTTGTGTTTTTTTTTTGACTAAGTATACGGGAGGAGTAACCCCACATCCAAGGAGTGTTGGCTGCGTGGGCGCAGGAAGGTCTAGAGGAGCCATTCCACGTTCAAGGTCAGGAGGGGTGGCGGTGAGGATATACCCCTTGTCCAAGGTAAGGAGCAGCAGCTTCCCTTTGCTGGAGCAGCTGTGAAGAGATACTCCACGCCCAAGGTAAGAGAAACCCAAGTCAGATGGTAGGAGTTGCAAGAAGGCATCAGAGGGTAGACACACTGAAACCTAGTCACAGAAAACTAGTCAATCTAATCACATGGACCACAGGCTTCTCTAACCCAATGAAACTAAGCCATGCCCTTGAGGCCACCCAATATGGGTGGGTCATGTTGGAGAGGTCTGACAGAATGTGGTCCACTGGAGAGGGAATGGCAAACCACTTCAGTATCCTTGCCTTGAGAACCCCATGAACAGGATGAAAAGGCAAAATGATAGGATACTGAAAGAGGAACTCCCCAGGTCAGTAGTTGCCCACTATGCTACTGGAGACCAGTGGAGAAATAACTCTAGAAAGAATGAAGTAATGGAGCCCTAACAAACACAATACCCAGTTGTGGATGTGACTGGTGATAGAAGTAAGGTCTGATGCTGTAAAGAGCATATTACATAGGAACCTGGAAGGTCAGGTCCATCAGTTTAGATCAGTTTAGTCACTCAGTCATGTCCAACTCTTTGCAACCCCATGAATCGCAGCACGCCAGGCCTCCCTGTCCATGACCAACTCCTGGAGTTCACGCATACTCACATCCATCGAGTCAGTGATGCCATCCAGCCATCTCATCCTCTGTTGTCCCCTTCTCCTCCTGCCCTCAATCCCTCCCAGCATCAGAGTCTTTTCCAATGAATCAACTCTTCATATGAGGCAGCCAAAGTACTGGAGTTTCAGCTTTAGCATCATTCCCTCAAAGAAATTCCAGGGCTGATCTCCTTCAGAATGGACTGGTTGGATCTCCTTGCAGTCCAAGGGACTCTCAAGAGTCTTTTCCAACACTACAGTTTAGAAGCATCAATTCTTTGGCACTCAGCCTTCTTCACAGTCCAACCCTCACATCCATACATGACCACAGGAAAAACCATAGCTTTGACTAGATGGATCTTAGTCGGCAAAGTAATGTCTCTGCTTTTGAATATACTATCTAGGTTGGTCATAATTTTCTTCCAAGTAGTAAGCGTCTTTTAATTTCATGAATCAAGGCAAATTGGAAGTGGTCAAACAAGAGATGGCAAGAGCGAATGTCAACATTCTGGAATCAGCAAACTAAAATCGACTGGAATGAGTGAATTTAACTCAGATGACCATTATATCTACTACTGTGGGCAGAAATCCCTTAGAAGAAATAGAGTAGCCATCAAGGTCAACAAACGAGTCCAAAATACAGTACTTGGATACAATTTCAAAAATGACAGAATGATCTTTGTTCATTTCCAAGGCAAATGATTCAACATCATGTTAATCCAAGCCTATGCCTGAACCAGTAACGCTGAATAAATTGAAGTTGAATGGTTCTTTGAAGACTTACAAGACATTTTAGAATGAACACCCAATAAGGATATCATTTTCATTATTGGGGACTTGAATACAAAAGTAGGAAGTCAAGAAACACCTGGAGTAACAGGCAAATTTGGCTTTGAAATATGGAATGAAGCAAGGCAAAAACTAATAGAGTTTTGCCAAGAAAATGCACTGGTCATAGCAAACACCCTCTTAAAACAACACAGGAGAAGACTACACGCGGACATCACCAGATGGTCAACACTGAAATCAGATTGATTATATCCTTTGCAGCCAAAAATGGAGACACTGTATACAGTCAAAAAAAAAAAAAAGATCCGGAGCTGACTGTGGGTCAAATCATGAACTCCTTATTGCCAAATTCAGTCTTAAATTGAAGAAAGGAGGGAAAACAACTAGACCATTCAGGTATGACCTCAATCAAATCCCTTATAATTATACAGTGGAAGTGAGAAATAGATTTAAAGGACTAGATCTGATCGATAGATTGCCTAATGAACTATGGACAGAGGTTCATGACATTGTACAGAAAACAAGGATTAAGACCATCCCCATGGAAAAGAAATGCAAAAGAGCAAAATGGCTGTCTGAGGAGGCCTTACAAATAGCTATGAAAACAAGAGAAGCCAAAAGCAAAGGAGAAAAGGAAAGATATAAGCATCTGAATGCAAAGTTCCAAGAATAGCAAGAAGAGATAAGAAAGCCTTCCTCAGCGATCAATGCAAAGAAATAGAGGAAATGAACAGAATGGGAAAGACTAAAGATCTCTTCAAGAAAATTAGAGATACCCAGGGAACATTTCATGCAAAGATGGGCTCGATAAAGGACAGAAATGGTCTGGACCTAACAGAAGCAGAAGATATTAAGAAGTGGCAAGGATACACAGAAGAACTACACAAAAAAGTTCTTCATGACCAAGATAATCATGATGGTGTGATCACTCATCTAGAGCCAGACATCTTGGAATGGGAAGTCTAGTGGGCCTTAGAAAGCATCGCTACAAACAAAGCTAGTGGAGGTGATGGAATTCCTATTGAGCTATTTCAAATCCTGAAAGATGATGCTGTGGAAGTGCTGCACTCAATATGCCAGCAAATTTGGAAAACTCAGCAGTGGCCACAGGAGAGGAAAAGGTCAGTTTTCATTCCAATCCCAAAGAAAGGCAATGCAATAGAATGCTCAAACTACTGCACAATTGCACTCATCTCACACGCTAGTAAAGTAATGCTCAAAATTCTCCAAGCCAGGCTTCAGCAATACATGAACTGTGAACTTCCAGATGTTCAAACTGGTTTTAGAAAAGGCAGAGGAACCAGAGATCAAATTGCCAACATCCGCTGGATCATGGAAAAAGCAAGAGAGTTCCAGAAAAAACATCTACTTCTGCTTTATTGACTCTGCCAAAGCCTTTGATTGTGTGGATCACAGGAAACTGTGGAAAATTGTGAAAGAGATGGGAATACCAGACCACCTGACCTGTCTCTTCAAAGACCTATATGCAGGTCAGGAAGCAACAGTTAGAACTGGACATGGAACAACAGACTGGTTCCAAATAGGAAAAGGAGTAGGTCAAGGCTATATATTTTCACCCTGCTTATTTAACTTCTATGCAGAGTACATCATGAGAAATGCTGGGATGGAAGAAGCACAAGCTGGAATCAAGATTACCAGAAGAAATATCAATAACCTCAGATATGCAGATGACACCACCCTTATGGCATAAAGTGAAGAGAAACTAAAAAGCCTCTTGATGAAAGTGAAAGAGGTGAGCGAAAAAGTTGGCTTAAAGCTCAACATTCAGAAAACGAAGATCATGACATCTGGTCCCGTCACTTCATGGGAAATAGATGGGTAAACAGTGGAAACAGTGTCAGACTTTATTCTGGGGGCTCAAAAATCACTGCAGATGGTGACTGCAGCCATGAAATTCAAAGATGCTTACTCCTTGGAAAAAAAGTTATGACCAACCTAGATAGTATGTTGAAAAGCAGAGACACTACTTTGTCAACAAAGGTCTGTCTAATCAAGGCTATCGTTTTTCCATTGGTCATGTATGGATGTGAGAGTTGGACTGTGAAGGAAGCTGAGTGCTGAAGAATTGATGCTTTTGAACTGTGGTGTTGGAGAAGACTCTTGAGAGTCCCTTGGACTGCAAAGAGATCCAACCAGTCCATCTTAAAGGAGATCAGTCCTGGGTGATCATTGGAAAGACTGATGCTAAAGCTGAAACTCCAGTACTTTGGCCACCTCATGCGAAGAGTTGACTCATTGGAAAAGACTGATGCTGGGAGGGATTGGGGGCAGGCGGAGAAGGGGATGACAGAGGATGAGATGGTTGGATGGCATCACTGACTCGATGGGTGTGAATCTGAGCGAACTCCGGAAGCTGGTGATGGACTGGGAGGCCTGGAGTGCTGTGATTCATGGGATCACAAATAGTAAGACATGACTGAGCGACTGATATGAAACTGAACTGAGGGTTAGCATTTAGCTGCTCAGCAGTAACCTTAATCTCTATTCATCTCCAGGATGTCTGGGGCCATAAGAAAGACTATTGATCCTCACAAGAAGGAAGCACCCTAGCTAGCTGGAATGCCTTAGCTAGAAAATAGTCAAACTATGTAATTCTCCAATACTCATCTGTAGGGACTTTATGCCAGTGTGCCGGTTTACCTATAGTGATAATTTATGTATGTAGATTGATGATCTGTGATGGTTTATCTGGTTATTCAGCTTGGTTTTGGCTCTATGACCAAAGAGTTATAAATGATTCGTCCGTAAACATGTGACTTAGCTTCCCTGAGACTAAAATGTCTCTCATATATGTTGTTGACTCATAATCTAAAGAAGTAAATCTGGTGCATCTGAGAAATGGCATTGAAACCTGAATTGCACCTGTATATGCACCTAGGCTTTCTTTCTCCAACTTTTTTGAATCCCTTGTCTCTATTAAAGAATTAATTAGGGATACCATGGTAGGCTATTGTGAGCTTTCTCATGTGTGTGGGATGATGCATAACTAATGTAGTTATAAGAGCAACCAATGACGATTATTACTTCCCTTTTATATATAATTAAAGGGACTAATATTAAATTTTACACATCTTATTTATTTACTGGATGATGTATATCTTCAATTATGAGTCTCTTGATCTATTATTTAGTTCCTTGACATACAATTGGCAATAAAAATAAATGCTTGGTATTTTCCCTTAATTAACAGTTTTCAAAATTATGCATTATCTCCCTGTAAGTGTCCAAAATGACCAAGGATTCTCTTTATGTGTTCAGATATATGTTAATGTCTATTTACTTTTGAAATAATTCTATGCATTTAATCAATTTCAAGTACTATTCATTCTGATATTTAAGGTTTCTGACATTAAATAATGATACTTATTTAAGTTCCACTGGGAAACTCCAGTGGAAACCTTTTCAGGTTGATACTGTTTAATAGTTACCTTGAGGTTTGATGTCAAGAATGTTAGAGACATGCATATGGGAAAAAGATTAGCATTGAAGACAACAGTTCAGTTCAGTCTCTCAGTCATGTCCAAATCTTTGTGACCCCACAGACTGCAGCACTCCAGACTTCCCTGTCTATTACCATCTCCTGGAACTTGATCAAACTCATGTCCATCAAGTTGGTGATGTCATGCAACCATCTCATCTTCTGTTTTCCCCTTCTTCTCCTGCCCACAATCTTTCCCAGCACTAGGGTCTTTTCCAATCAATTAGTTCTTCACATCAGGTGGCTAAAGTATTGGAGCTTCAGCTTCAGCATCAGTCCTTCCAATGTATATTTAGGGTTGATTTCCTTTAGGATTGACTGGTTTGATCTCCTTGCTGTCCAAGGGACTCTCAAAAATCTTCTCCAATACCACAGTTTAAAAGCATCAATTCTTCAGCACTCAGCTCTCTTAATGGTCCAATTCTCACATCCATACATGACTCCTGGAAAAACCATAGTTGTGACTAAATGGACCTTTGTCAGCAAAGTAGTGTCTTTGCTTTTTAATATGCTGTCTAGGTTGGTTATAGCTTTTCTTCAAAGGAGCAAGTATCTTTTAATTTCATGGCTGATGTCAGCATCTGCAGTGATTTTGGAGCCCAAGAAAATAAAATCTGTCACTCTTTCCATTGTTTCCCCATCTAATTGTCATGAATTGTGGGACCGGATGACATGATCTTAGGCTTATGAATGTTGAGTTTTAAGCCAGCTTTTCACTCTCCTCTTTGACTTTCATCAAGATGCTGTTTAGTTCCTCTTAGCTTTCTGCCGTAAGTGTGGTGAAGACAACAATACAAACTGTTTACTACACATGCAGATGGTTATATCTCAAAAAAGAAACAAACAAACCAAATACAATCACAGAGATATGTCAAGAGGACATGTGTCAACTGAAAGAGATTCCAGTGGCCAAAGCTGGAATATTTTGACCTACACAATAAATAAAATGCTATTGAATTAAAATCTAAATGATAGAATAAATATGCTACATGAATCAATACTGATATAAATTAATGATTGAATTAATCAACAGGTAAGGGAAAGTAAAAAACTATCCCATTTCATAGAAGAATTTAAAGCAATTTATATAAGTGCAATTCAAATAAGTACAGTATAATTTCAGCTTCCATAAATGTGTGCTGTTCATGGTGACTTCCTTCCTAAAAGTATAGTATGCAATATGGGGAGAAAAGTGTAACTGTACAATGTAGATAACTGACAAGCACTTTCTCAACATAGGTGGTCAAGTTATACACCCAAGTGAGAAATCAAGGCTCCAGTGTATTCTCTTGATGTGAAAAAATTAAATGGTATTTGCTTCTATTGTTTTCCTCTTAAAAACATATTTCCTCAGTCTAATTTAAGAAAAAAATCAGGAAAACCTCAATTGAGGGACATTTTACCAAATGTTCGACCAGTGTTCTTTAGACTTTCAAGTCATCAAGACCTGAATGACTTGAGAAACTGTCACGAGGAGCCTAAGAATACCTGACTGGTAAATGACTCTAGATACTGGTTCATTAATAATAAAGAAGTGTGGTTCATTAATAATAAAAAAAGTGTACCATAACAATATAATAAGGGAAATTGGATGCAGGTATATGGTAACTCTCTGTTCTCTCTTCACATATTTTGTGAATTTTAAGCTACTATATAAAAATTTATTAAAAATATGTATATGTAGTGAGTAAAAGATACTACCAAAATTAAACTAGTGGAAAATTTGGAACTGAGCACTTCACACATTGAAATTTTAAAATTCTAGGAATGGTTTAAATACCTGTTAAATTCTGGTGGAGAGAAAAATTATTAAATTAGAAGATAGCTCTGAAAATTTCAGAATTTTTTTTCAGAGGAGTAGAGGTATGGAGAATGACACAAAAAGAACGCTGGGTATACACAGAAGACAAAATATATATGTGGTGTCAGTTTCCTATTGCTAGATAATAAATTAACTTTATTGGCTACACACAACATTCATTTATCATTTCACAGTTCTGTGGATAAGGAGTCTGAGCAAGACTTAACTGAGTCATAAGTTTCCTTTACAAGCTACCATCAATATGTCAACAAGGCTGTCCCAAGGTTTGACTAGGACAGATACACTTTCACACTCACTTGTTTGTTGGCAAGTCGGTGGGTTCTTAGTACCAAGGGCCTCAGCTCTTCAATGGCCATTGGTCAGAAGTTTATCTCTGTTCTTTGCTACTGAACCTCTCTGGTTAGCCACCTTAGGTGATCAAAATGTGTCAGTGAGAAAGCAAGAGAGACTGTCTGCTAACAAGATCAGAGTCACAATCTTTTGTCACAGAAGTGATATCCCATAATCTTTACTGTATTCTCTTAATTAGAAGCAAATCATTAGAAGAAAGAAAGAAAAGAAAGTGAAGTTGCTCAGTTATGTCCGATTCTTTGCAACCCCATGGACTATAGCTTGCCAAGCTCCTCTGTCCATGGGATTTTCCAGACAAGAATACTGGAATGGGTTGTCATTCACTTCTCTAGGAGATCTTCCTGACCCAGGGATTGAACATGAGTCTCCCGCACTACAGGCAGACTCGTTACCGTCTGAGCCAACAGGGAAGCCTAATCATCGGAATCAAGGCATACTTAATTAGTATTACACAAGGCTTAATTATCAGGAGATGAGTGATATATTAGAAGTCTGCTTATCACATATGCATGTGCATATAGTCTGATATTCAGAAGGAGTACTCTCTTTTTGAGTTGATGTTGACAATGAGAAGCATTAATGTTCTGAGTTTATGAATAACTATCTTTCAGAATAAATGAATTAACATAAATTTGTACAGTCAGAAAAATCAATATAAAACAAATAAGATAAATACACTGAAAATCATACACCACCCAAAGACACATTCAATGAAACTATAAAACACCAAAGACAAAGAGTTTTAAAAAACTTAAATATGGATCACCAGTGAAAGATTAATATTTATGCTGACCACAGATTTCACATTAGCACAATGGAAGTTAGAGAAAAATAAAATAACACCTTCAAAGACACAAGCAAAATTTCAACTTCTTTTGAGATCCATGTGTTTATTAGCTGGGAGAAAAGTTAAATACTGATTAACCTTAGATTTTGTTGCAAATATATGGTAAAAAATTAGAGTAGTCATTAAAATAATGGAAATAGAAATAAAACTGGTGTAAAAGACAAGGCATTAAAAAAGAAAAAAATGAGGAAAGTTAAAATGCATAATATCAAACAATCATTATTTATAAGATATTAAAGTACATTTAATGTCATTTAAGAGAAGATCTCTTCAGATTTCATATAAAAATTCAGCTATGCTTTTGCAAAAGGAAAATATAAAATTAAATAAAAGTGATAAAAATAGAAAACAAAGATTTTCCAGGAAAATATAATTATATTTCCAGGAAAATAAAAGAAGAAATTGTTGTAGCTGCCACACAAATTAGACTTAATATGATAATGATTATTAGGATTAAAGATTTTTTTTCTGTGATAATAAGTCATTCAAGTCTTAGACAATAAGCTATTACACTTCAAACTTGCAATTGCATGATGAAAACTTCATATTAATGTCAGAAATGGATACAAATTAATAGAGAAAATGTTATCCTAAGTATTATCATAAAACATATATCTATTCATAAATCATAGATATGAAATATTAGGAAAATATGTACTTTAAAAATAGAAGTAATAAGGTTTATACTATGGATACATAGATCCTCCTGAAGTGAGCAATTAGAAAGCACAGTCTTCCCAGGCTTGTAAAGGTGGTTTATAATAATTGGTTTTGAATATTGTTATAAAGCAAGTAAAGCATATAATTAAAATTATTTTTATTTTATAACCTATATCTCTGATGATAAGGCTGTGTATTACATTAAAAGGGAATCGCACTATGATATCTGAAAGCCCACCGTTATGACAAACGCTGATAAATTTCCACCAGTACCCATTTTCCCTTTCTATTTTAAATAATGAATTATCATATAAATTTATAAAGGAAGATAGATGCCATGTTAAAGAATCATGGCCATATGAATAAGATCTTGGCAGGGGATTTTAAATGGAAATGACGTGCAAACTTCTACATAGTTTCCTTAAAAGGGATTGGCTCTCCTAATTTCCATGCGTGCTGGTGAACCACCCAATATTGATATTTCAGAGTGGGAAAACATGCAAGTAATGAGACTGAAACAATAGAACTCACAAAAAGACATGGATGCATGAATGACGAATGAAGCAAAACTCTCTCCTGGCTCGGGACTTACTATTTATCCCTAACTCTTGGGTAAGTAAACTTCTACTTCATTTAAGCCACTGATATGCAGATTATTTGTTATTGACATTGGCTAATTATATTCTCATATATATGAGATTAAAGTAATTTCTCTTTGTAGCTTGTCTTTGTAGTTTTATGTTTTATTTTGTTAAACAGAAATTTTCAATTTGAAATTAGATGAAAACATAATAGGACTTCCTTGGTGGCTCAGTGGTGAAGAATCCACCTGTCAAGGCAGGAGACTCAGGAAACATGAGTTTGATCCCTGGGTCAGGAAGATAACCTGGAGAAGAAAGTGGCAACCCACTCCAGTATTCTTGCTTGAGAAATCCCATGGACAGAGAAGTCTTGAAAGAGGCAGACACGACTTAGTGACTACACAGCAACAAGACACATAAATATTGTCTTCAGTTTAGTGTTTTTGTGTCATATTAATAAATTCATTTTCCTCTCAAGGTTATAAACTACATTGTGTAACAGTTCAATATTTCCAGCCTTTCAGCTTTTGCATCCCCAGAAAGTTCTTGCAACTTCCCCACGCATATGTAGTTCAGAACTTAATCAAAGTTTTTTCACTGAAGTGTCTGCAAGGGTTTGGGGGTTTGCTTTTCTGCACTTTTTTTTTCTTTCTAAAACTTATGTCTTTACTTTCTGTGTGTTCCGAAAGCTCCAGTTGTATTCCTCAGTTCATTTTCACATGGCCTTACACCGTCTTGAACCACCTAGCCTGAAGAGAATCTTCCGAACAAAAGTCACAAAGCACAATTCCTAGTCATTACATTGCCTCTCATTCAGCCATCGACTGCCTTCAGTTTCTGCTGCCTTTTGGCAACTTTCCAGTGCCTTCATGTGGTTAATTTAAATATTTTTTCAGTTTTATTAATACTACTTGTAACTGTAGGCTTGACCTAATATGAGCTAGCATTACTTGAAGCAGAACTCTGCTACTGACAATTTTTATTTAAATATAGGTACTGCGTTACTTTGCTTACAAAGGTCTGTTTAATCAAAGCTATGATTTTTCCAGTAGGCATGTACAGAGGTGAGAGCTGAACAATAAGGTTGAGCGTCAAAGAATTGATGCCTTTGAACTGTGGTGCTGGAGAAGACTCTTGAGAGTTCCTTGAACTGCAAGAAAATCAAACCAGACAATCCTAAAGGAAATCACCCCTGGATATTCACTGGAAGGACTGATGCTGAAGCTGAAGCTCTAATACCTTGGTCACCTGATGCGAAAAGCCGACTCATTGGAAAAGACCCTGATGCTGGGAAACACCAAAGGCATGAGGGTAAGAGGATGACAGAGGACGAGGTTTTGGGGATGGCATCACTGACTCAATGGGCATGAGTTTGAGCAAACTCTAGGAGATGGTGAAAGACAGGGAAGCCCGATGTACTGCAATCTGTGGGGTTGCAAAGAGTTGGACATGGCTGGGCAACTGAACAATGACACTGCATTTGTGGGCTTTTCAGCTGATGCTAGTGGTGCAAAACCCATCTGACAATACAGGAGACATAAGAGATAAGGGTTGTATCCCTGGGTTGGGAAGCTATCCTGGAGGAGGGCATGGCAACCCACTCCAGTGTCCTTGCAGTCTATAGGGCCACAAAGAGTTGACAATGACTAAAGTGACTCAGCAGACACACACTGTATCCATATGTTTTTCCGTTTATTATAATTTCTAATACATATAAATAGTCCCCTTATTTCATGATAAAACATACATTTTTAACTACAGAGGAACAAAGAGACTTTGAAATGGCACTGATTATACTTTTTTAAAAGTTTTTAAGATAACTGCTTATTTGTATCTATACTATTCTACCCATGGAATTATGTTTATTTTTTTTAAGACACTCCCATAATGGAAATTGTATTCTATCTTCTTGGAATTTGTGTCAAACTTGAACTTGGAAATATTTATTTCAGAGTTAAAAGCAGATGACCTAATTCTAGCATGGATGTACCTTTCTCTAGGTATCCAAATTTCACTTTTTAAAGTTTTAATTCATTTTTTCTTTGAATATTAGCCTGTATTTGATAATGTATGGTGTAACAATGTTATGGTTCTCTTTTATTCCTCTTAGAAATGGGTGAGGAAATGGTAGAGGTAAGAGAATAATGTAGTAATTGGGACTGGTGAATTAATTTAATGAGTATTTCAACCAAACCCCTATTATAGTTTCCATTCTCACTTCCTCATTTTGTGCCATCATTTTTGTTATTCTGTTGATCACCCAGAGAAGCTCTACTGTCCATTACAACTGTCACTTATTGGTACTGGTCTCTAGTTGCCTGAACCAACTTTATCCATGAATAGGCAGAAATTTCTCAATCACAGACAATCTAACTTATTTCTGATTTGTTTCTATGTATTTATTTTATTATCATTTTATAAGATTCTCAAAGTGAAAAGAAGAAATCTTGGAGCTTTGGTTAGCCACCTTGAAATTACAATATTCACATGCATCATTTTATTAATTTAAACTGATATTATAGTCAGTAAAAATGTGAACTTTTTATATCAAAACTTTTCAAATAAATTTTTCCTTTTTTTAACCTTGAGGTGCTTTTAAAATCCAGATCAAAATATTTTAGCAGTAATTATACTTGATCTTATTTCAAAATTTTTAGACCCTCTTGTTACCCTTTAAATTGCTTTGACTCTATTTTGTTATCTGAAATATCACAACTCCCTCCTGCCAGTAAACCATCTGTAATGACATATGGTGATTTAACTTTTACAGCACTATTTCAAAAGGGTCACTGCATCACTGTCAGACTGACTTCTACCTTAGATAACTAACCTAAGGCCTATATCCAGGTGCAAAGGCAAATATTTTGGTCAGTTTCAATTGTTTCCTTGATACAACTAAAGCTTTAGTGCATTATCTCTATTAAATCTCAAAGATGTAAGGATATAACATTCTAATAATATGGATGAAGATATGGAAGCAGAAGTTGCTTATGTGATTTTTCTTGGGGTTACTTAGACAGTAATTGAAAAGAATGAGATTTGAACACACAGTTTATGTTTCCAAAACACATGATCTTTCCACTGCTGCAGTTTCATTTCAGTGTGATAAAATAGCAGAGCTCAGTAATTCCAATTCTTCCTATATGCTGATCCCAGGCTAGACTTTCCAAACAGTATCTTATTCTGCCTTAGTTTGTTGTTTCAGAAAGGATTATGTTTGTTGCAGTTAGCAACCAACAAGATTTCTGAAGGTTGGCAGTTTAATTCATTTTCACAAAGTTGTCAAGTGCCTCTGAAATTCTCTTTATCATTCTTTCATGAACAACAAAAATCACTCTAAACCACCAGGCATTTCATCTGCACTCCAGAGTGAGAAGGAGAATGACAAACAACACATGCCATAGATTACTATACTTCCTTTTAAAATTTTTATTGAAATAGAATTAACTTCCCATGTTATTAATTTCACATATACAGCATAGAGATTCAATGTCTTTACATATTATGAACTGATCAGCACAATTAGATGTCTAGTAAGCATCTGTCACCACACAAAATCATCACAATGTTATTGACTATATTCCCTATGCTATGCATTGCACCCTTGTGACTTATTCGTTTTATAGCAGGAAGTTTGTACCGCTTATGATCTCTTTTGCCCATTCACCCAACTTATTCCACTGTGGCAAACACAAGCTTGTTTTCTGTATTGATTTAAAATCTGGAGATCCAGGAAAGTCAGTGGTGTAATTCAGTCTAAGTATTTCAGTCCTGAACCAGGAGAGCCAATCATGTAAATACTATTTCAAGGGCCAGAAAAGATGAGTCTCAACTCAGGCAGACAAGCAGAAAATTAATCCCTTTTTCTCTGCTTTTGTTCTATTCTTCTTGTCAATAGATTGAATCATAACCACTCATAATAGAGAAGGCAATCTACTGAGTCCACCAGTTTAAATGTTAATCTCATTGAGAAGCATTTTCACAGACATATCCAGAAAAAATCTTTAATCTGGGCACTCCATGACCAGTCAAGTCAACACATAAAATTAGCCATCAAATTATTTAAACTTACCATTATTTCCTCATATCTTCAGTTTTCAATACAACTTTTAAGAGATCTTTAAATTTTCAGATGCTATTCTTATGTCAAATTTAGAAATGGAAATGCAGGCATACCTTGAAGACATTGTGTGTTCTGTTCGAGACCACTGTAATAAAGTGAATTTTGCCATGAAGTGAGTCACATGACTTTTTCTTTTTGTTTTCCAGTGATATAAAAGTTATGGTTACACTATACTGTAGCCTACTAAGTGCACAATGACATTATGTTTAAAAACTATGTACACACCTTAATTAAAAAATACTTATGGTTAAAAGGCACTAACCATCATCTAACATTTCAGCGAGTCCCAATAATTTTGATAATGGACTATCTTTCTTCAGTGTTGATGACTGCTGACTGATTAGGACAATGGTTGCTGAAAATTGGGGTGGCTGTGGCAATTTCTTAAAATAAGACAGCAATAAAATTTTCTATATCAATTGACTCTTTCTTTAATCAATGCTATTTCAGTAGCATATAATGTTTTTAATAGTGTTTTACCCATAGTAGAATTTCTTTCATAATTGGAGTCAACCCTCTCCAAGCCTGTCACTGCTTTATCAACTAAAATTTATATAATATTCTAAGTATTCTGTTGTCATTTCAATAATATCCCCAGCATCTTCACCAATAATAGATTCCATCTCAGGAAGCTACTTCCTTTGTTCATGTTGTTGTGTTCAGTCACTCAATTGTGTCTGACTCTTTGCAACCCCATGGACTATAGCCTGCCGGGCTCTTCTGTCTGTGGAAGTTTCCAGGCAATAATACTGGAGTGAATCGACATTCTCTACACCAGAGGATCTTCCTGACCCAGGAATTGAACTCTGACCTCTTGTGTCTCCTGCATTCTCAGGGGTATTCTTTACCACTAGCGCCACCTGGGAAGTCCATCTTTGTTTATAAGAGGCAACTTTTTATCCTTCAATTTGTGTCATGAGATTGTAGCAATTCAGTCAGATATTCATGCTGTACTTTTAATTCTAGTTTTGTTTTTTTTTTCTGTTTTCAGCACATCTGCATTTACTTCCTCCACCTTAACTCTTATTAATGTTTCTATTTTGACCCTACTCGTGATCATAAATGTTATTAGTGGCATCTAGAATGGTGAATACTATTCAGAAAGTTTTCAGTTGACTTTGCATGCATACATCAGAGGAATCACTACCTATAGCAACTATGGCCTTACAAAATGTGTTTCTTGATGAATGAGACTTGAAACTTGAACTTACCTCTTATTCCATAGGCTGCAAATTAGATATATCAACTTAGTGGACAAGGAAACAGCATGGAAACATGAATCTTGTACATCTTCAGAAGAGCTCTTGGATGCATTGTCCATGACAAGTAATATTTTGAAAATAATTTTAGCTTCTGAGCAGTAGATCACAACAGTGGGCTTAAAATATTCATTAAGTTCAGTTCAGTCAGTCACTCAGTCATGTCTGACTCTTTGCAACCCCATGAACTGCAGCACGCCAGGCCTCCCTGTACATCAACTCCCTGAGTTTTCCCAGGCTCATGTCCATTGAGTCAATGATGCCATCCAGCCATCTCATCCTCTGTTGTCCCCTTCTCCTCCTGCTCCCAATCCCTCCCAGCATCAGGGTCTTTCAAATGAGTCAACTCTTTGCATCAGGTGGCCAAAATATTGGAGTTTCAGCTTCAACATCAGTCCTTCCATTGAACACCCAAGACTGATTTTCTTTAGGATGGACTGGTTGGATCTCCTTGCAGTTCAAGGGACTCTCAAGAGCCTTCTCCAAAACCACAGTTCAAAAGCATCAATTCTTCTTGCCCTCAGCTTTCTTTATAGTCCACCTCTCACATCCATACATGACCACTGGAAAAATCATAGCCTTGACTAGACAGACTTTTGTTGACAAAGTAAGTCTCTGCTTTTTAATATGCTACTAGGTTGGTAATAACTTTCCTTCCAAGGAGTAAGCGTGTTTTCATTTCATGGCTGCAATCACCATCTGCAGTGATTTTGGAGCCCCCCAAAATAAAGTCAGCCACTGTTTCCCCATCTATTTGCCATGAAGTGATAAGACCAGATGCCATGATCTTAGTTTTCTGAATGTTGAGCTTTAAGCCAACTTTTTCACTCACCTCTTTCACTTTCATCAAGAGGCTCTTTAGTTCTTCTTCACTTTCTGCCATAAGGGTGGTGTCATCTGTATATCTGAGGTTATTGATATGTCTGCCGGCAATCTTGATTCCAGCTTGTGCTTCCTCCAGCCCAGCATTTCTCATGATGTACTCTGCATATAAGTTAAATAAACAGGATGACAATATACAGCCTTCATGTACTCCTTTCCCTGTTTGGAACCAGTCTGTTGTTCCATGTCCAGTTCTAATTGTTGCCTCCTGACCTGCATATAGGTTTCTCAACAGGCAGGTCAGGTGGTCTGGTATTACCATCTCTTTCAGAATTTTCCACAGTTTATTGAAACTGTGTTGTAAACATTTGTAAACATCTGTGCTGCTATCCAGGTATTGTTGCTCTCTTTGTAGTGCGGGAGCAGAATAGATGTAGCAGAATTCTTAAAGGCCCCAGAATTTTCAGAATGGTAAATAACATTGGCTTTAACTTAAAATCACCAGCTGCATTAGCCCCTAACAGGAGTATCGGTCTGTGCTTTGAAGTTTTAAAGGCAGGCATTGACTTCTCCTCTCTAGCTATGCAAGGTGGCATCTTCTTCCAACATAAGATTGTTTTACTTATATTTAATGTCTGTTGTCTAGTGTGGTTACTTCCATAAATTATATTAGCCAGATTTTCTGGATAACTTGCTGCAATTTCTCCATCAGCATCTGCTGTTCTCCTTGCATTTTATGTTACGGGGATGACGTCTTTCCTTAAATCTTATGAACCAAACTCTGCTAGCTTTATTATTATCATTTTTTTTTTCTGCAGCTTTTTTAGTTGTCTCAGCTTTCAGAGATTTAAAGAAAATTGGAACTTTCCTCTTGATTAATTCCTAAAACTTTCTCCAGATCAGCAATAGACTGTTTGTTTTCTTACCATCCATGTGTCCACTGAAGTAGCACCGTTAACTTCAAAAACTTTTCCTTTGTATTCACAATCTGGTTCACTGTTGAGCACAAGAGGCCTAGCTTTCAGCTTATCTTGACTTTTGACATAACTTTTACTAAGGTTAAACATTTGATTTAAAACTGAATGAAAGATATATGACTGTTCCTTTCCTTGAGCATTTAGATGTTATTCAAGGGTTATTAAATGACATAATTTCTATATTGTTATATCTCACGGGGCAGGCAGGCCCAAGGGAACGGGGAGATGTGGGGAAAGAGTAAATTGATGGAACAGTTGGAACACACACATTGATTAAGTTTGCCAATATATATGAGCTTGGTTTGTGGAGTCCAACAATAGTTACAATAAAGACATCAAAAATCACTGATCACAAATCACTATAACAAATATAATAATAGAAAAAAGATTGAAATAATGTTGAAGTTATTAAAATGTGACACAGAGACAAGAAGTAAACAAATGCTGTTGCACAAATGGAACTGATAGACTTGATTGAAGCAGGATTACCACAAATTTTTAACATACAAAAAAGGAAATTGTAATGTCTGCAATGGCAACCCACTCCAGTGTTCTTGCCTGGAGAATCCCAGGGACGGAGGAGCCTGGTGGACTGCCGTCTATGGGGTCACACAGAGTCGGACATGACTGAAGTGACTTAGCAGTAGCAACAGCAATGTCGGCAAAGTACAAAACATAAAGGAGAATAAAATAAGGTATGTCTTATATTGTTTTGGAACTTTTTTAACAAATAACTTCATGAATGAAATTATTTAATTTTAACACCACCAATTCATTGAATGAAAGTACTTAATGGTAATAACACCAACCACATTTCTTTATTTTCCTTTACAAATTTTATTTTGAATTCTTATTTAAAAAGTCTTTCTCTACCTTTGCTTTCTTCTGGTTCTAGAGTTTACTTGTGTTTCTTGTTCACTCTGCATCTTCCTTCTACAAAGCACATTGATTCAATGTCTGTTTCCATTTACATATCTTTTTTTTTTTCTGAATTAGATTTCCTTGTGCCTGTTTTACAAGGAGTCTTGTGATTACATTGGACTGACTTGGATAATCAAAAATAATCTCATAATTTCAAGATTCTTAATTCACCAAATCCATACCATCACAATGTAAGGTATTAATATCATACTTATAGGTTCCAGGTATTAGAACACAGATGCAAATTTGTGAAGCACTCCATATTTTTTAAGCAGCAACCCACTCCTTATTCTTGCCTGGGAAACTCCATGGACACAGGAGCCTGGTGGGCTACAACTCATTGGGTTGCAAAGAGTTGAATAAGACTGAGCATATACCCCTTGCTTCTCATCATTTCAGGACCATTATTGATCTTGTGCTAAGACGCTTCAGTTCAGTTCAGTCGCTCAGTCGTGTCCGACTCTTTGCGACCCCATGAATCGCAGCACGCCAGGCCTCCCTGTCCATCACCATCTCCCGGAGTTCAACCAGACTCACGTCCATCGAGTCCGTGATGCCATCCAGCCATCTCATCCTCAGTCGTCCCCTTCTCCTCCTGCCCCCAATCCCTCCCATCATCAGAGTCTTTTCCAATGAGTCAACTCTTCACATGAGGTGGCCAAAGTACTGGAGTTTCAGGTTTAGCATCATTCCTTCCAAAGTTGTGTCCAATTCTTTGTGACCCTATGGACTGTAGCCCACCAGTCTCCTCTGTCCATGTGATTCTCCAGGCAAGAATACTGGAGTGGGCTGCCATGCCCCCCTCATTACTGGTCTCATCACATTGTAAAAGATTACAAAAAGATAAATTTTAAAATAACATATCATAAGAAAATAGAAATTAATGCTTTGATATCATATAGTAGACTTCAGGAAAAGAAATACTATCCAGGAAAAAACATATTTTAATATTAATAAATTCATAAAAAATGTATAGTCTAAAAGTATATGCATATAATCATAGACCATTACCAAACACATAGAACATGAACTGATCAAATAGAAATTATAAAGAAGCATAACACCAATTGTATTTAGAGATTTCAATATTTACTTCTCAGTAATTGATATTACTATTAAGCAAATTAAAATTAATAAGATATGATTTAAATATATGGTTAATTTGCATTTAAAATTAATTTAAAGTTTCTTATTAAATTATAATTAAACTTAATTAAGAAAAGTAGACTTGAACAACAATATTTATCAACTCAACTTAAATATTTATATTAATATAATATCTGAGCCAAAATATCAACATTAGATGAAAAGTTCACTAAGAACCTTTATAGTTGGTAACATTGCAAATTTAAATTCTGCACATAACTGAAACACATCAAAATATAATATCTTTATGCAGTAAAACTAAGTCAGAGTTTAGAGGATAATCTATAGCTTTGCATATATTTATTACAAAAACATAAGAAATATAATGATTTACATGTCTACCTTCAGAAGCTAGAAAAAGACAGTGAAATTAAAACCAAAGGAAGTATAAATAACAGGGTAATAAAGATATAAACAAATCAATTAAATTAGAAAACAAACTATAAAGAGAATCAATGGCTCAGCTGGTTCTTTAAACATATCAATAAAATTTATAAGCTTAGACAAATTAAGGGAAAAAAGTAGAGAAGACGTAAGTCATAAATTAGGAAAGATAAAAAAGAATTCCACTAGAATTGGTAAAATGAGAGACTGACAATTTCAAACGCTGTTAAGGAAGATACAGTCACTTTGGAAAATATTTTCACATTGTGTTGTAAAAGTAAGTATCTCTTTTGTTAAACATCATGATTCAGTAATTCCATTTTTATATATTTAGGCAAATAACAAAACAATTTGATGACACAAAGATTTTACATTAATACCCATAGAATATTCATTTCATGTTAAAATGAACTAAAATTTCAAATACAACATAGGTAAATGAATAAACATATTTTAGTATATCTATACAATAGGATAATATTCAGCAAAACAAACAAAAAACCCAAAAAGAATGATATCTCAATATTCAAAGCACATGGATGAATGTGAAAATAATTATTCTAAGGGAACAAAGATAGACATTAAACATAAGCACTTATATTTCATTTATATGAAACTCTAGAAAAGCCAGTCTTAATATATAGTAACAATAAATATATACATACACACATATAATGGAATATTGGTCAGCCACAAAAAGAGCAAAATATTTCTACTTGCAACAACACAATTGGATTTAAATGGTATTATCTTGAATGCTGTGTTTAGTTTCTCAGTCATGTACAACTCTTTGGGACGCCATGGATGGAAGCCCATCAGGCTCCTCAGTCCATGAGATTCTCCAGGTAAGAATACTGGAGTGGGTTGCCATGCCTTCCTCCAAGGGATCTTCCTAACCCAGGGGTGGAACCAAGGTGTCTCACACTGCAGGCAGATTCTTTACCATCTGAGCCACCAGGGAAGCCGGGTATTATCTTATCCTTGGTGAAATAAGTCAGACAGGGAAAGACAAATTGGACTCTAAGAACTGATGCAAATGAATGAATATAGCACTGTAGAAATAGACTGACAGGTATAAAGAACAGGCTGGGGCTTACCAGAAGGAAGAGATAATGGGGAGAGATGGAATGGGTGTAGAGGATTGAGAGCTAAGAAAGCAGTTTTAAAACGGATATGCTACAAGGAAATATAAACATCATTTTGTGGTGATTTTAAGTGGAGTAATCTATAATAAGGTTGTTATATTGTAAACATGAAACTAATATAATGCTGTAAATCAACTACATTTTAATTAAATACATACATACATACATACAAGGACTCTGGAAAAATTAAATAAAAACAAACTATCTAAATCCCCAAATTTTCACATGTTACATGGTGAAATGAAAATTCCTGAACCATATTTGGTGATTGAAAATGTTTATTTTGGCTGATGTCTGTCTCAGTGATTTGGAACTTCCTAGGAATTTATGATTTTGTTTCAATGTGTTTGATACCCCTGGAGAGCTCTTCTAAATTAATCAAAACTCTAGCTTTGCCTTAGTAGTGTACAATTTTCAAATATGAATGTAATTAAAAGTGTAAGCTGGAATCAACTCCTTTTTATGTTTCTTGATTTCACCAGCTATCATATGATCAGCTAGTTTGTGTCAAGGGAATAATGAACAAACACAGGGCCTGAGTGTCTCTCGAGAAAACACCTCACTCTTAACAGGTTTGCTGTGAGGGACAAAAACATATAAAAGACTTGCTTATTTATTGGCACAGAGTGAGTATAGGATTCAGTTCTCTTCCACATTTCCATCCCTATATTAAATACAAAATTGGGAAAATAATTGCTTTTTTTCCCCTTTGTTTTACTGTTGTGGAGATGGAGATGATATAATCTATATGAAAGCATATTACAGAGTCTTAACACATTTATAAACAGTAGATCTCAATTGTTAATGTCAACCAAATTCACATAGTTTAATAAATGAACCAATAGTGCAATAACTGGGGAGCAGGATTCTAAATGGCAAATAGTACTGCTAGATTTTAGGGCTTGCAGAAGAACATAAGACATAGACAAAACCTGAGCATGAATTATTTGTCACTTGAGGTGATTTTTAATACATTTATTTCACATACACATAGTTGATTTCACACAAATTTGTGTTGAATTTGTGGATGTGTCAGTAGATTAGGAATTGTTTCCTGATCACCTGTCCACTCTTTGCTTTTGATGGGTTCCCTCAGAGATGTCTCAAATTCTCCCAGATTCTGTTTCTATGTTATTTTTCCACTCTCTGTAGTCATGCCCTAACTGCCATTCATGATCACTAAATCCGTTCTTTAAGTCAGTCTCTTGGGGACAGGGGTGATCTCAAATCAACTTGTTCACCTCTCCTTATTTACACCAGCTCCACCAGATTCAGCCAGTCAAAGCTTCACAGATTACTTCCTATATTGATTTGAATAAAAGTTGGCAAGTTAGATCAATTCAACTAGGTTTCCCTCACCCTTTCTTCCAAAAGATTAGCTGGCTAGGATAGGGGGAATATTCTTAGATCTTAAAGAATCCTACCTACTGATTTTTTTGTTTCTTCAATCATTCAGTTTATGACTGAAGGGTAAGGATACCACATGACATCAGAAAGTTACTTAATCTCTCTGTACCTCAGTTTCCTCATATATAAAATGAGAATAAAAATAGCACTTAGGTCTTAGGGCAGTTTTAAGTAATAAATACTTTATACTTATTTAAAATTATTCCTAGATTCTAGTAAGCACTATAGAAGTGTGAGTAATTATTAATCTTTCTCTTTAGCATATTACTGACCCTCCTTAGCATGCTTCCTAATATGTCTTCTCCCCAGTTGCATCCATCCGTTTCTGTACACTGTGTGTGAGTATGTGTATAAAAACCTCTATATACAAATAGAAAAGACTTGTTTTCAATTATTTATTTGAAAATGGGCTCAACAACCCTGCTCACGTGAAGAAAGATATTGAAGGCTATTCAAAATCAATGTGTATGTCGACATACTTAGACAAATGGTCAATTGGCCTTGTGATAAACACAATGAACAAATCAATGAAATCCATTAGAAGGTACTTAGGAATAATAAATTTTAAAGAGCCAAATAACACTTCAGGAATGGTTTGGCCTCAAGACCTTGAATGAAAGATGTCAGGTTTAGAATCCACCTAAATATTCCCTTATAACATATGCAAGGTGAAATATATAAAACGATATTAAAGAAGCAAAACTTCTCTATATAACAAAGTGTCTTGGTCAATTTACATGTAAGTATTTCTGTCTGTAAACTCTCTTTTGCTTGTGTCAGGAACACTCTCCTCCCAGCCAGTGTGGTGTCCCTCAAGCCACCTCCTATTTATAGTCACAAATGAGAAAGCCTTGGGTCAGAAGACCTAAGCCATCATTACCACAGACGCATAAGCAATACGGGAAATTGGTCCTGACCCAGTGATTGAGCAAAAGCTTATATTTCATTATAGCATATGTGTTTACTCCTGGTTATTTTCCCATACCCATTATTATTAATGTGCTTATAGTAAAAGATCTGAGTCTGGGGTCAGTGGAGGATCAGCTACAACTGTAGTTAAGTGGAAAGCACCTAAATAACCATTTATAGGTAGCTTCTTAAAACCTCCAGGGGAAGTGCCATTTCAGCAAAGGATAAGACTTAAGTCACAGAAATGAATCTATAATGTTAGAAGTTGAGGTGTCAGTTGAGCAAGTCAGGGAGGAATTAGGACTATAGAAGGATTGGCCACTTTCCCTAAAATCACATATTCTATTCAGGTAGCACTTTTCTTCTCTCAATAAGACCAGAGTCACCCTGGCTTTTGGATAAAAATGTTATCAATCTGCTCATAGCCTTCTGGAATTTTGTACCCAATTAAACCATCTGTTGGTGCCCTGGAGCACACCCACTTACAAATTTCTCAGCTAATGAGTTGTTCATTGGTTTCAGTAAGATTTCTTCCTCTAGGGCAATGCCTTATCCCATTAAAAAGCTTGAAAGAAACTGCCAGAGCAGAGAGAAGCACAGAATATGTAGTTTTTATGCTGTAAAAAAGTCAGTGTCAGAACAAGTGTGAGAAAAGTTGATTTGTTCAATTCAGCAAATGGATGTCCTCTTCATGACATTTCCAAGTTTACTACTCTTTAGAAATAATTAACGAAGTCCTGAGACAAGATGATCCATTTATTGTAGAATCTGGCTTCTCTGACAGTCATGAAGAATATATCATTCAAAAACATCCTCAGAACTGGCCAGGTGCTGCTTACTGATATAAATTGTGTTATAATCCATGGTAAGCAAGTGTATGATGGATATGTACATTGCTCCAGCTCTTTGTGTGTGAGGGTCCTGAAATAACTATCAACATATCACTGGGAGAAGTGGTGAGAAAGAGAAACAGAGAGATAGCAAGAAAGAGACAGACACAGAGAGTGAGGTAGAGGGAGAGAGAGAGGGAGATGTAAAGAAAAAAATGAGTAAAGAGAGGAAGGAAGAAAGAAATTAAAAGAGAAACTAGAAGATAAAGGGGAAAAGCTATAAAAAATAATAACTTCTTTATCAAATTACTAATTTAAGTTTTTTCTAACTGAAAGGTTTTAATATATTTGTTCAGAAAATATTCATTTTATATTTAGTCTTAAGTAATAGTGTATTAAATAAATGTTTACAGGTATGTTCTCCCAACACACAATTGTAGGAAATTATTTTTTAGAGACAGCTTGCTGTAAATCAATTATTTAATCTCATTTTCTTTTTTTGTTAAAACTGATGATATCTGAGAATCAGTTCATAGGATTAATGATTCACTATTGCCATAGTTAAAGGAAAACTTCACCACCAAAGAAAAATTTTTCCTATTAGATAGAAGTTTATATGGATATTGATATAGGCTCATCTTATGTCACATCTCAAGAGTGGGTAGTAACGGCCTGGGGGTTGAATTGAGGAGACTGAGGTCAAGGACAGGCATAGAAGAAATGAAAGATAAGTCTTACACCAGCACAAGATGGGGAATTGTGTTATATATCCCAGATATTTGTGACCTATTCTAACATTGCACTATTTGCAAAAACTAGCCACAAAGCACAAGTTGCTATTGGGAACTTGAAATGTGCTGGTCTGAAGTGAAACAAACTATATGAGTAAAATACTTGCTGGATTTCAAAATTGTCCCCAGAACATGTGAAATATATTGTTAACAATTTTTATATTGATTACAGGTTAAAATGATTTTTAATGTGAATATTCAAAAATTTAAAAGTACATATATAGCACACATTACATTTACATTGGGCAGGGCTGATTTAGAAAATCAACTCAAATGCTGGACTTGCTGATCATTTCAAAAATATGTAAGGTCAATGTCCTTTCATTTTTTTATATGATTCCCACATTATAATAGAGTTTGTCAACTTTTTAATGCTAAGAAGATCTGAGTACACAACACAAAAAGGTAGTATTAAGAATATCCAACACTTGCTATTTTTTTATTTTTTATTTTATAATTAACCTCCAATTAAAATAAATAAATTTATATTAACACTTGCTATTTATGATGTCTCCAAAATTATACACTGTAATCCTATTTATAGATGGGGAAACTGTTTAGTGTGTGTACTTAAGGAACTCACTGAAGTTGACAGTTGGGAAGCAGTGAACATATGACTAAATCCTGGCAGTTTTATATAATTATTGTGCTATTCTCCCTGTCGTAGGCTTATAAAACATGAACTACATTCAGTATTATATTTGACTCTAAGGTATTCTTAATTAAATATCACAGAATGGCACATCTCAAGTAAATCATGATTTTCATTTTGTGGGAGCCGATTTGTAGAGGATTTAGAATGTGATATAAATCATTTCTTCTCAAAGAAATGTAAGAAATAGATTCCTATTGTTTACATCACCCAGTTTACAGTACTTTGTTATAACAGCCCACACAGACTACGACATCATTAATGATTCTGGGTGAGCATGGGCCTCTGTGTGGGTACCACTACATATGACTAAGTACCACAGATGCAGTTAACATCTTACCCGTTCAAACTTGTTGAGGATCAAAGATAATATGCAATTTGTTATATAGCCTAAAGAATTAAAACTTTTTTTAACGTTTTCTTCCCCCTAAACCTCCTCATCCTTAACATTTTCCCCTCAAAGCATGTGTCATTGACCATAATCTCTTGGTAAGTAGGTTAAAACATAAAAGGATCATTTATTTAACTGTATTTGCATGTAGATAAATCTTCAAGGTCATTGAAATATATTAACATAACATTTGGGGGAGGGACAACTACCTTTGACTAATGAGAATGAAAGGAAATTTCAGCAGACAGAAGGAGCTACCTTTCTAACTTCTCTCAGTGGAATAAATCACCCCCACATTTCTCTTTTCATCAAACACACACACACCCCCTTGTAGTAATTCAGTTTGAATATCCTTTGTCTTTTCCTTACCTTGAACTTATTATGAGATGCTTGACATGTGGAGTCAAGCTCATGTTTCAATTCTTTTTAGATTTTAGTGCTTGTATGTCAAAGCTACATAGGTTTAAAACTGCAAATAAATTGTACCACATTTACTCCACTTACTTCAATGTAATGATGTGGAAACCAACAAGATATAGTTTTTTTAATGCAAAATTTTATTTATTTAGTTATTTGATTGCATCAGGTTTTAGTTGAGGCACACAGTATCATTGATCTTCATTGTAACACGTGGGATCTTTATTGTAGTGTGTGAATTCTTAGTTGAGGCATAATGGAATCTAGTTCCCTGACAAGGATCAAACTCAGGCACTCCACATTGGGAGTGTAGAGTCTTAACCTCTGGACCACCAGGAAAGTTCCTTTTATAAAATAGTCTTTTAAAATCACTTATTTACTGCACATTTATTCAGTACAACAAAACATTGTTTAAAATAAAATACATCTATCTCAAATAACCTTCCTCTAACTAACCTATTAATTTGAGTTAGGGATGGAAGGCCACAGCAACTAGATTCCAAGGTGGGTCATCATGATGGTCACGCAGACATGAATGGTTACTGTCTCCCAGTGAGTAGCCTAGGACTTCACTGTGAGAGTAGGTCCTCTTCCGAGAAAGCTCAGACTTCCCCTTCAGAACATTCAGAAAACTGATAGGCTATCACTGCAGTAGGAGTAAATGTCAAAATCTCAAAAATTCAGAGATTTTATACTTGGAAATCTTGAATACATTTGCCTCAGATTGATATTGACAAGGTCCTTCAGCTAGAGTTGGGAGTAGATTCAAATTCATGTATGCAAATACTCTGAAATGTCTAAATCTCGCTCCCCAAAGAAAACCTGTCTTCTTCCCTCCTATCTTTACATTTTTTCTATCTCTGCTATCATTTTCTCTCCTTTTTCAATGGAACTCACTACATTCTTTGAAAACTTGCCCTCTTTAAAAACTATAGTTTTTCTTATAACAACTTCCCTTACTCCATATAATTGTTACTTAGATTAGACTTAAAATATTGTAAAACAAACCAAAACAAAACAGAGTAAAACTTGAAAGTGTTAGTCTCTCAGTCATGTACAATTCTTTGCAACCCCATGGACTGTAGCCTTCCAGGCTCCTTTGTCTGTGAAATTCTTCAGGCAAGAATATTGGAATGAACTGTCATTCCCTTCTCCAGGAGATCTCCCTGACCCAGGATCCAACCCAGTTCTCCTACATTTCAAGCAAATTCTTTACCATCTGAGCTACCAGAGAAGTCTCAGGGTGAAACTTAGTATTTGTATAATTGCAATTGGTTGTATAAATGGAATGAGTATTTGAAAATATGGTGATGTCTCCATTTCTTATTGATATTTATTTTCCTTAATCTTCATTGTGGAAGAAGGTATGTATTTCTGATCTTACAGATACTTATATATGACTATTAAGTTTCAACATCCCCAGCAACTAGATTGTTTAAGCGTTTCATTGTAGTAAAACTAATCTCAATTTCCATGGAATTAAACCATAATTGGATTCAGTGTGACTATTTTGCAAAAGGGGTATCTTATCTGGAGTTGACAGTTATCCATACTGGGTAGTTCGAGGAATAACAGAAAAGAAAGATTCACAGGAAAGTGCCATATGTTTGTCATAGTCTGTGAGATTATACCATCAGTGATTCCTTAACTTTCTGACATGTACTGCCTTCCGTGCACTAAAGCTCTGAAATGAAAAAAAATAATAATAATAAATAAACTCAATTATATATCAATTGGTGTGCATTTATTATTTCCTGTAGAAGAAGGAGATTCTGAAACAGATGAAAGCATTGCCGCATACCAGGAGGAAGAAACTTGAATTCAATTGGGGCCCCAGGGGTGTCCTAGACATTAAATACAATTTTCTCCATTTTATAGACAAAGCATATAAGAATAAATGAGATGGTTTGTTCTATACTTCATGTGTTTGTGTTATTACATGCCCAGCATATCCTGCTTTGGGGGGCATGTCTCCATTATTTTACCATCCCACATCCTAAAAAGACTGTCCAAATTTGGGATTCTAGTATAAAGACAAGGATACCAGCTTCATCACCAGAGTCAGTATTTCTAAAGGTCTTTCTCAAATGGCAAATTATAACTAATTGGGAAAATATATCACTTTATATTTTCTTCAGTAATTTCTGTTGATAAGTTGCTTTAACTCTCCTTTGAGTGAATTGATTTATGTCGAAACTATGACTACAACCATCTGCTACTTTTCTTTTATTTGATATATTTTCTCTTCAAAGCACCCTTATCTTTTGTTCATCTCCTTGGTAAATGTGAAACAGACATCACATGTTGGCTACAACACTGCTACCTTATGCCTCAGCACCTAAAGAATTGTTGTGTCTATTTTCTTCAACTTTCATCTATGCTGGAGATGAGAGAGTAGAAGGAGGCAAGACAAGACAGTATTTATAACTGTGCTTCACTTCAGAAAAGCTCTGATCATAAAAGAAGGTAAGAGCTTTGCAAGTTGACTTTCTCTTCTTGCATACAATTAGCTTCAAATTAGCTAATTTACTCCATAATTACTATGAAACCAGATGGCCTCTAAAATGAGGGACACTCTTAACATGAATGGTTTAAATTCAAATTTCTTTCCACTCAAAAGTCTATATTGAACTATACCAGAGAATAGATACTGTAGTGGGAATCAAGACTGTAAAAAATTTAAAATCCAGTGCTTTTCCTTAGGTTTCATTGCCTACTCTGTGGCTCAAATATACAAAGTATCAGGCATACTCTATAGCACCTTGGAGAAGGGAAAATTTATTTTAAAATTTTATGGATAGTATACAGTGAGCAAGTATTAAGAGGTAAATGTAAAAACACAAAACTAAGAAAAGCCTAAATGTCTACCCTATTTGTTTATTTATTTATATTTATTTTTGGCTGTGTGCGATCTTCCTTTAGTTGCATCTAGGGAGTACTACTCTTTAGTTGTGGTGTGCAGGCTTCTTGTTATGGTGGTTTTTCTTGTCTCCTGTGTTGGCAAACATATTCTTAACCACTAGACCATTTAAAAAATATAATTCATTGAGTATTCTGACATGGACATTCCTTCCTGCCCCTGATTCCTCATTCTTTATAGACAGGACTAAGCTGGCCATTTTACCACAGATTATTTATCTTGACAAATGTAATTATGAACCATCAAGTGACCAGTCAATTTCACTGGAAGTAAAATACAGTCAAACTGATTTTTTAAAATAATTGACCCTTCTCTACAGCATTGGGTGGTTTGTATGGTTCATGAGGACAAAACCTCATGGATGATAACCAGGGTACCTTGAGCTCATCGCACTGAGTTCTTATTATTTGTGAACTACTTACTGAAATGAAATTTGGATTAAATTAATTTGTAGTATGCTGCTGCTGCTGCTGCTGCTAAGTTGCTTCAGTCGTGTCCGACTCTGTGCGACCCCAGAGATGGCAGCCCACCAGGCTCCCCCGTCCCTGGGATTCTCCAGGCAAGAACACTGGAGTGGGTTGCCATTTCCTTCTCCAATGCGTGAAAGTGAAGTAGTTCAGTCATGTCCGACTCTTTGCGACCCCATGGACTGCAGCCTACCAGGCTCCTCTGTCCATGGGCTTTTCCAGGCAAAAGTACTGGAGTGGGGTGCCATCACCTTCTCTATTGTAGTATGCAAGGTAAGTAAAAAAAAAGATGGAGTCTTTCATTTCCTATTTGTGAACACTACAAAGAGCACAAATGGTATTTGAGACAGGAATTGAGAGAGAGTGTATGCTGCTTTACTATGTCTTTCTGACCCACAAAGACACAATAAAATTTTGTGTTTGATGCAGCTCATGCAGAAAACTCATCTGTGTGGAACAACAGAGAAATCATGGTCTCTTTCTAACACAATTAGTTGCAGTGGAAGTTTGGGGCATATCAGCTCTCAAGATGACCTAGTCTTCTAGGGCTATTAAAATAGACTACCATAAACTGGATGGCTTAGAATACAGACATTTCTTTCCTACAATTCTAGAGGCAGGGAAGTCCAAGGTCAGGGTGCTGGGAGATTCCAGTCTTGATGAATGCCCACTTCTAACCTTGCTGAAGGTTAATTTCCAATAATATCATCACAGAGCAGAGACAGAGAAAGAGAGGAGAAGGAAATGGCAACCCACTCCAGTATTCTTGCCTGGATAATTCCATGGACAGAGGAGTCTGGCAGGCTACAGTACATGGGGTAGCAAAGAGTTGAACATGACTGAGTGACAACATGCACACACACACATACATGCAGCAGAGAGAGACAGAGAACTTTTGTCTCTTCCTCATCTTATGAAAACACAAATCCCAGTGTGGTCGTCTCACCCGTATGACCTCATCCTAACCTAATACTTCCCAAGGGCTCCACCTCCAAATACTATTACAGTGTGGCTTAGACTTCAACACATAATTTGGGGGTTACACAAACATTCAGTCCATAACACAAGAGTCTACCTACAACAATATAAAGCAGTCTTTATGTTGTCACTCCACAGTTTCATATGGAAAATATGTTTCTGTTGAGATTTAAAGACAATTGGGATGATATTAAAAAGGAAGTTTAAGAATACATGCCTCTCAACTCCCTTATCTATAACAAAGAGTGTGTGCTCAGTCATGTTCGACTCTGCAACCTCACCAAGCGCCTCTGTCCATGAGATTTTCCATGCAAAAATACTGGAGTGGGTTGCCATTTCTTCCTCCAAGGGATATATTCTTGATCCAGGAATTGAACCAGTGTCTCCTACACTGTCAGGCAGATTCTTTACCATTGAGCTACCTGGGAAGCCCATCAATAATGAGGTGGAGGGTATAAGATAAATGATTGAAAGCTGAAAGTTTGAAGTGGAATTACCTTTCCACCTTCACTTGAAACTTAGGGAAAATTAAGCAACCATTGTGTATAGAGATGCATTTACCATTTCAAGGAAAATGCAGGAATATATGGGCTTCCCAGGTGGCACTAGTGGTAAAGAACCGACCTGTCAATGCAGGAGACGTAACAGACGCGAGTTCAATCCTTGGGTCAGGAAGATCCCCTGGAGGAGGGCATGGCAACCCACTCTAGTATTCTTGCCTGGAGAATCTCATGGATAGAGGAACCTGTGAGCTATGGTCTATAGGGTTGAAAAGAGTGGAACATGATTGAAGTAACTTAACATGGATGCATGCAGGAACATAAAGGAATATTTTTCTCAAGAACATGCAAAAGCACCAGATGGAGGTGGTGTGGAAGAGCACTGATTGAAATGTCTGTAAGATTCAGAGAGCGCTCCAAATCTAAATTATTAGAATCAGCTTTTTAAAGACTTTCTTAAGAATATTCCTGCTCTCTTGAAGAGGTCATGGTCAGAGTTAGCAAGATGTGGAAGGAGAAATGGAAGTTCTAGGTAAGAAAAGTAATAAGCTAAATGTTTGACATTTGCTGAGCTGAAGCTTTCTGTCTCCTGGTTTATTATCACAAATTATTATATATGGTAAAAATAAGCATCTAGATGGGAGAAAAGCATAGGACAAGATATGTGGGAAGGGGTGTAGAGCTTCCATCTCTCTCTGGGTGATTATGCTCCTAGCACCTCCACATATATGCCAATATGAAAGCACTCTGAACCTCACACTTTTGGGATATTTATGGAGGCTTTATCACATAGGCATAATCAATCATAAACTCTATTTCTATCCCCTCCCTAGAGGATGGGGATGGTGCTAAAAAGTTCAAGCTTCTACTCATGACTCGGTCTTTCTGCTAACCAGTCCCCACCCAGGAAGAGTCACCTCGTTAGAACAATGGAGATTCCTATTGTCTTGGAAGTCCAAGAATTTAGAAACTCTATGTCAGCAGCTAGTATTAAATATCAAATATTAAACAAAAGAGACTCCTAGAGCTCTTATCTACTTTCACTTTCAGAGCTCTTATCACTCAGGGACAGAAATTAATATACATAATTTTATCAATTATGACACAGCATCTTATCAAATTTTCAGAAAGGAAGTCAGAAAAATCTGACCCTGTTGACTATATTCAAATGGAGAGAAGGAAATAATAACATATGCATTAATAATTATATCACATGTGGAGCCAGTTAAATGTAATGATTACTTGTTTACTACTGTATGATTAAGCCTAAAGCAGGCTAAACCATAGCATGCCACAGTTGGCATAAGTGATTAATTGAAGGGTGCAACTGTTCACAGGTTTAAATTAGCAATCCCAATGTACCAGCCCTGAGCACCCTGCCTCATGCATCGAACCTGGACTGGTGATCTGTTTCACATATAGGGTGGTGAGAAAAATGAACCAAAAAAATAAAATAAATTAGCAATCAACTTAATTTTTCCAATAATTGATCAGCAATTTGATATAACCCCCTTTCCACTGATCCCCTTTATAATTTGTGACTAAATGCCATACAGCCAGTCACTTCAGTTAATTCAAACTATATCATTTCAGTTTCAAAATTTATTCCTACTTATTTTAGAATTTAATTTAAAGTGCTTCTCTCCACTTCCTGTACTGTAGACAACATCTATGTTGCTATAGCAGCTTGGAGTCTTGAGATAGGATTGAAGTGAATAAAATAATCTCTTCTTCACTTTCCTAACCTAATCTTTCTTCTATGCATCCTCTCTACTATTAAGCAAAAAGATAGGAGAAGGAGCAGAGGTCTAAATAACTGGGCACATTTCTTTCTCTATTTAACAAGGACTGTCTGAATTAACATATTGTGTGTTTGGCAGAATGCTTGTGAATTGTCTGGAGGGTACTATAAGTCCAAGTTTCTGATCTTGAACATCTAGTTCATTATCATCCTATTCTTTGTTTCTTTGTCAATGCTCTAAGGATAAATCCAATCCCTAACACCATAGCATATATCAGTCAGATTCCCAGATATAACAGATAGACTCAGAAGGAGTGGTAAAAAAAAAAAAAAGCTTAATAAATAAGTTATTTACATAGGTGTGCACTGGATTCAGTGAACCAACAAAGGATGGTGATGCACCCAGGGATTAGAAATATCTGGAAACTGTTACCACTACTAGTTCTGAAGAGCAAAATAAAGAAACAATTACTGAAGCTCATTGAGAGCTAGAGTTGTGCAGATAGAATCATCTGGCAGGGCTATGACTTTTAGGCACTGGGAGAGACCCTCTAACAGAAGCAATGACATAGATAGACTAGCAAAATCATTGCCAAGTATCAAGTATGGAAGGCATGGTTCTGGGGAATAAATATTCCTCCTTTTCTCTCTTCCAATCTTCTTATTCCCTTTGGATGCCTCTTATGGGAGGAACCTACCTGGAAACCAGAAGGCAGGAGAAGGTGTCTGTATGCCAATATGCCATCTCAAAGAGCAGAGAATAGGAGAAAGTATATTTAAAGAGGTGAAAAGAAAACACACATCTCTCTCTGTCTCTCTCTTTTTTTTTTCTTTTGCTTATCACCTTCATTCAATGAGTAATCATTCTTTTGGCAATTTAAAAGAGAGGTGGTTCAAGTTCATCCATTTCAGTGTGGTCAAATGGACTCTGAGAGAAATCCATATTTAAGTCACATCACATATTTATTGTTCTTTATCTATCATATCCTTTAAGTTCTTCCATGTTCTCCTTTCTCTTCATGAGCCTCAGGAACTCTGAGTACTCAGAGGTACAATGACTTTCACAGGAGGATATTTTAAAGTCCTTGATTTATCTTTATACATTACAAGTGATTCTGCTTTGTTACAGGGGAGTAAGAGCTCTGCCATTTCTGTTAAAGGAGGTATTAGAATTTCTCTGGAAACACATACACACAAACACACACAATAATAGTTTTTCTCTGAGAGCAGCCTTGACATGAATTAAAATATAATGGTAGAAACCATTATTTCTAAATTGGGGTCACTCAGTAAAACTTGACAAAAGATGTTCCCTATTGCTAGTGATTGTCTGCACTCACAATACAGGGGACAGTATCATTGTTCTTCAGGTAAAATTTTTAAACACCAGGAAAAAAAAAAACCAAACATTCTATAAGTTATCACAGATTTAGAGATAAGAGAAATCTATAGGCTGGAATCAAGATATTGGGAGAAATATGAATAAGATAAGATAAGATGGCACGATGCTTATGGCAGAAAGTGAGGAAGAACTAAACAGCCTCTTGATGAAAGTGAAAGAGGAGAGTGAAAAAGTTGGCTTAAAGCTCAACATTCAGAAAACTAAGATCATGGCATCTGGTCCCTTCACTTTAAGGCAAATAGATGCGGAAAGACTGGAAACAGTGACAGACTTTATTTTGGGGGGCTCCAAAATCACTGCAGATGGTGATTGCAACCATGAAATTAAAAGATGCTTGCTATTTGGAAGAAAAGTTATGACCAACATAGACAGCATATTAAAAAGCAGAGACACTACTTTGCCAATAAAAGTCTATCTAGTCAAAGCTATGTTTTTTCCAATAGTCATGTATGGATGTGAGTGTTGGACTACAAAGAAAGCTGAGCACTGAGAAATTAATGCTTTTGAACTGTGGTGTTGGAGAAGACTCTTGAGAATCCCTTGGACTGCAAGGAGATCCAACCTGTCAATCCTAAAGGAAATCAGTCATGAATATTCATTGGAAGGACTGATGTTGAAGCTGAAACTCCAATACTTTGGCCATCTGATGTGAAGAACTGACTCATCTGAAATGACCCTGATGCTGGGAAAGATTGAAGGTGGGAGGAGCAGGGGACAACAGAGGATGAGATGGTTGGATGGCATCACTGACTCAGTGGAAATGAATTTGAGTAGGCTCCAGGAGTTGGTAATGCACAGGCAGGCCTGGCCTGCTGCAGTCCCCGGGGTCACGAAGAGTCGGGCATGACTGAATGACTGAACTGAACTAATAGGCTGGTAGGTTCAAGGATGGAAGGTAGCAGAAAAGAGAAAGACATGTGTGAACTTAGAACTTTTAGCAGAAGCTAATCTTTTCTGCTGCATTCTATAATTCCTGCTGTGCTTGAGTTCTGATTGCTGTTGAGGCAATCATACAATGTTAATGCTTGAATGGCCTAAAGGGATACTCCAGTATAAACTGTTTATAAGATAGAATTATACTTTATTTTTTAAGGCAGAGAAGTTTAAATGGAACAGAAATAGAAGTTTATGCTTATGTGATTTTTTTAATCAATGCAGATTCCCAATATTACAGTAAACATTGAATACCTTTTCATGCTTTTCATGGATATGTGTGTGTGTGTGTGTGTGTGTGTGTGTGTGTGTGTGTGTGTGTGT
>NW_024080596.1:633705-829325 GCF_014754425.2 Oryx dammah | reverse complement strand
GCTAACAAACACATGAAAAGATGCTCAACATCACTCATTATCAGAGAAATGCAAATCAAAACCACAATGAGGTACCACTTCACACCAGTCAGAATGGCTGCAATCCAAAAGTCTACAAGCAATAAATGCTGGAGAGGGTGTGGAGAAAAGGGAACCCTCTTACACTGTTGGTGGGAATGCAAACTAGTACAGCCACTATGGAGAACAGTGTGGAGATTCCTTAAAAAACTGGAAATAGAACTGCCCTATGACCCAGCAGTCCCACTGCTGGGCATACACACTGAGGAAACCAGAATTGAAAGAAACAAGTGTACCCCAATGTTCATCACAGCACTGTTTATAATAGCCAGGACCTGGAAGCAACCTAGATGTCCATCAGCAGATGAATGGATAAGAAAGCTTGGTACATATACACAATGGAGTATTACTCAGCCATTAAAAAGAATACATTTGAATCAGTTCTAATGAGGTGTATGAAACTGGAGTCGATTATACAGAATGAAGGAAGCCAGAAAGAAAAACACCAATACAGTATACTAACACATATATGTGGAATTTAGAAAGATGGTAATGATAACCCTGTATGCGAGAGAGCAAAAGAGACACAGATGTATAGAACAGTCTTTTGGACTCCGTGGGAGAGGGAGAGGGTGGGATGATTTGGGACAATGGCATTGAAACATGTATAATATCATATAAGAAACGAATCGCCAGTCTAGGTTCAATGCAGGGTACAGGATGTTTGGGGCTGGTGTGCTGGGATGACCCAGAGGGATGGTATGGGGAGGGAGGAGGGAGGGGTGTTCAGAATGGGGAACACTTGTATACCTGTGGTGGATTCATGTTGATGCATGGCAAAACGAATACAATATTGTAAAGTAATTAATCTCCAATTGAAATAAACAAGTTTATATTAAAAAATAAAATAACCATTTTATTAGTCTCTAAAACATCCTGATTGAATGACAATTTGTATATTCATAATTATACAACATGTTATTTCTCTAATACCACTTATTCAATAAGGAATATGTATGCACACAAAAACTTGCTAGAATAATAGATGATTGTGGACTGGATCCTAAGACAATTAAAGATTGTTGGCTGGTTCTTTCCAAAGTGAACAAGTAAGTGAATCAATGTAAATCTCCTGGAGAGGTCTAGTGGTTTCACCAGGATATAAATTCTGCATATGTTTCCATCAGAAACTTCGATAAGGACATCCTTTATAGGGTGATTGATTTTATTGCTGGGGAAAATAAGGTAAGGCAAAGCAGGAAAGTAAGGTAAGGCAAAAAGGAAATGAATATAGTAAATATGAATAATTATTTCTTAGAAATATCATTTTTAAAGTAGATAAAATAATACCTAAGAAGAAGAAATAATTTACAAATTAATCCAAAAACTAAAAATGAGAAAGGAAAAAGGATTATGGACTTTCTTGGAACCCAACACTGGATATTCTAGTTTCTATTATTTGAACACTCTGTTGGGGTAATTTTCTCTTAATCAAAACTGTAACTGATATAATAGTAGAGAAACATTAACTTATTTAAAATAAATATAGATGAGATAAGGTTTTCTAGAACCAACAATGGAAATTAAAAAAAAAAAAAACAATTTGCTTTTGAGTAATATCTGGGAAAAGGGAAAAGATGATCTGTACATTCAAGCTTGTGCTGCAAGTTTTATTTTCCCTAAATCAGGATTAGCCCGTCCCTTCAAAGATGTCTTTAGATATATTACCAAGTTTTATCAATTATATCAGTCAATTGATTACAAGATGCTTCATTAAGAATGAAAAAAAATATGTTTCATTGTAACTCAGTTCTTTAAAGGTGTATAACACGTGTCCCATTTCTTTGAAATTTCTTCAATCTAGTCTAGGTGATTTGATAATTTCACTTGCATTTAGTTGCATTGCTCTTTGTGTACAGTGAAAATTGTGTTAGTAATTCTATGTGTGTATCTCAGAAATAGAATTTAATTTTTACTTGGGGATATTGCCTTTTCTTATGTTCTACATTGAACCTGACAGTTGATTTATAACAAAATGTGGGTTCACTATCATTCCTCCAACAACAAAGATTTGTTTCACTCATATAAAATGCATATTGAACTGCTTTTTTTCTGAACCCTGCTGCATAATCAAAGAGACATTTCATTTTAAGAATGACTCATAGTGTAATCTTTGTGATGCCATTTTAAATGGCAATTAAACTCAAAGCATGTAGTAACAATGAAATACATTAAACAATTGCATTGAAAAATAAACTAGGAATCATGAAGTCTGTGTATCTGCAGGCCTTGACAACTATTTCATAACCCCCAGTTGGCTGACAGAGATTATAAGACATAATGATAATGAGATAAAAATCAATTTTGTGTGTGCTACTTGCAAGAGAATGTGCATCTTAAAATCAATGAAATATAAATTATATTTTTCTTTCAGCCCACTGCCATCTTCAGTATTTAGTCCTTCCAATTAGAAAGGTTAGTCCATAAAAAGAGAAAACACACAAACAAAAAATAAATAAAAAGAAGATTTTGCTTTTGCTATGTTTGTTCAGAGAGTATATTTACAGATAAATTACAGGAACATCAATGGATAATGATGTTATCAAGATAGCAACATAAGTCATTCCAGATTACAGTCCTCCTCACAAGAATATCAACTATCCATAGACAAATACTGCTGTGAAAATTCCAGAATCTCCAGGTGAGGTTGAAGACTCACCACCGCAGATGGCAGGGATAAAGAAGGACCACATAAGAAGGGTAGAAGAATGGCTACACTCTGGCCACATGGAGTCTCCACCAGGTCAAAATAGAGTGACACCAGGAGGGCTCCCTTGGTCTTCTGGGTTGTCCGGTGAGAAAAGAGACCTCAGCAAAGACATTTGGCTCCTCCAGTATTGCAGGACACTTTCTAGGAGGCCCACTTAGGTCTTGCCTTATAACAATCACTGGGGGAATATGTGAGGCTTAACCACTGGGCATCAGCAAGAGGAAGAGAGAATTTGGGGCTTACAGTAACTAGTTCTCAGACATTGGTAGTGTACCTGCTGGCAGTGTCACACAATCAGAGATTCCAGCCAGCAGCTCTGCCCATTTTCAGAGCTGAGCTGCTTCCCCTGTCTGGCCAAGGAACTCATTTGGCAGTCATTCCTGGTTTGGGTCCCCAGTCAATGGACCATCCTAGCTGGAGCCCATTCTACCACTCTGCCTGGACAGTGAAGCAGATTTTCAGCCCCACCAAATTGCTGAACACAGCTTTTATTCCCACCCTTTCAGGAAGCCTAGCCAGAGAACCTGGGCAGCTTCAGAGCCCCTCCTATAGCTTCACTCAGGCAGGGAGCCAAACTAGCAACTTGCCCAACAGTAGAGCACTGGCTGTGATCACACATAACCAATGAGCCTGAACAATGATCTTGGGCTGCCCTGAAGCCCTCCCTATACCTCTGCCCAGCTACAAAGCCCAGCCTATAGTGTTACTTAGCAGTGAAGCCCAGTGTACATCCCTGACTGATTGCTGAACACAGCCTATGGCCTTATACAAGAGGAATCTAATCATAGAGCAGTCTCTATCCCCACCCAACTGCAAGATATAGTTAGAGGCCATTCCCAACCAAAAACCTTAGCCAGCAATCTTGAACAGCAGAGAAGGACAGTCACTGACCTATCCAATTACAAAACCCAGCCTGTACTTCGGTTTCCAACTTAAGGAAAGAACGTATGGCTCCAATTGAACATGGAGAACAAGTCGCAGCACCACTAGGTAATAGAGTACTTGAGACCCATCTAACCAGGAGCAATGGCAGAGTCAAGCTCTTGCCCTCCTCATCAGCAGAGCTGGTACCAAGCACTGGCACCACTCTGTCAGGGAGAATAGGCTATGGTTTTGCCTGACCAGAGTTGACTGCACAGTTCAGCTAGTGTCCCCACCAGAATGTGAAGTACAGACAGCAGCCCAGCCTGATCAGATAGTCCACTCAGTAACTCCATGTGAACATATATATCAATCACCGGTGGTGCTAGTGGTAAAGAAACCACATGCCAATGCAGGTAGATATAAGAGACGTGGGTTCAATCCATGGGTCAGGAAGATCACTTGAAGGAGGGAATGGCAACCCACTCCAATATTCTTGCCTGGAGAATCCCAAGGACAGAAGAACCAAGCAGGCTACAGTCCATAGGACCACACAGAGTCGGATATAACTGAAGTGGCTGAGCAAGTACATCAGTCACTGAGTCCACCCAACTGAGTATCATATCTAGTGGTACATACCTTGAACTCAGAGCATGGACTGTGCCCTCAAGCAACTTGGGTCCCCATAACAAGCTGTTGTGAACCACAGGTACTGCCAGCTGACTGTTCAGAACCCTAAACTGCTCGCATATAATTATTTTACATGTAGCTGTCCAGTTTTCCTAGCAGCACTTATTAAAGAGAATATCTTTTCTCCATTGTATAATCTTGCCTCCTTTGTGATAGACTAATTGACCATAAGTTTGCAGGTTAATTTCTGGGCTTTCTATACATGTGTGCATGCTCAGTAACCTCTGACTCTTCACAACTCTACAGACTGCAAATGCCAGCCTTCTTTGTCCATAGGATTTTCCAGACAAGAATACTGGAGTGGATTGTCATTTCCTCCCCCAGTGATTTCTATCCCATTCCATTAATCTATATTTCTGTTTCTGCACCAATATCATACGGGTTTTTGGTTACTGACGTTTGTAGTACAGTCTGAAGACAGGGAGCTTGATTCTTCCATTGATTTTCTTTTTCAGGATTGCTTTGGCTATTTAGGATCTTCTGTGCTTTCATGCAGATTTTAATGTTTTTGGTCTAGTTTTATGAGAAATGCCATTGGTAATTTAATAGGGATTGCATTAATTTGTAGATTGCCTCAGGCAGTATAGTCATTTTGACAATATTGATTCTTTCATTCCAATAAGATGGTATATCTGTCCATCTATTTGTGACATTGTTGACTTCTTCTATCAGCATTTTATAGTTTTCAGATTATATGTCTTTTGCTTCCTTAGGTTGGTTTATTCCTAGATAATTTATTCTTTTCGATGTGATTATAAATTGAACTGTTTAATTTTTCTTTTTGATCTTTCATTATTAGTAGGAATGGAACAGATTTCTGTGTATTATTAAGTTTGTATCCTACAACTTTACTGAATTCATTTATCATCTCTAGTAGTTTTCTGGTAACATATTTAGGATTTTCAATGTGCAGTATCATGTTATCTGCAAATAGTGAGAGTTTTACTCCTTCTTTCCCATACCTGGATTCCTTTGACTCCTTTTTTCTTCTCTGATTGCCATGGCTAAGACTTCAAAGTCTATGTTGAACAATCATGGCAAGAGTGGACTTTCTTTTCTTATTCCTAATCTTAGAGAAAATGCTTTCAGTTTTTCAACATTGAGAATGATGTTTGCTGTGAGTTTGTTGTATATAGCGTTTATTATGTTGAGGTAGGTTCCCTTTATGCCCACTTCCTGGAGAGTTTTGTTTTTATCATAAATGGGGGTTGGGTTTTTAAATTAATTTATTTATTTTTCGGCTGGGCTGGATCTTTCTTGTTGCATGAGGGCTTTCTCCAGTTGCAGTGAGTAGGGCTACTCTTCATTATGGTGCCCAGGCTCCTCATTGTAGTGGCTTCTCTTGTTGCAGAGCACAGGCTCTAGGGTGTGTGGGGTAAGTAGTTGCAGGTGTGTGCTCAGAAGTTGTGGTGCATGGGCTTAGTTTACCCATGGCATGTGGAATCTTCCCAGACCAGAGACTGAACCTGTGTCTCCTGCATTGGCAGGCAGATTCTTTACCACTGGCCCACCAGGAATGTCCTGGGTGTTGGATTTCATAAAAAATGTTTTTGCATCTTTTGAGTTGATCATATGTTTTTTATTCTTCAGTTTCTTTGTCTGGTGGATCACATGGATTGGTATGCATATACTGAAGAATCCTTGCATCCCTGGGACAAATTCCACTTGATTATGATGTATGATCTTTTTAATGTATTGTTGGATTCGATTTTGTTAGATATTGTTGATTATTATTGTGTCCATATTCATCAGTGATATTAGCTTGTAATTTTCTTTTTGTGTGGTATCTTTACCTGGTTTTAGTATTAGGGTGATGGTGGTCTTGTAGAATGAGTTTGAGGGGGTTCTTTCCTCTGCAATATTTTAAATGACTTGCAGAAGGATGTATGCTAACTCTTCTCTGAAATTAGAACATTTCAAACTCCAATACACTGAAATAAATTCAAAATGGATCAAAGACCTAAATACAAGGCCAGACACTATGAAACTCTTAAGGAACAATTTAAGCAGAACACCCTTTAGCATCAGTTGCAGCAATATATTGTTGATTCACCTGCTAGAGTAATGAGAGAAAAAAAAAGGACCTAATTAAACTTAAAAGTTTTTGCACAGCAAAGGAAATCATAAATGAAACAAACAGACAACCCACAGAATGGGAGAAAATATTTGCAAATGAATCAACCAATAAGCAATTCGTATTCAAAATATGCAAACAGCCCATGCAGCATTTTGTCAAAAGAAAACAAACAAATAACCCAGTCAAAAATGAATGGAAGATCTAAATAGACATTTATCCAGAAGAAGACAAACAGGGGGCCAACAGGTGCATGCTCAACATCACTAATCATTCAGTTCAGTTCAGTTCAGTTCAGTTCAATCGTTCAGTCGTGTCTGACTCTTTGTGACCCCATGAATCGCAGCACGCCAGGCCTCCCTGTCCATCACCAAATCCCGGAGTTCACTCAGATTCACATCCATCGAGTCAGTGATGCCATCCAGCCATTTCATCCTTTGTCATCCCCTTCTCCTCCTGCCCCTAATCCCTCCCAGAATCAGAGTCTTTTCCAATGAGTCAACTCTTCGCATGAGGTGGCCAAAGTACTGGAGCTTCAGCTTTAGCATCATTCCTTCCAAAGAAATCCCAGGGCTGATTTCCTTCAGAATGGACTGGTTGGATCTCCTTGCAGTCCAAGGGACTCTCAAGAGTCTTCTCCAACACCACAGTTCAAAAGCATCAATTATTCGGCACTAATCGTTAGACTAAAGCAAATCAAATCTACAAAAAAGTATCACTTCACACTTGTTAGAATGGTTGTCATTAAAAATTTACAAACAGTAAATGCTGGAGAGGGTGTGGAGAAAAGGCAACCCTCCTACACTGTTGATTGGAAAGTAAATTGATAGAGCCACTATTGAGAATAGTATGGAGGTTCCTTACAAAATTAAAATAGAGCTACCATATGATCCAGCAATATCAATTCTGGGCATATATTTGGAGAAAACCATGGTCCAAAAGGATATATGCACCCCAATGTTCTTAACAATGTTGCTTACAATAGCCAAGACACAAAATCAATGTAAATATCCGCTGACAGATAAATGGTAACAATGGAATATTACTTAGCCATAGAAATAAATAAATAAATTTAAAAAGAGATTAAAATAATTCCATTTTCAGAAACATGAATGGACCTAAAGTTTATCACACTAGGTAAAGTAAGAAAAAAAGTAAGAAAAACATCAATGATAATGCTCAAATGTAGAATGTTAATTTTTGAAAAACAAAGATACACATGAAGTTATATATATAACAAAAACATACTCACAGATTCAAAAATAAACTTATGGTTACCAGGGAATAAATGTCGGGGGAAGGGATAAATCAGGAACTTGGAATTAATATATACACAGTATTATATATAAGGCAGATAGCTAGCAAAGACAATATATAGCACAGGAAACTCTACTCTATATTCTGTAACAATCAATATGGGAAAAAGTTTTAAAAATATATGTATACATATAACTGAATCACTTTTTTGTACACCTGAAAGTAATACAATGTTGTAAATCAACTGTATTCCAATAAATAACTTTTTAAAAAGAATTTTAGTGGGCTATAACACAGAAAACTAAACAAAATTAAGAAATTAATGCATGAAAAAGTGAGAAATTTGAAGAAAATTAGAAATCCTCAAAACATAAAAGGCAGAAATGTAAGTGCTGAATTAAAGAATTCAGTAGAGAACCTCAATATCAGACTCCCATCAACCAGAAGAAAGAAGCAATGATTTAGAAGGTAAGACATTTAAAATTATTCAGAGAAGTATAAAGAAACAAAAAATGAAAAAGACAAAATCTCATGGGACTATGGTACACTAATGAAAGAAACAACAGTATACTATTTTGGGACTCAAAGAGGAAAAAGAAAGTCTACAAAAAGCAATAATGCTGAAAAAATTTCAACCTGAAGAGAGATATGAACATCCACATTCACAAGACTCAAAGAACCTCACAAAGGTTGAATGTTATGAATGAATTTTTTTAAAGCTATATTTTTTTCTTTGAAAATATACACATAATATATGAACCTTTAGCTATTTTAACCAGGACCAAAAAGCAAAATCACAAATGAAAGAAGAGTCTCTATAAAGGAGACCACAGAAATACAAAGAATCCTGATGCTACTATATATATATATATATATACCAACAAATTGGATAATCTGGAAAACAATCTGGAATACATGGACAAATTTCCAAAGCAATATTGAGACAGAATTAAGCTGGAGGCATCACACTTCCTGATTTCAACTATAATTGCAAAACTATAGTAATCAAAATGCTGCAATAAAAACAGACAGAGTCATGGAATAGAATGGAGAGTCTAGAAATAAACACATGCATATACAGTCACCTAATGTTATACTGGGAGCCAAGAATAATCAATGGGAAAAGAGAGTCTCTTCAATATATGGTTCTGCAAAAATGAATATTCAATGCAATGGAAAGAAGCTAGACCCCTTACATCACTCACAAAAATTAATTTGAAATGGCTTAAAGACTAAAATATAAGACATGGAACCATGAAAGTCTGGAAGAAAACACAGAGTAAAAGCTTTTTAACGTTGGTATTGACAATAATATTTTTTCAGTTAACACTAAAGTCGCCAGCAACAAAATTAGCTTGCTTCAGTTCAGTTCAGTTCAGTTCAGTTCAGTTCAGTTCAGTCGCTCAGTCGTGTCCGACTCTTTCCGACCCCATGAATCGCAGCACGCCAGGCCTCCCTGTCCATCACCATCTCCCAGAGTTCACTCAGACTCACGTCCATCGAGTCCGTGATGCCATCCAGCCATCTCATCCTCTGTCGTTCCCTTCCCCTCCTGCCCCCTCCATCCCTCCCAGCATTACAGTCTTTTCCAATAAGTCAACTCTTTTCATGAGGTGGACAAAATACAGGAGTTTCAGCTTTAGCATCACTCCTTCCAAATAACACCCAGGGCTGATCCCCTTTAGAATGGACTGATTGGATCTTCTTGCAGTCCAAGGGACTCTCAAGAGTCTTCTCCAACACCACAGTTCAAAAGCATCAATTCTTCAGTGCTCAGCCTTCTTGACAGTCCAAATTTCACATCCATACATGACCACTGGAAAAACCATAGCCTTGACTAGACAGACCTTTGTTGTCAAAGTAATGTCTCTGCTTTTGAATATGCTATTTAGGTTGGTCATAACTTTCTTTTCAAAGAGTAAGTGTCTTTTAATTTCATGGCTGCAATCACCATCTGCAGTGATTTTGGATCCCCCAAAAATAAAGTCTGACACTGTTTCCACTGTTTCCCCATCTATTTCCCATGAAGTGATGGGACCAGATGCCATGATCTTCACTTTCTGAATGTTGAGCTTTAAGTCAACTTTTTCACTCTCCTCTTTGACTTTCATCAAGAGGCTTTTAGCTCCTCTTCACTTTCTGCCATAAGGGTGGTGTCCTCTCCATATCTGAGGTGATTGATATCTCTCTCCTAGAATCTTCTTGATTCTAGCTTGTGCTTCTTCCAGCCCAGTGTTTCTCATGATGTACTCTGGATATAAGTTAAATGAGCAGAGTGACAATATACAGCCTTGATGTACTCCTTTTCCTATTTGGAACCAGGGTGTTGTTCCATGTCCAGTTCTAACTATTGCTTCCTGACCTGCATATAGGTTTCTCAAGAGGCAGGTCAGGTGGTCTGGTATGCCTATCTCTCTCAGAATTTTCCACTGTTTATTGTGATCCACACAGTCAAAGGCTTTGGCATAGTCAATAAAGCAGAAATAGATGTTTTTCTGGAACTCTCTTGCTGTTTCCATGATCCAGCGGATGTTGGCAATTTGATCTCTGGTTTCTCTGCCTTTTCTAAAACCAGTTTGAACATCTGGAAGTTGATGGTTCATGTATTGCTAAAGCCTGGCTTGGAGAATTTTGAGCATTACTTTACTAGTATGTGAGATGAGTGCAATTGTGTGGTAGTTTGAGCATTGTTTGGCATTGTCTTTCTTTGAGATTCCATCAGACTAAAAGGCTTCTACACAGCAAAAGGATCAATAAGCAAAATGAAAAAGCAGTCTGTGGAAATAGCTGTAATGGGAGAAAATATCTGCAAGTTACATATATTACAATAGGTTAATATCTAAAATATATAAGGAAGTCATAAGCTCAATAGCAATAAAATAATATACCAATTTTTAAAATAAGCCAAATATCTGAAAAGACATTTTTTCCAAAGTTGCTATTCAAATAGCCAATAGGTTCAGGAAAATGTGCCAAACATCATCCTTCATGAGGAAAGTGTGATTCAAAACCACAATGACATGTCAGCTCACACCTGTTAGAATGGCTAGTGTCAGAAAACCTAAGAGATATCAAGTGTTGAGGTTGTGGAGATAAACAAATTCTTATGCTATTGATGGGAATATAAATGGATATAACCATTCTGGAAAACAGTACGGCAGTTCCTTAAAAACATAAAAATAGAAACACCATATGATTCAATAAATCCATTTCTGGGTATATATCCAAAGGAAATAAAAATAGGATGTGCATTCCCATATTCATTGTATCATTATTCACAATAGCCAAGACATGGAAACAACAGCCATAAAATATGAAAATCTTCCCATTTATGATAAAATCGATGTATCTTGAGTGCATTATGCTATGTGATATAAATACTGTATGATCTCACTTCTATGTGGAATAAACAAACAAATAAACGAACAAACATATAAGCAGAGTAGTGGATTGGTGGTTGCCAGGGTGAAAATAAGGGCACAGTGGGGGAAATGGGTGAAAAACATCAAAAGGTACAAACTTCCACGTATAAGGTAAGAAATATCTGGGTACATAACTTATGGCAGAAAGTGAAGATTAACTAAAAAGCCTCTTGATGAAAGTGAAAGAGGAGAGTGAAAAAGTTGGCTTAAAGCTCAACTTTCAGAAAACGAAGATCATGGTATCTGGTCCCATCACTTCATGGGAAATAGATTGGGAAACAGTAGAAACAGTGTCAGACTTTATATTTTTGGGCTCCAAAACCACTGCAGATGGTGACTGCAGCCATTAAATTAAAAGACGCTTACTCTTTGGAAGAAAAGTTATGACCAACCTAGATAGCATGTTGAAAAGCAGAGACATTATCTTGCCAACAAAGGTCCGTCTAGTCAAGGCTTTGGTTTTTCCAGTAGTCATGTATGGATGTGAGAGTTGGACTGTGAAGAAGGCTGAGCACAGAAGAATTGATGCTTTTGAAGTGTGGTGTTGGAGAAGACTCTTGAGAGTCCCTTGGACTGCAAGGAGATCCAACCAGTCCATTCTGAAGGAGATCAGCCTTGGGATTTCTTTGGAAGGAATGATGCTAAAGCTGAAACTCCAGTACTTTGGCCACCTCATGCGAAGAGTTGACTCATTGGAAAAGACTGTGATGCTGGGTGGGATTGGGGGCAGGAGGAGAAGGGGACGACAGAGGATGATATGGCTGGATGGCATCATGGACTCGATGGACATGAGTCTGAGTGAACTCTGTGAGTTGGTGATGGGCAAGGAGGCCTGGCGTGCTGCAATTCAAGGAGTCTCAAAGAGTTGGACACGACTGAGCTAATGAACTGAACTGAACTGAACATACTGCATGGTTACTATAGCTTTATTTTATATATGAAAATTGCTGAGAGTAAATACAAAAGCTTTTCAACAAACACACACACACAAAATTGTGACCACGCACTTGTTAACTAACATCGTGATAGTCATGTTGCTATATAATATGTCAATTATATCACAGTGACAGTGGCAGTGTTAGTTGCTCAGTCATGTCTGACTCTCTGTGACTCCATGGACTGTAGCCCTCTAGGCCCCTCTATCCATGGAATTCTCTAGGCAAGAATACTGGAGTGGGTTGGCATTCCCTTCTTCAGCCAATGAGTGATAAAAAATAAAATACAGGAATGTCTAAATTCAACTATTTCATGACACATAATTTCAGTTTATTTCCTATTTTCCCCATGGCTCTCAGTCCCGGGTTGTTATCTTTAGTATTTGTGCTTGATTGATGGAAAGTTTGGTCATGGATTGTCAAGCTACAGTCAGTTTTCCTTCTATGTTTTTGTGTAGTTGAAGAGCTATGAATGGATTTTACAAGCTTACATCTTTTAACAGTTGAGAAAATGCAAAATAAGGAAGACATTTTTACCTATTATAAAATATAAATATATGATATATAAATTTTTGAATATATAGATATATAAATTTTGATCTAATATAAATTTTACAAAATTCAAATTTAGTATCCATAAAAAAGTTTTAGTGGAACAAAGTCTCATACATTTGTTTATGTACTATGTACAATTGAAACAAAGTCTCATACATTTGTTTGGTTATGTAATGCTTTTGCATTACACAGAAGAGTTGAGTTGCTCCAATAGAGATCATATGTCTTTGAAATCATAAACCAATCCATTCTAGAAAAAAGTTTGTAGATATCAGTTCTCTGTTAACTTCTATGGCATTTATTGATTTGGTCCAAATAATATTGCATCTAAATATTCGGATTTTTTTAATTTTCTGATTTCAAATTAGAGAAAGTACCCCCTTTTAAATTTTTACCTAATTGTGTCCAAGTTTATTCATTTCAGTATAGTGAAATATGCCAAACTGTTCTTTTCCTCTTTCTTGGAACTCGTAGTTGTAATTTTCTAAATAGACTAAAATTATTGTAATCATTTCCTCTTTGACCCAAGAGGTGTTTAGAAAGCTTTCATCTTTCTGGATACTTCAGATGGTTTGATTTTTTTTTTTTTTACTTTTTTATTCTTTTCTTATTAATCAGACTTATTTTGCTCTGAGTCCAGAAAATGAGGTTTGGATAATTTATCATCCTGTAAAAATAATAAATGATACTTTTTTCAAAATGAGGAATTTGAAAAGAATTTTCAGTATGCATTTTCATTAGAGCTAGATTTATATATTAAATATATGCATATAGCCTGTAATCCTTACTTAAATTTTGATTAACTCATCTCTCAAAGGTAGATGACATTATTTTAATGTTCTAAGTAAGCTTATTTTAATATCAGGAGTTTACACACATAAATCATTTAAAATTCACTCATTGTATATTTAGGAGGCCTTAAACTGTACCAGACCAAAAAAAAAAAAAAAAAAAAAAGAGAGAGAGAGAGAGAGAGTTCCTGTTCTCAAAAAGCTCTCATGATGAGAAATATTTCATTGAAATCAAAACAATGTAAAACAAGAACAGAAGAAAATTTTCAATATCAGTTCTAAAAAGGATAAGTAGAAGATGCTATAGTTTTCCTGGTAGCTCAGCTGGTAAAGAATCTGCCTGCAATGCTGGAGACCCTGGTTCTATTCCTAGGTTGGGAAGATCCCCTGGAGAAAGAATAGGCTACCCACTCCAGTATTCTTTGGCTTCCCTGGTGGCTCAGACGGTACAGAATTTTCCTGCAATGTGGGAGACCTGGGCTTGATGCCTGAGTTGGGAAGATCCACTGGAGGACGGTATGGCAACCCACTCCAGTATTCTGGCCTGGAGAATTCCATGGGGGGTTTCACTTAATTCTTCTAAGTTGGTATTAAAAAGGATAATTATAAGATACTATAGATATGAATTGGGGGGGGGGTTATTCTAAGGACATTTTTCCAATGTATTTTTATCTTAGATGTTATTTGTATTTGAATGGTTTGGTTTCCTTTTGTATGGTTCCGTATGATTTTCTACTTAGTGTGTGTGTGCTGGGGAGAAAAGTGGTAGCTTGGAGAAGCAAAAGTGTGAAGGTGTTAAGTGAGGAGAGAACAAGAAACTGTGAATGAAAGGAGATAAATAGGGTTGGAGTGAACAGAAGAGAAAAGAGTGGCATGAGGCACCCAAGGCTGGTCCTCTGTCTGAAGGACAGAGTACTGAGGATTCTGCATTACTTCCCAAGAGACAAGGAAAGATTTTAAACAAGGAATACCACGGTCCTATTTAAAACTTCTCTCATTTCAAATACATTTGTTTTCTTTAGTGGAAAGGCTGATCTGGAAATGTTGGGCAAGATTTCATAAAGTAATAAAATTCAGGATGCTAAACTCTACCACTATTTACAAAAGGGAGGTATTTGCTGTTTCTGCTTGCAAACCTGAAATCTATCAGTTTTACAGTTAATGTTATGATCTGTTTTGCTTGTTTGTGTCTATAGTGAGATTCCCCTGAATTTTCCTTGTATTTGTCTGTATCTCCAGAGTCATCATTATTTCTTTAAAAAGTATATGTATGTGGATGCACATTTTTATTTTATGTGAATAATATTGTGTTACTTATTGATTGTATTTTGCTGCTTTTAACCGCTGCCTAATACTACATAATGTCCATCCATCTCATTTGACAGCTGGTGACTGCAGCCATGAAATTAAAACACGCTTACTCCTTGGAAGAAAAGTTATGACTAACCTAGATAGCATATTCAAAAGCAGAGACATTACTTTGCCAACAAAGGTCCGTCTAGTCAAGGCTATGGTTTTTCCAGTGGTCATGTATGGATGTGAGAGTTGGACTGTGAAGAAAGCTGAACGCTGAAGGATTGATTCTTTTGAACTGTGGTGTTGGAGAAGACTCTTGAGAGTCCCTTAGACTGCAAGAAGATCCAACCAGTCCATTCTGAAGGAGATAAGCCCTGGGATTTCTTTGGAAGGAATGATGCTGAAGCTGAAACTCCAGTACTTTGGCCACCTCATGCGAAGAATTGACTCATTGGAAAAGACTCTGATGGTGGGAGGGATTTGTGGCAGGAGGAGAAGGGGACAACAGAGGATGAGATGGCTGGATGGCATCACAGACTCGATGGACATGAGTCTGAGTGAACTTAGGAAGTTGGTGATGGACAGAGAGGCCTGGCGTGCTGCGATTCATTGGGTCACAAAGAGTCGGACATGACTGAGAGACTGAACTGAACTGAACTGAACTGACTCTATAGGAATTAAACAGTATATAATTTTAGGAAGAGCTGTGAAGTAAAAATTCAGGAGAGTGTTTGGGGCATGATACAATTTATCTCTGACCAATCAATCTGAGAAATCAAGCATGTTGAATGGCTAATATGATCCTGCAAAGGAAAAGCTCATGTGGAGGTCTATAGAAAATTTCATTTCTGTGTTATGTTCTCTGTGGGTCTGATGCCATGCTTCTCTTGGAAGGCCTAAATCTGCTGTTGGCTAAAAAGGATGAGCATTTGGGAAGATCTGGACACAGAATAGAGGAGTGAGGGGGATTGCCCCCTTCCCATCTGTCTATCACAATGCCTGATCTTGGTAACCATCAGAGAATAATGGCTTCTGCCTGAGTGCTACCCCCAAAATGTCCTGCAAATTCTTCTTTGGAAAACTATCCCAAAGCCTTCCAGAGAGTGTGATTCTGGAGAAAGAACTAAACTAAGTCTACATACATCATGTGAAATGCCAGATTGGATGAAGCACAAGCTGGAATCAAGATTTCCAGAAGAAATATCAACAACCTCAGATATGCAGATGACACCACCCTTATGGCAGAAAAGAAGAGGACTAAAGAGCCTCTTGATGAAGGTGAAGGAGGAAAGTGAAAAAACTGACTTAAAACTCAATGTTAAAAATCTAAGATCGTGGCATCTGGTCCCATCTCTTCATGGCAAATAGATGGGGAAACAATGGAAAAAGTGACATTTTATTTTCTTGGTCTCCAAAACTGCTTCAGATGTTGACTGTAGCCACCAAATTAAAAAACACTTGTTCCTTGGAAGAAAAGCTATGACAAACCTAGACTGTATACTAAAAAGTAGAGACAATACTTGGCTGACAAAGGTCTGTCTAGTCAAAACTATGGTTTTTCCAGTAGTCATGTATGGATGTGAGAGTTACCCATAAAGAAGGCTGAACACTGAAGAATTGATGCTTTTTAACTGGGGTGTTGGACAAGACTCTTGAGAATTCCTTGGACAGCAAGGAGATCCAACCAGTCAACCCTAAAGGAAATCAATCCTGAATATTCATTAGGAGGAATGATGCTGAAGCTGAAGCTCCAATTATTTGGCCACCTGATGTGAAGAAATGCGTCATTTGAAAAGACCCTGATGCTGGGAAAGATTGAAGGCAGAAGGAGAAGGGGATGACAGAGGATGAGATAGTTGGATGGTATCACTGACTCAGTGCAAATGAGTTTGAGCAAGTTCTGGGTGATGGTGAAGGACACGGGAGCCTGGCAGGCTGCAGTCCATGGGGTTGCAGGGAGTTGGACACAATTGATTGACTGAACAACAGCAAAGCAGGAGGTTGACATGGGTAGCATATTGTGAGAGAACTTTAAGTAGAAAGATAAAGAAGGTAAAATGGTAAAAAATATGTGAGATTTTAGTAAAAAAGAGGGACTATCAAATATATTTTTGAGGTAAATGCAGATAAAGAAAAATATTAAGTGTTAGGATAACATAAATTATGAGTTAGTTACTTTTGGTTTGTTTTTCTGTTTCAATCAATTTTTCATTACGTTACTGATAAAACAGCAATAACTTGAATTCAGGACTATTTTTGCCTTTTTCAGACAGGTATGCTATCTGAGTGAGTTTAAGAAATGAGCCCTGAGATACTGGATTGGGCAGTGATGGAGTGTGTGTTCCTAATGCATTTGGCAATTGCTTGGAGGGAAATTACTTTGTTCTTACTCAGACAGATATCATCCTGTTCTCCCTAAATAAAATGTCTATAACCAGTCATTACTGTGTGAAGAAGAGGGATGGTCAGTATTGGATAAGAAGTATACATTGTTGAGATTTATTAAGAAGAGATCTAAGTGTTGAAGAGACACACACTGGTGCAGTTCCCCCCCCCCCCCGGTAGCTCAGCTGAATTTTGCATTCAGAGATCCAATTGGCCTTATCGTGTCTATCCAAGGATGCCACATCATTAGGAAAATGCCTACAGCTTCTAGGAGAGGAGGGTGGAAGCTTGCAAGCCGAGAACTAGAGTTTAAAAACAAAACAAAACAAAACAATGTTCTCATAGGAAATGCCACAAAAGAAAATACCCTTCAGTAAAGCTGTGTTTCTTCCCACAACCATCTGGCAGTGTTCCATATTGTGCTTTCTGAAGAATATCCTACAGGGAAGAGAGGAATGAAGTCGGTACAGCTCCTACCTGTTAATTTTTTTTAAGTAATTTTATTATAATATTTATTTATTTTTGCCTGTGCTGGGTCTTCATTGCTACTCAGGCTTTTCTCTAGTTACAGCAAGTAGGGGCTACTCTCTAGCCTCAGTGCATGGACTCCTCCTTACAGTGGCTTCTCTTGTGGAACAGGCTCTAGGGTGTGCACGGCTCAGTAGTTGCAGAATATGGACTCAGTAGTTGAGGTTCCTAGACTCTAGAGCACAGGCTCAATACTTGTGGCACAAAGGCTTAATTGCTCCTTGGCATGTGAGACTCTTCACAGACTAGGGATCAAACTCATGTCTTTTGTATTGGCAGGTGGATATTTTATCACTGAGACACCAGGGAAGCCCATCTACCTGTGAATGTTAGGGAAACACATAATTTAAGCCATAAGTTTTTCACCAGAGACTTCTCTCCTTCTACAGAAAAAGAATCCATATTTGACAGCTGGATATGTGTCTGCCTGAAGAGTCTATATTATCCAGTCTCCCTTAGGGCTGGATGTGGCCATGCAATCAAGTTCTGCTAAGAAAATGAAAACAGAAGTGGTGAGGGTAATTTTCAGTATTTGCCTCCAAAGGAAGATAGCTCACTCTTTTCCCTTTGCATTTCACTTTCTGGTTAGGTGCAAATGCAGGTTATCCTCAACCAAAAGATTATATTAGGAAAGGATGCCAATCATACAGATAACCTTAAATTTAAAAGAATCTGGATTCTTGTGGTAAGGGCCACAAATACATTCCCACTGCTCCCATCAAAAGTTGAAATCTATTCTACATTTCCTTGAATGTAGGATTTTTCTAGTTTCAAGGAAACTGGAAAAGGTCAGTTTTCATTGCAATCCCAAAGAAAGGCAATGCCAAAGAATGTCAAACTACCTCACAATTGCACTCATCTCACATGCTAGTAAAGTAATGCTCAAAATTCTCCAAGCCAGGCTTCAGTAATACATGAACTGTGAACTTCCTGATGTTCAAGCTGGTTTAGAAAAGGCAGAGGAACCAGAGATTAAATTGCCAACATCTGCTGGATCATAGCAAAAGCAAGAGAGTTCCAGAAAAACATCTATTTCTGCTTTATTGACTATGTCAAAGCCTTTGACTGTGTGAATCACAATAAACTGTGGAAAATTCTGAAAGAGATGGGAATAACAGACCACCTGACCTGCCTCTTGAGAAATCTGTATGCAGGTCAGGAAGCAACAGTTAGAACTGGATATGGAACAACAGACTGGTTCCAAATAGGAAAAGGAGTATGACATCAAGGCTGTATATTGTCACCCTGCATATTTAACTTCTATGCAGAGTACATCATGAGGAACGCTGGTCTGGAAGAAGCACAAGCTGGAATCAAGATTGCAGGGAGAAATATCAATAACCTCAGATATGCAGATGACACTACCCTTATGGCAGAAAGTGAAGAGGAACTAAAAAGCCTCCTGATGAAAGTGAAAGAGGAGAGTGAAAATGTTGGTTTAAAGCTCAACGTTCAGAAAACGAAGATCATGGCCTCTAGTCCCATCACTTCATGGGAAATAGATGGGAAAACAGTGGAAACAGTGTCAGATTTTATTTTGGGGGGGGCTCCAAAAATCACTGCAGATGGTGATTGCAGCCAGGAAATGAAAAGACACTCCTTGGAAGGAAAGTTATGACCAACCTTGATAGCATATTAAAAAGCAGAAAAATTACTTTGTCAATAAAGGTCCATTTAGTCAAGGCTATGGTTTTTCCAGTGGTCATGTATGGATGTGAAAGTTGGACTGTGAAGAAAGCTGAGCACTGAAGTATTAATGGTTTTGAACTGTGGTGTTGGAGAAGACTCTTGAAAGTCCCTTGGACTGCAAGGAGATCCAACCAGTCCATTCTAAAGGGTATCAGTCCTGGGTGTTCTTCGGAAGGAATGATGCTAAAGCTGAAGCTCTAATACTTTGTCCACCTCATGCAAAGAGTGACTTATTGGAAAAGACTCTGATGCTGGGAGGGATTGAGGGCAGGATGAGAAGGGGAGAAAAGAGGATGAAATGGCTGGATGGCATCATCGACTCGATGGACATGAGTCTGGGTGAACTCTGTGAGTTGGTGATGTACAGGGAGGCCTGGAATGCTGCAGTTAGTTAATGGGGTCTCAAAGAGTCGAACACAACTGAGTGACTGAACTGTACTGAACTGAATGTAGGATGGCTCCATAGTTGGCCATAAGCGAGACACTGTGCTAGAAGTGACCCTATGATTTCTAATATCAACTTCTAAAAGAATCACCTTTCAGCTTTTGCACTTTTGTGACATTCCCTTTTGGAAATCATTTGTGTAATACATCTTATGACTCAGACACACCATTCTTTTGCACAAGAGTGTTAGTTGCTCAGTTTTGTTTAACTCTTTGCAACCCCTTGGAGTGTAGCCCACTAGGCTCCTTTTCCACAGGATTGCTCAGTCAAGAATACTGGAGTGGGTTGTCACTTCCTTCTCCAGGGGATCTTCTTGATCCAGGGATGGAATCCATATCTCTTGCATCTCCTGCATTTGCAGGTTGATTTTTTACTGCTGAGTGACCAGCGAAGAGAGCCCTAAAGAACTGTGCTAGAGGCTCCATGGACACACAAAAAAAATGCTTGACTAACTCCTAGCTGTTTGTGAGCTACTCCAGGTGAAACACAAAACATGAGTGAGCAAGAATACTGGGACCTTCTATCCCTGGCATACACCACGAAAAACAGAAGACCAGATTAAAGAACTATGATGAATTATGATAAATAATAAAATGGTTGTTGGTTTAATTTCATAAAGGAATATTGGCATAGTTTATTATGGAGTATAAACTATTGGAACACTTTTTCTCCTTCTTCTTCTTCTTCTTCTTCTTTTTTTTTTTTTTTTAGTATTCCCACCTACATTTCACCCAGTGGCCACTGGGGCCTGATACTATAAGGACAGACACTATGGAGCAGGATTTTTACCTCCTTCCTATCCTCATTCCTTCTCTACTGGTTGGGAAATACCATATTTTGAACCTTAATAGAAGCCCAGTAAGAGAATTGGCTCTAGAGCATTTGCCTTGATATTCTTCTTCTTTTTTTAATTGAAATGACTTTGGTTTAATGAAGTAGCTATTATATAAGATTCATGTGTACACCAATATATTTCTACTTCTCTGTACATTACAGTATCCTCACCACCAAATTACTTTTAATTCTATCATCTGATATAACCACACAGCTTTCTCTGAAAACCACTCAGAGAAGCTCTGCCTGAACCATGAAGTATTAGGTAGGAAGTTAGGCATGAGCAAGGAGAGGTGGCCTAGCAGAAAAAGATTCAAGCTAATCTCTAAACCCCAGCCCAGACACATTCCAATGTGGCCCAGGGGAGCTCATAGACCTGCATCAAACTAAGCATAGGGACTTCTCCAACTCTGGCACAGGCACCCTTGCACAGCTGTGTCCTCAAGTGACCTTAGGAAGCCAGGAGCCCATTAAAGATTCATAAATATTCTATACATACATACATATGATTATAACAGAATTAAGGGAAAGACGTCCAATAGAGGCTGTTGTTACGTAACTTGTAACTATCAATCAAAACCATCAGTCCACACCCACCTAGATGAATATGTAAAAGCCCTGTCTTGAAAAAACCCAGTACCTCACCATTCTGGGGCCACTGCCTCTCTTGGCTTGGCCCACCTCTCCCTTGAGGTGTTCTTTCTGTTATTAATAAACTTGCTTTTGCCACAAATAAAACCTCAGATTCTTCTTTGTGTCCTTACCAAGACCTGAGAGGCCTACAAGGGAGCGTCCTCTTCAGCACTCCCCAAATCTGGTAACAGAAGCTTGAGTATCATGGTTTAAGCCATTGACTTGACGAGACCTGTTTACAAATGATGATTGCAAATCTTTTATTTCTCCCTCTTGACCTCGGATCTCAGGTCTCTTACTCTAAACTAACTTTTATTGATTCAAAAATCTATATAACTTATGTTCCAATTCAGCTATATGACAACCAATGATTTTTTTTAAAGCATGAATGATTTTACTGTTGAACTGTGAAGCTTATAATTTTTAATTTAATTTGAACACATTTTAAAGATTGTACTGGGAATTTTAAATAGATGTTTTTACTGTTAATGACATCACAGGTTTTATTGACTATACTGCTGCTGCTGCTAAGTCACATCAGTTGTGTCCGACTCTGTGCAACCCCACAGATGGTGGCCCACCAGGCTCCCGTCCCTGAGATTCTCCAGGCAAGAATACTGGAATGGGTTGTCATTTCCTTCTCCAGTGCATGAAGGTGAAAAGTGAAAGTGAAATTGCTTAGTCGTGTCTGACTCTTCATGATCCTATGGACTGTAGTCTACCAGGCTCCTCCATCCATGAGATTTCCCAGGCAAGAGTTCTGGAGTGGGTTGCCATTGCCTTCTCCTTATTGACTATATTCCAGTCTATTTAATTGCTGAAAAGCAAATATGTTGAACTTGTTAAGATTTTCAGTTCTGACATGTGCTGTACAAATGGCCAAATACTTCACTGTGCTATCTAGCATTTTATATATCTCAAAGCTTAACATTACTACTTATTTTATCTTAATATATTAAATGAATGAAATTCCCACAATATTATTATTGCTATGGCAGATTTTAGTTTTTCTTTGGTAATGCATTCTTTTTTCCCATATTATAAATTTATTATTGTGCTCCTATGAGTTTTCTGGTGTCTCAATAATTCTACCCCATCATAAATGCATTATTTCCGTTCTTGGAACTTTTCTATCCACCCTATGGAGAAGCAAGAATATTAAGGCATCAATAGTGATTCCATCCTTGGTGCTAAAGAAGGTATGATACATCATATAAAGAGAAAAAGAAATATATGTTAACGCTCAACTTTCACAGTGAAATGCAACCAAACTCTTGAAGGAAAGAATGAGCACATGTGCATGCTGTCATGGCCAACTCTTTGTGACCCCATGGACTATTGCCTGCCAGGCTCCTCTGTCCACGGAACTTTTCCAGCAAGAATACTGGAGTGGGTTACTATTTCCTGCTCCTAGGGATCTTCTCAAACCAGGGATCAAACTCATGTCTCCTGAGTCTCCTGCATTGGCAGGCAGATACTTTGCCACTTGAACCACCTGGGAAGCCCTCAGAGAAAGAATATCTACACTTAAAAATGGAATTCATAATATAATATTCAATGGCCCCAAACCTTTGAAAGATCAGCCCCTGAGACTCTAAATGTCCTCTTACTTCTTCTCTGAAACAAACAAAAAAAGAAAACCCTTCCAAAACACTTATTCAAATGAAGTTTAAGATTCTGATGTTTTGTGAAATATTTATTATGTAACATCACTGAGTACTTTTCTTTTGTGTAGACATAAAAGTATAGCATTTAAAAGTTGTCAGAGACTATATATACTGTCTTGTTCAAAGCACTTTCTTTATAAGGAAAAATACATGTGTAGCCTGATGCAAACAGTGGTCTTTTCTGTTAACACACATACACATGCACACGTGTGCACACACACAGATCTTCTACTTAACCTCTACAAAACTCCAGATTCTAATTAGCTAATCTTTGAAATGTTTTATAGCAGTGAATTGTCTTATAACTGTATCTTCTTTGCATCATATTTGTTATAGCATATTCACATACATAACTTCTTGAATAATTCTCCCAAATCCTCTTTTTGTTATATCATTTTCTACTCTCAAATGAAGTTTCTGGTACCAAGATGATCAAGGTCATAAGTTCTAACATTAAAGATGATGTAATAACTATTCCTGTTTTGAAATATTTTGGTTCCATTAATTTGAAAAGAAAGTTTCTGATCCAGAATGGTCAAAATGCCTTGTTATACACACCATTTTAAAACTTTTTAAATACCTTCAAAGATCTGAGTTATCTTCATCTTTATTTATAAATATACCTAATATGTATAGGGTGAAGGATGAGAGTGTAAAAAACAGCTGAAAACTCAATTATTAAAAAAAAAAAATCCAAGATCATGGCACCCAGTCCCGTAAATTCACGGCAAATAGAAGAGGAAAATGTGGAAGCAGTGACTAATTTCCTCTTCTTGGGTGCTAAAATCACTCTGGATGGTGACTGCAGCCATGAAATTAGAAGAGGATTCCTTCTTATCAGGAAAGCTATGACAGACCTAGACAGCATGTTAAAAAGCAAGCTCAAGGGAAGTTGTGATGCTCACTGTTCTTGTATGAGTCTATATTGTGAAGAAGCACTGTGGGAAGAATCTATTAGTAGCCATCATGTCTTAGGTCCTCTGGATGACCTACTGCAGGAGAAACAGATTTTACAAATAAAATTTTCCATATATACTCTCAAAAAGTTTTTAGAATACATTCAGTAAGGTTGAATAATTTGATATCAGTGGGTGTATCCATATACTAATAATAATGAGAAACAAAAAATAAGAAAATCCCATTTATAATTGCATCAAAAAGAGTAAAACATCTAGCAACAAACTTAACTAAGGATATAAAAGACCAATAGTCAGAAAATTAGAAAGCACTGATAAAGAAACCAGATAAAACACAAATAAACAGAAACATATTCCATGCTCAAGCACTGGAACAATGAATAATTAGGATGTCCACTCCAACCAAAGCCATCAGCAAATGCACTGACTACAATCACAACATAATATACAGTGGAATTTTTCATAGAAATAGAAATATTCCTAATATTAGCTAGCAACAAACTAAGGACCTTGAATAGACAAAAAACTCTGAGAAAGAAAAACACACCTAGAGGCATTTTCCTCTTTGACTTCAAACTACATCATGGAGCTGTAGTAACCACAGCAGTGAGGAACTGGCACAAACATAGACACACAGACTACAGGAACAGAATAGCCCAGGAATTAACCCACATGTATGTGGCAAGTTAGTTCATGAAAATCAAGCCAAAAAAATGCAAAGAAGAAAGGACAGTCCTCTCAAGAAACAGTGACAGGAAAACTGTTGACAGGCCACCCTACACTAAAGAACATCACTGGTCATCCTCTAAATCATACAAAAATCTAACTAAAACCCCACAATTTTCCACATGGAGCTCTTTCCCTCCTGAGTCTTCTGAGATGGACCTCCAGTCAGCACTCAGTTGGACACAGGAAACATTTACTTTGTCCTCATTTTTCCGTCTTGCAGCACCTCACTGGTGGTGGGTACTAAGGCAGCCATGCTCCTCTCAGCATGGACCCAGCCCCATTATCCAGAAGCCTGAGCCCTGATGGTCCTGAGGAGACAAAGCTCCTGCCAGCTGGTCACAGAGCCAAGTCTGAAGTCAAAACATGCCTGTGCCTGCTAGTCAGAGGAGGGTTTGGCACCCACTGTGGGCCACCAGAGAAGAGCAGGCAGCACCACGCTCGCAAATGCCAGAGGTCTCATCCAGAACACAGCTCTGCTGTGTACACTAAGACTGGAAGCCCAAACTGAAATGAAGCTGAATATCTCCATGAACCTTCTCAAAACATGGCTAAGAAACAATTAAAGACTATATGGAATTCAGCAATAAAAGGAACATTTTTGAGTCAGTTTTAATGAAGTGGATGAAACTAGAGCCTTTTAAACAGTGAAGTAAGTAAAAAAGAGAAAAACAAATATCGTTTTTTAAAGCATATATATGGAATCAAGAGGGATGGTACTGACGAATCTGTTCACATAGCAATGGAGATGCAGAAATAGAGAACAGATTAAGGGACAAGGGTGGGGAACAAGAAGGAGAGGGTGAGATGAATGGAGAGAGAAGCGTGAATGCATATGCTCCAAAATATGTAAATAGACAGCTAATGGGAATTTGCTGCATGATTCAGGGAACTCAAACTGGGGCTCTGTAATAGCCTAGAGAGGTGGGAATGGGTAGGAGGTGGGAAGGAGATTCAAGAGGGCGGGGACATAGGTACACCTATGGTTACTCCATGTTGATGTATGACAAATCAAACCAATATTGTAAAGCAATCATCAATCAATTAAAAATAAGTAACTGTTTAAAAAAACAAAACAAAAAAAGCAAAGATATCACCTTGCCACCAAAGCTTCATATAGTCAAGGCTATGGTCTTTCCAGCAGTCATGTACGGATGTGACAGCTGGACAATAAAGAAGGCAGAGCACCAAAGAATTGATGTTTTTGAAATGCGGTGCTGGAGAAGACTCTTGTGAATCCCTTGGAAAGCAAGGAGATCAAATCAGTCAGTTTTAAAGTCAACCCTGAATACTCTTCAGAAAGACTGATGCTGTAGCTTAAGCTCAAATAATTGGTCACCTGATGTGATTAGCTGACTCATTAAAAAAGTCCCTGATTCTGGGAAACATTGAAGGCAAAAGAAGAGGGTGACAGAGGATGAGATGTTTGGATGGCATCACTGATTCATTGGAGATGAACTTGGCCAAACCCCAGGAAATGATGAGGTACAGAGAAGCCTGGGACAACTTGGTGACTGAAAAACAAGAAAAATATGTTGATTAGAAAATAATACTTTCTATATACCAACGCAAATGCCCAGCGCCCTATGAGATTCAATTAATGATGAACACTTCATAAAACTCCCTTGCTCATAACGCCCTTGATTTTCCCTTCTTTCAACATTTAGAGCTTTTATTACTTGTAGTCACTTGGAATTTACTCCATACTGCCTGGATCTGTTATATTTTCTCATTATTTAAGCTTATGTCCTCAACTAGACTTCAAACTTTTTGTTTTGGATGAGGTATCACTAAGCCACATCAGTCTTTAGTTTCTATCACAGAGTCTAGATAAGTTTTCATAAGCACTGTTAAATAAGTTCGTAAAAAATAAAGTTTAAGTAAAAACAAAACCAAACAGAATAACAGATGAACAATCAATCTGAGTGCAAACAAGTTTGAATTAAAAACACTGGCATATTTATTGAGCACATACTATGAATTGAATTTTTTGCCTAGTACTTTACACATACTTTCTCATTAAGCTAATTAAACACAGTCTGGCTTGAAATAAACATTCTGCATTTAAAACAGCTTTGAACATAAATAAATTTAGAATTTATGAAATGAACTCCAAATTCTCAGATACTTTACCTTATTTATATGAAGATAGTTTCTTAAACAAGAGCATCTTTAAGGAGATGTCAGAGATTGTACCAAAAAAGGGAACCACAAAGAAAGATAGATACCCAAGTGCACAACAATTAGGCTTCTCAGATTATGATGTCAGGCATGCAAATCTTCTCCTTAAATTCCATTTGCTGGTTGTGGTCTAAGCATCAAGTGAAAATTGAATTTCTGTTTAATCTGTTTCTCTCCCAGAGCCTAAATCTAAATCCTGCCAAGAAGCAATCATTTGCAAGTAATGTCCCCCTCATCTTCCTTGTTTCTTGGCTTCCGTGTCTCCTGATCATATTCTTAAAACTTATTTTGATGTAACTTTATGTCATGCTATGTGCTTCCTTTAAATCCACTTTGGTTCCCCAATAGTCAGCACTTCTAAATCCTCAGGAAATACATTTTCCTAAAACAGCATAATAGCAAACATTTACTAACCCTTCTGTGAGTTCCTCAGGACTATATATTCATTATAATGGTGTAAGCGAACTCCTGTATCTCGTGTCCATACATACCCCACCAAAATATTGATGTGCTGATTAACACATAATACAAATGCTTTGTGTTCCAAATAGCCTTCAGAGGAAAGAATGTGCATTTGGATTTATTGCTCAACATTGTGTAAGATGAAAGGGGCATATGTGTATAATTAAAAAGCTGTAAATGTCACTGACTCCATGGTCAGGAGGCTGGCTTTAGAAACTTCAGGCAATTGTGCATTTTATGACCTTGTCTACCTGCCAAAATAGAGAGGATTCAAAGTAAAACTGCTGAGCTGGAAACAGAGAAACAAATTTCAGGCAAGGTGATTTCTCTCTGGCATAGAAAGATCAATGCATGGCAATTTTAGGGGTGTGGAATGGCCACTATTCCAATTTTGTCTATCCTTCTGTTGATGTACTAGTTTCAGAGAAGACTTTCAATTAAGGAGAGTAAAACTAAGGTCTGGGTCCTTTTGGCAGTGATCTATCTTTGTGTAGTAACCCAGAGTGCAAGATAGGAACCGTTCTGTATTCAGAATGGTTCAGATTTCAGCTCCATCATTTCCCAGTTGTGTAAAATTAGGAACATACTTAAATTATCTGTACCTCATCTTCCTCATGTATAAACTAGAGCTGATAATGGCATTTACCTCCTAGGATTGTTGTAAGGATCAAATGAGTTAATGTATGTAAAGGGCTTAAAAAATTGCCAAGCATATAGTAAACCCTTATGTGTTACTTATTATTATTCACTGTAGACTCAGTCTATCCTGACAATTTTTGTTCTCAGATATTCAGATTCAGCTATTGCTCCCTTTCCTCAAGGAAACTTTCTCTAATGACCTTCTGCACAGGAAAGGAAGAAAACCAAGTAAATAATTAGCACTTTTCATCACCATAAGGGACAGGTCCTTATATTAGGTCAATAATATATATTTTTCCAAAGTAATTATTATAATATTCCCTTACATATAGATGACACTTTTCAGGTGAGGAAACTGAGGTTTGGAGAGGGAGAATTGGTTGTATAAGATTTCACAGCCAGTATGTAGCAGAACCCATCATTTATGGCAAGTATATTTAAATGCAATGATCAAACATTTCTAAAATGGCATGGTAGGTTTTCTGTTCCCCTCAAAAATCACATGTAATTCAACCTATAATAGGTAAAATATTTTTATAAAATTGACTTGGTTGATTTTTGCAGGAAATCTAAGTGATACATAGTAAAACTATGTCACTTTGCAAATAATGAATGTAAGGTTAATTGAGAAAGCAAGTTTACTCACCTTCTACAGAAAGTACCTGGAGAAAAAAATGCAAAAATAGGTTATCTTAATACTTACCTGATATATTCTACCCAAGTGATTTATCATGGCAGGCAACATTCAAGTACAAATATTTCTGGAAGAATGTGCACCCAGTTCAGTTCAATCGCTCAGTCATATCCGACTCTTTGTGATCCCATGAATTGCAGCACGCCAGGCCTCCCTGTCCATCACCAACTCCCGGAGTTCACCCAAACTCATGTCCATTGAGTTGGTGATGCCATCCAGCCATCTCATCCTCTGTTGTCCCCTTCTCCTCCTGCCCCCAATCCCTCCCAGCATCAGAGTCTTTGCATGAGGTGGCCAAAGTACTGGAGTTTCAGCTTTAGCATCATTCCTTCCAAAGAACACCAAGGACAGATCTCCTTTAGAATGGACTGGTTGGATCTCCTTGCAGTCAAGGGACTCTCAAGTGCAGTCCAAGGGACTCTCCAACAGCACAGTTCAAAAGCATCAATTCTTCTGCACTCAGCTTTCTTCACAGTCCAACTCTCACATCCATACATGACCACAGGAAAAACCATAGCCTTGACTAGATGAACCTTAGTTGGTAAAGTAATGTCTGATTTTGAATATGCTATCTAGGTTGGTCATAACTTTCCTTCCAAGGAGTAAGCATCTTTTTCATGGCTGAAATCACCAGCTGCAGTGATTTTGGAGCCCAAAAAAATAAAGTCTGACACTGTTTCCACTGTTTCCCCATCTATTTCCCATGAAGTGATGGGACCAGATGCCATGATCTTCGTTTTCTCAATGTTGAGCTTTAAGCCAATGTTTTCACTCTCCTCTTTCACTTTCATCAAGAGCTTTTTTAGTTCCTCTTCACTTTCTGCCATAAAGGTGGTGTCATCTGCATATCCGAGGTGACTGATATTTCTCCCGGCAATCTTGATTCCAGCTTGTGCTTCTTCCAGCCCAGCGTTTCTGATGATGTACTCTGCATAGAAGTTAAATAAGCAGGGTGACAATATATAGCCTTGACGTGCTCATTTTCCTATTTGGAACCAGTCTGTTGGTCCATATCCAGTTCTAATTGTTGCTTCCTGACCTGCATATAGGTTTCTCAAGAGGCAGGTCAGGTCAAAGGCTTTGGCATAGTCAGTAAAGCAGAAATAGATGTTTTTCTGGAACTCTCTTGCTTTTGCTATGATCCAGTGGATGTTGGCAATTTGATCTCTGGTTCCTCTGCCTTTTCTAAAACCATCTTGAACATCTGGAAGTTCACAGTTCATGTATTGCTGAAGCCTGGCTTGGAGAATTTTGAGCACTACTTTACTTGCGTGTGAGATGTGTGCAATTGTGCATGTGAGATGAGTGCAAATGTGCATTAGTGAGTAGCTAATGGTCATGATATAAAAATCCAATAAATTTTCAAGCAGAAATCAGTGGGGTCTAGTGTGTGAGAGAGAGGATCCTGGAACCACATCTAATAGGTCACACAGTCTACTTCTTATCTCACCCTTGTGTTCACCAGCCTTATGTGCCATGTTTAAGATAACACTACACTGTACTAGACAAAATATAGAGCTAAAAGAACTAGAAATTCCTAGTCAACTATGAAATTCTAGTTGGAGAACTGCAAAATAGTGGGGCATAGGTGGTATTTTTCCTTCCTTTTGTTTCATGTTTTAAAGTTTTCCACTTGCATCTCTAAATATGATGACAGAATTTTTTTTTCCTATTACACAGTTGAGGGACTCATGAGAAGTGCCAATGGTTCATTTTTCCAAAAGAAATAACTTGTTTTGCTTATGTTTTGATGATATAATCAAACAGAGGCAGTATTTTGTGGAAGATATTTAAAAGACAGCTTTAATGAAGGAACACTTCTATGAAATAAATGCAATATCCACAGAGAAGCTAGACCTGTGGTAGTGAAAGAATTCAAAAATTTTGGAAATTTATTGGAAATCTGTTTCATTCCAACTAACACTGTTGGCTAATTCACCTATCAGAATAAGGGAATATGGAAATTAATTTGTATCTGATTTATGTTGATGAGAATAAATACCAGGAATGATGAAAGATTATTATGCCAGTGTTATGGACTGAATATTCATGCCCCCTCCCAAGTTCATATGTTTAAACCCAAATCTCCATTCCCAATTTAATGGTATTGGAGGTGGGGCCCTTTGGAGGTAATTAAGTTGTGAAGGAGGCTCCCTCACAAATGGAATTGGTGCCGTTATGAGAAGAAACAGGAGTTTCCACCCCTGACCACATGAGGACACTAGAGAAGACAGACATGTGCAAACCAAGAAACAGGCTCTTAACAGACAGTGGGTTGGCTAGACTTGATCTTGGACTTTCCAGGTTCTTGAACTATGAGGAAAAGTTTCTGTGGTTTAAACCACCTAGTCTATGGAAGTTTGTTATGGCAACCTGAACGGAATAAGACAGCCACTTTGAAGTTCTCAGTACCAAAATACAGACAAAAAATTGCAATAAAAATAAGCAGAGGTAATTAAGTCATAATTCACCTGTGCTTTATTATAAAGACTTAAAACCATAAATAAATAGATAATCTTATGACTATCATCATGCTCACTATCTGTTTATTGAACATCTAGTTTGTACAAAAGATTTTTTAAATATTTGCATAAGCAAAACACTAAAAATATGGTGGCTCAGTGGTAAAGAATCTGTCTGCAATGCAGGAGATGTGAATTCAACTCCTAGGTTGGGAAGATCCCCTGGAGAAGGAAATGGCAACTCAGTCTGGTATTCCTGCCTGGGAAGTCCCATAGACAGAGGAGCCTGGTAGGCTACAGTCCATCGGCTCATGCATCATGAGAGTTGGACATGATGTAGTGACTAAACCATCACCACCACCAAAAATCTGTATAATCATTTGTAGGTTAGGAATATAAAATTTACAAAGATCGTGGAGATTGTCCAAGTTTATATACATCAGAGCAGGGGACTGAACCCAGATCCATATCAAAGGCCCTGATATTTGTACTGTAACAGTAAATGAGATTTCCATGTGGAAGATCAACTAAAGGATAGTAAAGGCACTGAAGAAAGAAATCTGAGCCATATAGTAACAAATTATCCCAGGAAAAATTGGCCAAAGCACACATAAAATGCACAGGTATCCCTGAAAATTATGAGAGGAATTTTATTCATGGAATGAGGTATAGATAAAGAGTGCCAGTCCCTGGATTAAAACCAAAAAAAGAATGACGGAAGTTATAAAATATTAAAACCATAAGTCATATAAGTTTAATTTGGCTGTTTTTATTTCTTAGTTCTGATTAATATAAAATGAGAGCTACAGGTCTGTTTGGAAAAATTTTTCAACAATGAAGCATAAATAAAATTGGAAGGCAGTATGATTGAACTCAAACCTGCTTTAATCTTCCCTTACAAAAATGCACTGAAAAGCTCAATAGGATAGAAAAATATGATAAATAGTGCATTTAAATTCAAGATAATTGGAATATTATAGAAAATTCCAACTTGATTTTAGTACACAAGTTCAGACAAAAGTTAACCAGATTGCAAAATGAATTTGAAGATGGAAAGCTGAAAATACTGTTTCTGTTTGTAAGTGATGGGAGAAAAAGTCAAATATGACAACATATTTTATTTATATGCTTATATAAATAGAAAACAGTCAAAAACAGGGTATTTATTTTGCAGAAGAGACGATAAAGTGGGGGAAAATAATAATTTCTCACACATACCTGAAGGACAGTTGTATGGAAAACACAATGCATTTAATGATTTTCTCAGATAGGAGAAAAATAAAGGAAAAGAGATGGAATTTTTAGGAAAGAATAGTTTGCAAAGGCTTTACTCATGAGAAAAGCTGGAAACATTTGCACAGTGAAATGACTATTTCTTATAAAATGAGACTATGTGTTTGGTGTGGACTTACTCATTTTTTAAATTTTCTATACCTACAAGCTTTCTTTTTCCTCTATAGACAAAATTTGAGGATCATTGATATTTGGAAACAAAAAAATCATAAAAGGCATTTAGTTAGTCATTTGATGCTGTGCATCATTCAGGGAAGGGAGAACTAGAAAAATCAGGAGAACGTTATTTCTAGGTGAAACAAATTGCATGTGTAAAGGCCCTCGTGTTCACAGGGATTTGACTTGTTTAAGGACTAGCCTGACAGCATGTGCTGACTAAGGGAAAGGGTGAAACAATGGGGAGAGGAGGTCATAGACTGCTAAGCCATGATGGGAAGCATTGGCTTTCACTTTGACTGATATATGAAGTCATTTATATAATTGGAAAGAGAAGTGGCTTGAATCAAGTGATATTTCCCCTAGCTTTCCTGAAGTATAATTGATTAATTAAAATTGTATGTTTAAGGTATACAACTTGTTATTTTTATATACATATATACGTACTTTGTGAAACAGCATGATCAGTCCACTCAGGTTGCTATATTTAGAGTGAAGTGAACTGAAAGTCATTCAGTTGTGCTTGACTCTTTGTGACCCTATGGCTTGTACAGTCCATAGAATTCTCCAGGCCGGAATACTGGAGTGGATAGCTGTTCCCTTCTCCAAGGGATCTTCCCAATGCAGGAATTGAATCCAGGTGCCCAGCATTGAGGGTGGATTCTTTACCAGCTGAGACAGCAGGGAAGCTCAAGAATACAGGAGTGGGTAGCCTATCCCTTCTCCAGTGGATCTTTCTGACCCAGGAATTGAATAGCGGTCTCCTGCATTGAAGGTGGATTTTTCACCAGCTTAGCTACCAAGGAAAGAAACTAAAAGCAAAAAGTTCATTTAGTAGACTGCCACATTTTTCTGAGTGAAAGAGTGTGATTACTTGGACTGGGAAAACAGCCTTGGGTGTATGATAATTGGATCCACTGTGAATATTTCACTAACAACCAATAAGATTTACTAAAAAAAAAAAAAAAAAAAGGATGAAAGCCATTAGGTAAATAGAAGGACAAAAGAACAAAAGATGACTGTAAGATTTAAGCAATGGTTTAAACAATGGAAAACTTGGAGGGACAGAAAAAAAAAATTACAGAGGAAACAGGCTTGAGAGAGTCAAACAAAGCATGATAAGTTAAGAGCTAACAGTGAGGATTAAATTAGAGAGACTTCTTAAAAGTACAGGTAATTTTGGCAATTAATTTGATTTATGAATTCAAAAAGGTCTGTGAAGGAAGGGTATGCCATTTGAGAACTATTGGAGGGTATACTACTTTTAAATCAATTTAGCAGATGAAATCACATGGGAGTGAGCAGAAATAGGGAAGAGATTTAAAGACAGAGCGCTGGCTATGCCAGAATATAGAGCTTGGAAGATAAGCAAAGTGAGTAATAATTGTGAAAGTAGGATAATCAGGAGAGTGCCATGTCCTTAAGAAGCTATCTGAAAACAACATTTCAGGGAAGTGAGAGTGATCACTGCTGTTAAGTCAAACCAGATGAAGACTGAGAATTGACGAGTGGACATGGAAACAGAGTTGTCAGGGGTGATCTTGTCAAAGTACACTTTAGTAGAGTGATTAAAGCAACAGTATTATTGGGGAAGGTTTAAAAGAGAATCTAACATATGGAGTCAGTGGGGATGGACAGATAATTAGGTGCAAATTGTTTTGCTAAAACGAAGAGAGTTGGGATAGTAAATAGAAAGGGATGTGGGGCTAAACAAACTCTTGTTTGTTTTCTTATTATTTCATTCTTTGTATTAAATATTTATTTGGGATGGTGAAATTACACAAAGTTTGCATGCTGATGGGTGTGATTCAGTGGAAAAGAAAAAGGGTAAGTTGGACCAATGTCCTCGTTAGGTGACTGGGCAGGGAGTGTCGTGAACCTGTGGAAAGGTTTTTTCCAATGAGTCAGCTCTTCTCATCAGGTGGCTAAAGTATTGGAGCTTCTGATTCAACATCAGTCCTTCCAAAGAGTATTTAGAGTTGATTTCCTTTAGGATTGACCAGTTTGGAATCCTTGCTATCCAACGGACTCTCAAGAGTCTTATTAAGCACCACAATTCGAAAGCATCAATTCATTGGTACTGCTTTTTGTAGCTGTTTTCTGTTTGTCAAATAAAGACACTAAACAATCTGCTTTCTCTTAAGGTAGAAGAGACTTCTCTCTTATATTTACATCTATAAACCACAGATTCATTTCCATCTACACAATACATCTTTTTTTTTTCTCTTAACATATTATGTTTGTCTTAACATTTTCGGGAGAGCCAAATGTTTAATCAGACCTCTGATTGTGGATATCATGTAGAAAACCCACGTTAAAATTAGCTTTTCACTAAAGAAACCCCAAATATTTGTATTCAGTTCAGTTCAGTCACTCAGTCGTGTCTGACTCTTTGCAACCCCATGAATCTCAGCACACCAGGCCTCCCTGTCCATCACCAACTCCCGGAGTTCACTCAGACTCACATCCATCGAGTCCGTGATGCCATCCAGCCATCTCATTCTCAGTCGTCCCCTTCTCCTCCTGCCCCCAATCCCTCCCACCATTAGAGTCTTTACCAATGAGTCAACTCTTCGCATGAGGTGGCCAAAGTATTGGAGTTTCAGCTTTAGCATAATTCTTTCCAAAGAAATCCCAGGGCTGATCTCCTTCAGAATGGACTGGTTGGATCTCCTTGCAGTCCAAGGGACCCTCAAGAGTCTTCTTCAACACCACAGTTCAAAAGCATCAGTTCTTTGGTGCTCAGCTTTCTTCACAATCCAACTCTCACATCCATACATGACCACAGGAAAAACCATAGCCTTAACTAGACAGACCTTAGTGGGCAAAGTAACATCTCTGCTTTAGAATATGCTATTTAGGTGGTCATAACTTTCCTTCCAAGGAGTAAGCATCTTTTAATTTCATGGCTGCAGTCACCATCTCCAGTGATTTTGGAGTCCCAAAAAATAAAGTCTGACACTGTTTCCACTGTTTCCCCATCTATTTCCCATGAAGTGATGGGACCGGATGCCATGATCTTTGTTTTCTGAATGTTGAGCTTTAAGCCAACTTTTTCACTCGCCACTTTCACTTTCATCAAGAGGCTATTTTCAGGAGCAATCTAATATTCCACAGGAGTCTCTCCTAATCTCTTGTGTGGGGATTTGTGTGGTCCCCAGATGATGGCAGGAACCCTGGCAGACATCAGCATTTAGACTTTCCCATACCCACCATATACTTTGAGCTTTCAGGATCATCTTTTTCATTACTGGTCTGGAAACATCTGAGTTTAGAGCATTTCCAATTCAGACTCCCTTGAGAATAAACTTATTTTTCCTCCTGACTTATTTTTGGGAGTTAAGACTACGAGTATATTTTAGTTTGAGGTTTTGTAGCCAGTCGAGAAAGTAATGGCACCCTGCTCCAGTACTCTTGCCTGGAAAATCCCATGGATGGAGGAGCCTGATAGGGTGCAGTACATGGGGTCGAGAAGAGTGGGACATGATGGAGTGACTTCACTTTCACTTTTCACTTTCATTTATTGGAGATGGAAATGCCAACCCACCCCAGTGTTCTTGCCTGGAGGATCCCAGGGTTGGGGAAGCCTGGCGGGTTGCCGTCTATGGGATCACACAGAGTCGGATATGACTGAAGTGACTTAGCAGCAGCAGCAGCAGCAGCAGCCGGTCATGAAGATCTTTTTTATATAGTTTTTCTGTGGATTCTTGCTACCTCTTCTTAACACCTTCTGCTTCTGTTAGGTCCATACCATTTCTGTCCTTTATTTTGCTCATCTTTGCATGAAATATATCCTTGGTATCTCTAATTTTCTTGAAGAGATCTCTAGTCTTTCCCATTCTATTGTTTTCTTCTAATTCTTTGTGTTGATCACTGAGGAAGGCTTTCTTATCTCTCCTTGCTATTCTTTGGAACTCTTCATTCAAATGAGTATATCTTTCCTTTTCTCCTTTGCCTTTTGCTTCTCTTCTTTTCACAGCAATTTGTAAGTCCTCCTCATAAAATCATTTTGACTTTTCCCATTTCTTTTTCTTGGGGATGGTCTTGATCCCTGCCTCCTGTACAACGTCACAAACCTCTGTCTGAAGTTTTTCAGGCAGTTGGTCTAACAGATCTAATCCCTTGAATCTATTTGTCACTTCTACTGTATAATCATAAGGAATTTTATTTAGGTCATACCTAAATGGTCTAGTAATTTTTTCTACTTTCTTCAGTTTAAGTCTGAATTTGGAAATAAGGAATTTATGATCTGAGCTACAGTCAGCTCCTGGTCTTGTTTTTGCTGACTGTATACAGCAGATGGTGACTATAGCCAGGAAATTAAAAGACACTTGCTCCTTTGAAGAAACGTTATGACCAACCTAGACAGCATATTAAAAACCAGAGACATTATTTTGCCAACAAAAGTCGGTCTAGTCAAAGTTATGGTTGTTCCAGCAATCATATATGGATGTGAGAGTTGGACTACAAAAGAAAGCTGAGTGCTGAAGAATTGATGCTTTTAAATTGTCGTGTTGGAGACTCAATGGACATGGGTTTGAATAAACTCTGGGAATTAGTGATGGACAGGGAGGCCTGGCTTGTTGCAGTCCATGGGGTCACAAAGAGTTGGAAACGACTGAGTGACTGAACTGAACTGACTGGTGTAGCCAGTCTATGGTACGTAATCTTTCTTGTCCTCAAGTCTTTAGGAGTTTTCTATCTCCAAGAGTTTATTTATTTAAAAATATTTTTATTAACTTATTTATGCCTGTACGAGGTCTTCGGTGCTGACTGGCTTTTCTCCAGTTGCAGCATGAAAGCTACTTTCTAGCTGATGTGCACAGCCTTCTTACTGCAGTGGCTTCTCTTGTTGCAGAGCATGGGCTCTAGGGCACATGAGTTCAGTATTAGTTGCGACTCCTAAGCTTCAGAGCACAGTTCAGTTTAGTTTCATCACTCAGTTGTTCCAACTCTCTGCCACCCCATGAACCGTAGCATGCCAGGCCTCCCTGTCCATCACCAACTCCTGGAGACCACCCAAACCCATGTCCATCGAGTCGGTGATGCCATCCAGCCATCTCATTCTCTGTCATCCCTTTCTCCTCCTGCCCTCAATCTTTCCCAGCATCAGGCTCTTTTCCAATCAGTCAGCTCTTTGCATCAGGTGGCCCAAGTACTGGAGTTTCAGCTTCAGCATCAGTCTTTCCAATGAACACACAAGACTGATCTCCTTTAGAATGGGGAGGCTTAATAGTTATGAACCTCTGCAGCATGTGGGATCTTCCTGGATCAGGGATTTATCCAATTTCCTGCAGTGGCAGCTGGATTCTTTACCACTGATTTACCAGGGAATCCAAGAGAATATTACTTTGGATTTTTCTCTGTTAAGTCAGTTGTCCTACTTTAGCTGACTTCAGGCTTTCAAAAATTATTTAAATGACAGCTTCCTTTTTTGTTCTCTTTGCATTAATCCATATAAAGTCTTTGTAGTGAGTTATGAGCAGAGGGAAATATTAAATGTTTGTAGAATATCCACAGAAAAATTTCTACAAAGTAAAAGGAAAATTCTAAAAAATAAAATTAGGGATCTATGGAAATCTCTATAAAGTAAAAGATTCACAGGATAGATTCATCAAAATTTAAAACCATTTATAAATTTTGAAAGTGAAATAATGAAGTTAAAATTAGAGACAGACAAATATTATAATTTATTTGAGAGGAAAAGTATTGTGATTGCTATGTACATAATGAGAATATACATAAGATAATAATAAGAAACAATAAATGAAGTGTGAATAGGCAATACACAGGAGAAAAAAAATGACTGATTAATACACCAAAGATAGTCAGATGATTGCAGATAGGCAAGTCTATAGGATTCTACATTTATCTATTACATTTGCTTAGATGAAATGTTTGATAATTTTTAGTATAAATAAGTTTGAAGGACTGATCTTTCTCACATGCCACTGGTAGAAGTATAAATTGACTTAATGTATGCTGCTGCTACTGCCGCTAATTCGCTTCAGTCGTGTCCGACTCTGTGTGATCCCATAGACAGCAGCTCACCAGGCTCCCCGGTCCCTGGGATTCTCCAGGCAAGAACACTGGAGTGGGTTGCCATTTCCTTCTCCAATGCATGAAAGTGAAAAGTCAAAGTGAAGTCACTCAGTCGTGTCCGACTCTTAGCGACCCCATGGACTGCAGCCTACCAGGCTCCTCCATTCATGAGATTTTCCAGGCAGGAGTACTGGAGTGGGGTGCCATTGGAGACTTAAATGGTAACACTGATCAAAATCTAATATATCAAACACTTTAATCCAGCAACTACATTCCTACAAAGTAGTCTTTAGATAGAAAAGCAAACAAAGAAACAAAAGACCTATATATGGAAAACTATAAAACTCTGATGAAAGAAATCAAAGATGACACAAATAGATGGAGAAATATATCATGTTCATGGATCAGAAGAATCAGTATAGTGAAAATGAGAGTTCAACCCAAAGCAATCTATAGATTCAATGTAATCCCTATCAAGCTACTAACAGTATTTTTCAGAGAACTAAAACAAATAATTTCCCAATTTGTATGGAAATACAAAAAACCTCGAATAGCCAAAGCAATCTTGAGAAAGAAGAATGGAACTGGAGGAATCAACCTGCCTAAATTCAGGTTATACTGCAAAGCTACAGTAATCAAGACAGTGTAGCACTGGCACAAAGACAGAAAATAGATCAATGGAACAAAATAGAAAGTCCAGAGAAAAATCCACACACCTATGGACACCTTATCTTTGACAAAGGAGGCAAGAATATACAATGAAGAAAAGACAATCTCTTTAACAAGTGGTGCTGGGAAAATTTGTCAGCCACTTGTAAAAGAATGAAACTAGAACACTTTCTAACACCATACACAAAAATAAACTCAAAATGGATTAAAGATCTAAATGTAAGACCAGAAACTATAAAACTTCTAGAGGAAAACATTGGCAAAACACTCTCCGACATAAATCACAGCAGGGTCCTCTATGACCCACCTCACACAGTAATGAAAATAAAAGCAAAAATAACTGGGAGCTAATTAAACTTAAAAGCTTTTGCACAATGAAGGAAACTATAATCAAAGTGAAAAGATATCCTTCAGAATGGGAGAAAATAATGGCAAATAAAGCAACTGACAAACAATTAAACTCAAAAATATATAAGCAGCTCCTGCAGCTCAATTCCAGAAAAATAAACGACTCAATCGAAATATAGGCCAAAGAACTAAACAGACATTTCTTCAAAGAAGACATACAACTGGATAACAAACATATGAGAAGATTCTCAACATCACTCATTATCAGAGAAATGCAAATCAAAACCACAATGAGGTCAAAGTAGTCAGAATGGCTGCTATCAAAAGGTCTACAAACAATAAATGCTTGAGAGGGTGCGGAGAAAATGGAACCCATTTACACTGTTGGTGGGATTGCAAACTAGTACAGCCACTATGTAGAATAAGTGGAGATTCCTTAGAAAACTGGAAATAGAACTGCCATCCGTTCAGTTCAGTTGCACTGTTGTGTCCGACTCTTTGCAACCCCATGAACCGCAGCACGCCAGGCCTCCCTGTCTATCATCAACTCCCGGAGTCCACACAAATCCGTGTCCATTGTGTCGGGGGTGCCATCCAACCATCTCATCCTCTGTCATCCTCTTCTCCTCCTGCCCTCAATCTTTCCCAGCATCAGTGTCTTTTCAAATGAGTCAGCTTTTTGCATCAGGTGACCAAAGTATTGGAGTTTCAGCTTCAACATCAGTCCTTCCAATGAATACTCAGGAATGATTTCCTTTAGAATGGACTAGTTGGATCTCCCTGTTGTCCAAGAGACTATCAAGAGTCTTCTCCAACACCACAATTCAAAAGCATCAATTCTTCAGCACTCAGCTTTTTTTGTAGTCCAACTCTTACATCCATACATGACTGCTGGAAAAACCATAGCTGTGACTAAATGGACCTTTGTTAGCAAAGTAATGTCTCTGCTTTTTAATATGTTGTCTAGGTTGGTCATAAATTTTCTTCCAAGGAGCAAACGACTTTTAATTTCATGGCTACACTCACCATCTGAAATGATTTTGGAGCACAAAATAATAAGGTCTGTCACTCTTTTCATTATTTCCCCGTCTATTTTCCATGAAGTGATGGAACTAGATGCCATGATCTTAGTTTTCTCAAAGTTGAGTTTTATGCGAACTTTTTCACTCTCCCCTTTCACTTTCATCAAGAGGCTCTTTTTACTTCTTATTTGCTTTCTGCCACAAGGGTGTACTCTGCATATAAATTGAATAAGCAGGGTGACAATATATAGCCTTGATACACTGCTTTCTCGTACATCAAGTCTGTTGTTCCATGTTGAGTTCCATGTCCAGTGCCAGAAATCTGCATACAGATTTCTCAGGAGGCAGGTCAGGTGGTCTAGTATTCCCAGCTCTTTAAGAATTTCCCAGTTTGTTGTGACCTACACTATCAAAGGCACAGTCAATAAAGCAGAAGTAGATGCTTTTCTGGAATTCTCTTGCTTTTTCGATGCTACAATGGATGTTGGCAGTTTGATCTCTGGTTCATCTACCTTTTCTAAACCAGCTTGAACATCTGGAATTTCATTGTTCATGTACTACTGAAGCCTGGATTGGAGAATTTTGAGCATTACTTTGCTAGCATGTGAGATAAGTAGAATTGTGTGGTGGTTTGAGCATTCTTTGGCATTGTGTTTTTTGGGGATTGGAATGAAAACTGACCTTTTCCAGTCTTGTGATCACTGCTCAGTTTTCCAACTTTGCTGGCATATTGAGTTAGCACTTTCACAGCATCATTTTTTAGGAATTTGAAATAGCTCAACTGGAATTCCATCACCTCCACTAGCTTTTTTAGATCACCTCCATTAGCTTTGTAAGAAGCTAAAGTAAATAATGTCTAAAATGTAATTATACTATACATTACAGTGCTCCTTCATGGATTATCTCACCTCTAGGATCTATTCCAAGTTCTGTGATATGGTAGACACAAAACAAAGCCACTATCACTGACTGCCTCTGTAGCCTCATCTTCTGCTCAGTGTACCTCCAGTGCTCTATCAGGACCACTAGTTATGGTGCAGCAAGACATAGTTCTGTTTTGTATCTTTTTGCCTCTGTTAGGTGTTTTCGTGGCCTGGAATGCTTCTTTCCCTCTTCATCCAATGGCCTGAACTCTACACTGTTTCTGTGAGATTCTCTTTCCCATTCCAAACTCTGCAAAGTTGTCACTTTTGATAGAACCTTCACTTGCATCAACCCACTTCTCATGACTAGGCAGAAGGTTACCTGTCCCTGTCACTTCTTGAAATACAAATGTACATTTCAAATTTTTATTGACATGTACATTTTTTTCTAGAAGAGTATAATCTTAAAATTAGTCTCCTTGTTTATTTATCATTATATTAAAATTTTACATATGGTCTTTGGAAATATTAGCACATTTATATACAGAATATATATATACCAAATATAATGACTAGTTAACATCCTCTATAAATAGAACCATTAGCTCAAAGTTATGTATTTATTCCCACAGGTATCTATTGTAATTTTCTCACCTTATTAGTTTATGTGTTCATTTTCTTCCCTGAAAAAAAAAAAATCTCAACTGGGAATTTAATGTGAACCACTAGGACAATTTCAACTGGATGGTATATTACATCCTCAGAAATCTGAGTATATAAAATCTAACTTTTTTTGGTACTATCATTTGTATTTCTTCAGTCAACCTTAACTAGCATGCTGGAACTAATGCTGATTATTTCTTTTTACTAAGTAATAGCATCTTTTAAAATGCTTCAGTTCAGTTCAGTTCAGTCACTCAGTCATGTCCGACTCTTTGCAACCCCATGAATCTCAGCACGCCAGGCCTCCCTGTTCATCACCAACTCCCAGAGTTCACTCAGACTCGTGTCCATCGAGTCAGTGATGCCATCCAGCCATCTCATCCTCTGTCGTCCCCTTCTTCTCCTGCCCCCAATCCCTCCCAGTATCAAAGTCTTTTCCAATGAGTCAACTCTTCGCATAAGGTTGCCGAAGTACTGGAGTTTCAGCTTCAGCATCATTCCTTCCAAAGAAATCCCAGGGTTGATCTCCTTCAGAATGCACTGGTTGGATCTCTTTGCAGCCCAAGGGATTCTCAAGAGTTTTCTCAAACACCACAGTTCAAAAGCATCAATTCTTCAGTGCTCAGTCTTCTTCACAGTCCAACTCTCACATTCATACATGACTACTGGAAAAACCATAGCCTTGACTAGACGGACCTTAGTCGGCAAAGTAATGTCTCTGCTTTTGAATATACTATCTAGGTTGGTCATAACTTTTCTTCCAAGGAGTAAGCGTCTTTTAATTTCATGGCTGCAATCACTATCTGCGGTGATTTTGGAGCCCCCCAAAATAAAGTCTGACACTCTTTCCACTGTTTCCCCATCTATTTGCCATGAAGTGATGGGACCGGATGCCATGATCTTCGTTTTCTGAATGTTGAGCTTTAAGCCAACTTTTTCACTCTCCTCTTTTACTTTCATCAAGAGGTTTTTTAGTTCCTCTTCACTTTCTGCCATAAGGGTGGTGTCATCTGCCCTTAGAAAGCATCACTACGAACAAATCTAGTGGAGGTGATGGAATTCCAGTAGAGCTATTTCAAATCCTGAAAGATGATGCTGTGAAAGTGCTACACTCAATATGCCAACAAATTTGGAAAACTCAGCAGTGGCCACAGGACTGGAAAAGGTCAGTTTTCATTCCAATCCCAAAGAAAGGCAATGCCAAAGAATGCTCAAACTACTGCACAATTGCACTCATCTCACATGCTAGTAAAGTAATGCTCACAATTCTCCAAGACAGGCTTCAGCAATACATAAACCATGAACTTCCTGATGTTGAAGCTGGTTTTAGAAAAGGCAGAGGAACCAGAGATCAAATTGCCAACATCCGCTGGATCATGGAAAAAGCAAGATAATTCCAGAAAAACATCTATTTTTGCTTTATTGACTATGCCAAAGCCTTTGACAGAGTGGATCACAATAAACTGTGGAAAATGCTTCAGATTCTATCTAAAATCAAATGTGAGATATTAAACACAGTCCTTCTGGGAGATGGAAGCATTTTACTTTATTTCTATGGTTATCATGCTAGGAAAATCCTTAACACATGACAGAAGGAGATGCACACACAGAATATACTAAGGAATAAATGAACTTTTTATTACAGACAGTACGAAAAATACAAACAAAGTCAGGCCAAGTTAGAAAACATAGAAATGTAGATGGAAAGAAAGTTCTACCTAGATAAGCACACTTACCTCAGAAATAAAAGGTGAGATAAGAAAAGGCTCTTTCTAAGAACCAGCAGTTAAAAGAGTAAATACTAATTGCATTCCAATTGAAAGATGATGGGAGATGCAATTACATTTTCTTAAAGAAGAAATCTAGTTTTCCTAGCAGTGATTTGCTTGCACTTAAAAGACTCTAGGATATTGAGAACATTTGTCTGCAGCTCTTCATAAGCATATGGATTAAAATGAGACAATTCTAACCGGCCAATACATGGGAGATGGCATCAAAACCTGCCTTAAATAAATCTTCTCTAGATCTTTATGCAAATAAGAAATTATTTCCTCTACAAAGTTCCAATAAATTTATTCTGAATTGGTAAAAACAAACAAATTCCAATTGGTTTCAAATGCTAGAATTTATTCATAAGGAATTTTTCTTATTATAAAATAACAGGCGAAAAAGAGTCTAAGAGTTGACAACATCCTTGTCAATTGTTTTCATCTTTTCTGCACTTAAATATCTTACCTTTTTTTGTAGCAATTGTCATCAAAATATTATTTAATAATTATATGATCTATATCTTTCATATCTCTCTAGATATTGTGAAGTTCTTGAGGATAGGTATAACTCAGGTATACCAGAGTTAAATTATGGATATTTCATGAGCACTTAGATGAGCATATGGAAACACTGCCTGGGTCAACAGGTATGGCAAGAAAAGGAGTAATAAATTAAGGTAAGTCCTAACGTACATACAGGCAATTCTTGTTCAAACCTTGCACAAATTTAAGTTACCAAGGTTTAGTTAAATAACACTTGTCTTCTAATATGACAATTCAAATTTTAGTTATCAAATCATGTTAATTTAAATTAATTGCATAAGTTAAAAAGTTTTCTTCTAGCTCTTCTCTCCACAAACATTGTGCCAAAAGTGTTTTAAAGCATTGTATTCAAAGACTTAGGATATGACTTCTTTCAAAGGCTGTTGTTTATTGGGCATTGTGCATGTGTTACTCATTTCACACATGGTGCAGACAGTTGTGCTGTGTACTTGTCTCCTAGTTACAAACCTACATGCCACTTTACAATAATCAAAAGAGAGAGTAAGCCAACAAAAGTGAAATTGTAACAAACAGACCAAGTGCTAACATTGTAAGTGAAATTCAAATCTATATAAATCAAATTATAGAAAAACCACTAACCACACTATTGATTCTACCAAAACTGGAGAGACTTCAGATATACAGCTAGGAGAACTTTGTGCAGTTATCAAAATGAATGAATTAATTGTGATAAAAAGGATGAAGATGTCTAGAAGAAGTGACACTGGCAAAAAAAAAACAAAAAACTTTTCATTACTTAAATTCTTGGATATATTTCTTTCTTTCTTATTATTATTTGGATATATTTCATGACATTGAAATAACAAACAATAAAATATTGGAAGCCAATTCAGACTGAGAAAGTTCAGTTCAGTTCAGCTGCTCAGTCATGTCTGATTCTTTGTGACCCCATGGACTGTACCACTCCAGTCTTCTCTGTCCATCACCAACTCCCAGAGCTTACGTGAATTCATGTCCATTGAGTCAATAATGCTATCCAACCATCTCATCTTCTGTTGTCCCCTTCTCCTTCTGCCTTCAATCTTTCCCAGCATCAGGGTCTTTTCAAATGAGTCAGTTCTTCCCATCAGGTGGCCAAAGTATTGGAGTTTCAGCTTCAGCATCAGTCCTTCCAATTAATATTCAGTCCTTCCAATTAATATTCAGTCCTTCCAATTAATCTTAATATTCTTTCATTTAGGATAGACAGGTTGGATTCCTTGCAGTCTAGGGACTCACAAGAGTTTTCTCCAACACCACAGTTCAAAAGCACTAATTCTTTGACAGTTAGCTTTCTTTATAGTCCAACTCTCTCATCCATACATGACTACTGGAAAAATCATAGCTCTGACTAGATGGACCTTTGCTGGCAAAGCAATGTCTTTGCTTTTTAATGTCATCTAGTTTGGTCATAACTTTTCTTCCAAGGAGTAAGTGTCTTTTAATTTCATGACTGCAGTCACCATCTGCAGTGATTTGGGAGCAAAAAATAATAAGGTCTGTTACTCTTTTCATTGTTTCCTCATCTATTTTCCATGAAGTGATGGGACCAGATGCCATGGTGTTAGTTTTCTGAATGTTAAGCCTTAAGCCAACATTTTCACTCTTCTCTTTCACTTTCATCAAGAGGCTCTTTAGTTCTATTTTGCTTTCTGCCACAAAGATGGTGTCATCTGTGTGTGAGGTTATTGATATTTCTATCTCCAATCTAGATTCCAGCTTGTGCTTCATCCAGCCCAGCATTTCTCATGATGTACTCTGCATATAAGTTAAATAAGCAGGCTGACAACATACAGCCTTGAGGTATTCCTTTGCTGATTTGAAAATAGTCTGTTGTTCCATGTCCAGTTGTAACTGTTGCTTCCTGACCTGCATATAGATTTCTCAGGAGGCAGATCAGGTGGTCTGGTATTCCCATCTCTTTAAGAATTTTCCACACTTTGTTGTGATCAACACAAAGGCTTTGACGTAGTCAATAAAGCAGGAATAGATGGTTTTTCTGGAACTCTCTTGCTTTTTCCATGATCCAACAGATGTTGACAATGTAATCTCTGGTTCTTCTGCTTTTTCTAAATCCAGTTTGAACATCTGGAAGTTCATGGTTCACATACTGTTGAAGCCTGGCTTGGAGAATTTTGAGCATTATTTGCTAGTGTGTGTGATGAGTGCAATTTTACGCTAGTTTGAGCATTCTTTTGCATTGCCTTTCTTTGGAATTGGAATGAAAACTGACCTTTTCCAGTCCTATGTCCACTGCTGAGTTTTCCAGATTTGCTGGCATATTGAGTGAAGCAGTTTCACAACATTATCCTTTAGGATTTGAAAAAGCTCAACTGGAATTCCATCACCTCCACTAGCTTTGCTCTCAGTGATGCTTCCTAAGGACCACTTGACTTTAAATTCCAGGATGTCTGGCTCTAGGTGAGTGACCACATCATCGTGATAATCTGGGTCATGAAGATCTTTTTGCACAGTTCTTCTGTGTATTCTTGCCACCTTTTCTTAACATTTTGTGCTTCTGTTAAGTCTATAACATTTCTATCCTTTATTTTTCCCATCTTTGCATGAAATGTTCCCTTGGTATCTCTAACTTTCTTTCAGAGATCTCTAGTCTTTCCCCTTCTATTGTTTTCTTCTATCTCTTTGTGTTGATCACTGAGGAAGGCTTTCTTATCTCTCCTTGCTATTCTTTGGAACTCGTCATTCAAATGGGTATATATATATATCCTTTTCTTCTTTGCCTTTTGCTTCTCTTCTTTCCACAGCAATTTGTAAATCCTCCTCAGAAAACCATTTTGACTTTTCCCATTTCTTTTTATTGGGGATAGTCTTGATTCCTGTCTCCTGTACAATGTCACAAAGCTCTGTCTGTAGTTTTTCAGGCAGTTGGTCTAACAGATCTAATCCCTTGAATCTATTTGTCACTTCAACTGTATAATCATAAGAGATTTTATTTAGGCCATACCTGAGTAGTCTACTGGCTTTCACTACCTTCTTCAATTTAAGTCTGAATTTGGCAATAAGGGATTCATGATCTGAGCCACAGTCAGCTCCCAGTCTTGTTTTTGCTGAATGGATAGAGCTTCTCCATCTCTGGCTGCAAAAAATATAATCAACCTGATTTCAATATTGACTATCTGGTGATGTTCATTTGTAAGCTCTTCTCTTGTGTTGCTGGAGGAAGGTGTTTGCTAGGATCATTGTGTCCTCTTGGCAAAACTCTGTTAACCTTTGCCCTGCTTCATTCAGTACTCCAAGGCCAAGTATGCCTGTTACTCCAGGTATTTTTTGGCTTCCTAAAGAGAAAAGAGCATAACAATTCAGTAGGGAATAGAAAAGATGCTAACTCCATATCAGATGCTATACAATGAGAACTGTATATGATTTGCAAAGAATTAAAACACAGTTTTCATTATTTCTTAATTTTTACTTTGTAGTGAACTAAATAAATATTATTTACTATTTAAAATTTTTATTTATATACTCATAACTGACAATAAGAGAGTTTATAATGTTTTGGTAAATATTTTTAAAGGTCACAGAATAAACATAATTTCCCATTGATTAAAATCACTTTGCCCAATTTCATTGTATGTACCTTTTTCTGATATGGCACTACTATAGAAGTGGGAACTGCCTGTGCATATTGCTGTCATCATCACTCAAAATAATCATATGTGGACAAAAACATTATGCTACATCATACAAATTTAACAGAAAGTATCAACAGTCTTCTCAATGAATCACTTGTAATTGTTTTAAATTTTATAAAATTGGAAGAATGCAGAATTTTCTACTTTGAAAAGATATCTGTGGTCACTTAAGGCAACTAGAGATCAGGGGGAACCTTTTTGTTTAGCAATTCAAAGGAAAACTACGATTGTATTTATTTATATTTACTGTACTGCTTATTTTAATTAAGAAAACTATCATGATTGTTTGTTGTTGTTGTTGCTTTAAAATGCCATTATGAGCTAGCACAGGAAACTATACTCAATATTTTATAATAACCTAGAAGGGAAAAAAACTGAAAAATAATATATATATATATATTCTTTCTATAAAGAATATATAAACACATGTTGTTGTTTAGCTACTAAGTCATGTCAGATTCTTTTTCAACACCATGAACTATAGCCTGGCAGGCTCTTGTTTCCATGGGATTTCCCAGAAAAATATACTGGAGTGGGTTGCCATTTCCTTCTTCAGGGGATCTTCCTGACCCAGGAATTGAACCAGTGTCTCCTGCATTAGCAGGCAGATTCTTTACCACCAAGTCACCAGGGAAACCATATATATATATACATAATCACTGTGCTGTACACCTGAAACTAACAAGACATTGTGTGTTAGTCCACTATACTTCAATAAAAGAAAAAAGACAATTTTTGCAGAATTCAACCTGTAAAGGCAAGTCAGCCAACTCAAGTAATCATTACAGACTGAAGTTATGCAGGTTTCACTAGAGTTTCAGTCATACTTTCAGTAATAGATATATGAGTTTAACATTTTAAAAAATCTGAATAACCCATGGTCTTTCTCCAATTCTTTGAGTTTAATATCTGAGTAAACAAATTCAATAGAGATCATAGAGTACATTGCATATGGTGTTTTCTCTCATCTCAGTCCATTCAAGCATATAAATGATTCAGTCTTACAGTAACAAAATGTCTACTTGAAATTTTGTCCTAAATTTCTCTTTGAAAAAAAGAGCTGCACTGCTTAGCCAGTTTTAATTGATTGATTGTCAAGTATTCATAGATTCCCATATCATAAAATCCTATAGTTACAGAATTTCAAAACAGGAAGTACTTTGGAGTAAGGAGTTTCTTCTCTTTTCAAACCCTGCTTTCTTTCATACTTATTACAAGGCCAAAATGTGTAAATGCTTCTAGTTGCTAAATACATGACCAAGAGTGATTTCATTAAAAGAACTGCACAAATTGTTGACACTTGGGTTGTTTGGAAATTATCACAGTTAACCTTCCGAGAAATCTAATAAAATACTTTATTTATGGGTCAATTGAATATCCATATACAAAAATAGCTTTGTTGTTAAGTAAATGAGAAGGTCAGTGAATAAATAGCCCCTGACAGGGGTAGGAGGGTGGTGGGGCGGGGGGAGGCACGGGGGTGGGGGAGGTAGAATGTGTTCTGTTTCTTTCTGTATCTTTGCTATTAAAAGAAAGAAAGAAAACCTTTGCATCTATCAAAGTCAGTTCATTTTGAAGCTTTAAATTGAGAGGGAACTGCAATTCAAGAAACAGTAAAAGAACACTCTGTACTCTCCTTCAACTTCTATGTCCCAGTCTCTACATGTATTTTCATTTTGTCCTTAGTCTTTTGAGATTGCTTTTGAGGAATTATATGGGCTCCCTCTGGTGACTAATTTCACACCTAAACATTCCCATGGCAGTTAATTTAAAGACTGAAATCTCTAAAGCCTGTGTCTTGTCTTATGCAGAAAAGTGTGTGAGGCTATAAGCCTACAGGGATGGATGAATTAAAAAAAAAAAAATACTAGAGTTTAGTACTGGTTCTTTCTTGAATGCTTAAAGAGTAACTAACTTCATCACATTAAATCCCCAGTTGTGTGCTACCTTTTTTTCTTTCTTTATTGTTGTTGTTATTTAGAGTGAGAATATATTGACACATTCAGGCAAAATAATTCTAAAATAAAAACAAAATTTAACTGTTCTAAAACAATATACTTTTTTCAAATGCATTGTTACACACAGAAATTGGAGTAAAGCTCCTTTGAGTGACTGAATTGAAATGAACTGATGAGACCAGAATGAAGCTTTGACTTTTTTCAGGTCAGTTCAGTCGCTCAGTTGTCTCTGACTCTTTGCGACCCCATGAATCGGAGCACGCCAGGCCTCCCTGTCCATCACCATCTCCCAGAGCTCACTTAGACTCACGTCCATCGAGTCAGTGATGCTATCCAGCCATCTCCTCCTCTGTCGTCCCCTTCTCCTCCTGCCTCCAATCCCTCCCAGCATCACAGTCTTTTCCAATGAGTCAACTCTTCTCATGAGGTGGCCAAAGTACTGGGGTTTCAGCTTTAGCATCATTCCTTGCAAAGAAATCCCAGGGCTGATCTCCTTCAGAATGGATTGGTTAGATCTCCTTGAAGTCCAAGAGACTCTCAAGAGTTTTCTCCAAAACCACACTTCAAAAACATCAATTCTTCAGCGCTCAGCGTTCTTCACAGTCCAACTCTCACATCCATACATGACTACTTGAAAAACCATAGCCTTGACTAGATGGACCTTAGCAGGCAAAGTAATGTCTATGCTTTTTAACACGTTGTCTAGGTTGATCATAACTTTTCTTCCAAGGAGTAAGCGTCTTTTCATTTCATGGCTACAGTCACCACCTGCAGTGATTTTGGAGCCCTAAAAAATAAAGTCTGACACTGTTTCCACTGTTTCCCCATCTATTTGCCATGAAGTGATGGGAGCAGATACCATAATCTTCGTTTTCTGAATGTTGAGCTTTAAGCCAACTTTTTCACTCTCCTCTTTCACTTTCATCAAGAGGCTTTCTGGTTCCTCTTCACTTTCTGCCATAAGGGTAGTGTCATCTGCATATCTGAGGTTATTGATATTTCTCCCTGCAATCTTGATTCCAGCTTGTGCTTCTTCCAGCCCACCATTTCTCATGATGTACTCTGCATATAAGTTAAATAAGCAGGGTGACAATATACAGCCTTGACATAGTCCTTTTCCTATTTGAAACCAGTCAGTTATTCCATGTCCAGTTCTAACTGTTGCTTCCTGACCTGTATATAGGTTTCTCAAGAGGTAGGTCAGGTGGTCTGGAATTCCCATCTCTTTCAGAATTTTCCACAGTTTTTTGTGATCCACACAGTCAAAGGCTTTGGCATAGTCAGTAAAGCAGAAATTGATGTTTTTCTGGAACTCTCTTGCTTTTTCCATGATCCAGCAGATGTTGCCAATTTGATATCTGGTTCCTCTGCCTTTTCTAAAACCAGCTTGAACATCAGGAAGTTCACAGTTCATGTATTACTGAAGCCTGGCTTGGAGAATTGTGAGCATTACTTTTCTAGCATATGAAATGAGTGCAATTGTGCAGTAGTTTGAGCATTCTTTGGTATTGCCTTTCTTTGGGATTGGAATGAAAACTGACCTTTTTCAGTCCTGTGGCCACTGCTGAGTTTTCCAAATTTGCTGGCATATTGAGTGCAACACTTTCATAGCATCATCTTTCAGGATTTTAGTTCCAGTTATATAAAAAACCTTGGCCTGTGGTATAGGCTGTGAGCTGATAATATGAGAAATAATATATTCAGTATTGTTGAAGAAAATCCACAGCTTATCAGAAGGATAATGAAATGAAATTTCTCTAAAATATTCCAGCAAAGCTATTTAGAAATAGGTAGAAGTTTGTAATGTGTTCTCAAATTGAGATTTATTGATAGATATTATAATTTTATGAGGATCAGAGCCAATTAGATTTTTAGTCCTATTTATTCCATTGATAATGATTAGAGCAATTAAATCAAGGTAGGGTGTAAGTGACTTTATTCCCCTAAAACGGGTATAGACCCATTCTACTGGGTGTTCTTGTTGGGCAAGAAGTCCTGTGGGAGACTGAGGAGATGGGAGGATAAACAATTCTAGAGGTAAATCTAGTTTGATGTGAGTAAGAAATTGTTTCTGTAATTTATTTTGCACCAAATAGAGTTCCTCTCATGCCTCTTAAGAAAGTGAACAAGGGCTATTTAAAGCAGGATCTCCTTTTAAGGTATTAAATAGGTTATTCAGTTGATAATTAGCAATACCTAAAGAAGGTCTACACATGGACATCACCACATGATCAACACTGAAATCAGATTGATTATATTTTTTGCAGCCAAAAATGGAAAAACTCTATACAGTCAGCAAAAACAGGATTGGGAGCTCACTGTGGCTCTGATCATGAACTCCTTATTGCCAAATTCAGACTGAAATTGAAGAAAGTAGGGAAAACCACTAGACCATTCAGGTATGACCTAAATCAAATCCCTTATGATTATACAGTGGAAGTGAGAAATAGATTTAAGGGACTAGATCTGATAGAGAGAGTGCCTGATGAACTATGGACTGAGGTTCATGATATTGTACAGGAGACAGGGATCAGGACCATCCGCATGGAAAAGAAATGCAAAAAAGCAAAATGGCTGTCTGGGGAGGCCTTACAAAAAGCTGTGAAAAGAAGAGAAGTGAAAAGCAAACAAGAAATGGAAAGATATAAGCATTGGAATGCAGAGTTCCAAAGAATAGCAAGAAGAGATAAGAAAGCCAACTTCAGTGATCAATGCAAAGAAATAGAGGAAAATAACAGAATGGGAAAGACTACAGATCCGTTCAATAAAATTAAAGATACCAAGGTTACATTTCATCCAAAGATGGGCTACATAAAGGACAGAAATGGTATGGACCTAACAGAAGCAGAAGATATTAAGAAGAGGTGGCAAAAATACACAGAAGAACTGTACAAAAAAGAGCTTCACAACCCAGATAATCACGATGGTGTGATATTCACCTAGAGCCAGACATCTTGGAATGTGAAGTCAAGCGGGCCTTAGAAAGCATCACTATGAACAAAGCTAGTGGAGGTGATGGAATTCCAGTGGAGCTATTTCAAATCCTGAAAGATGATGCTGTGAAAGTGCTACACTCAATATGACAACAAATTTGGAAAAATCAGCAGTGGCCACAGGACTGGAAAGTGTTAGTTTTCATTCCAACCCCAAAGAAAGGAAATACCAAAGAATGCTCAAATTACCACACAATTGCACTCATCTCACATGCTAGTCAAGTAATACTCAAAATTCTCCAAGCCAGGCTTCAGCAATATGTGAACCGTGAACTTCCTGATGTTCAAGCTGGTTTTAGAAAAGGCAGAGGAACCAAAGATCAAATTGCCAACATCTGCTGGATTGTCAGAATAGCAAGAGAGTTCCAGAAAAACATCAATTTCTGCTTCATTGACTATGCCAAAGCCTTTGACTGTGTGGATCACAATAAACTGAGGAAAATTCTGAAAGAGATGGGAATACCAGACCACCTGACCTGCCTCTTGAGAAACCTGTATGCAGGTCAGGAATCAACAGTTAGAACTGGACATGGAACAACAGACTGATTTCAAATAGGAAACAGTGTACGTCAAGGCTGTAAATTGTCACCCTGCTTATTTAACTTATATGCAGAGTACATCATGAGAAATGGTGGGCTAGAAGAAGCACAAGCTGGATTCAAGATTGCTGGAGGAAATATTAATAACCTCAGATATGCAGATGACACCACCCTTATGGCAGAAAGTCAAGAGGAACTAAAAAGACTCTTGATGAAAGTGAAAGAGGATAGTGAAAAAGTTGGCTTAAAGCTCAACATTCAGAAGATGAAGATCATGGCATCTGGTCCCATAACTGCATGGGAAAAATGGGGAAACAGCGGAAACAGTGTCAGACTGCTGGCGACGGAATGAAACACCAACACTGCAGAATGGTTTGAATCTTTATATTTTAACACTTGCTTCTTACAGCTGCTTTATTTTATATCCCTTGCACAACAACCTACAGGGCAAGTTGCCAAGCACTATGATTCAGAGACTATACAGTGCACAGACGCAGGGCGAGATAACCTTTAGCTTGACTTATTTACTGCAGCTAAGACTTTGTTTTGGGGAACTTCCTTATCAGCTTAGAATCCATTTTGTCCCTGGGTCTGTTCCTTTTGAGGAATCAGAGAAACATCCTTGTGTGCAAGAAATGTTCTTTTCCCACGGGAACAAACAGAGGATTCTTAGCTGAACATCTCGTTTGCAAGAATGTTCAGCCCTGGTTGAGAGTCTCGTTTGCAAGCACTTCTCAACCTTCCTTATACCTTGTTCCCTACATCAGACTTTATTTTTTTGGGCTCCAAAATCACTGCAGATGGTGACTGCAGCCATGAAAATAAAAGACGCTTACTCCTTGGAAGGAAAGTTATGACCAACCTAGATAGTATATTAAAAAGCAGAACCATTACTTTGCCAACAAATGTCCGTCTAGTCAACGCTATAGTTTTTCCATTGGTCATGTATGTATGCGAAATTTGGACTTTGAAGAAAGCTGAGTGTGGAAGAATTGATGCTTTTGACCTGTGGTATTGGAGAAGACTCTTGAGAGACCCATGGACTGCAAGGAGATCCAACCAGTCCATTCTGAAGGAGATCAGCCCTGGGTGTTCTTTGGAAGGAATGATGCTAAAGCTGAAACTCCAGTACTTTGGACACCTCATGTGAAGAGTTGACTCATTGGAAAAGACTCTGATTCTGGGAGGGATTGGGGGCAGGAGGAAAAGGGGACGACAGAGGATGAGATGACTGGATTGTATCACGGACTCGATGGACATGAGTTTGAGTGAACTCTGGGAGATGGTGATGGACAGGGAGGCCTGGCATGCTGCAATTCATGGGTTTGCAAAGAGTCAAACATGACTGAGTGGCTGAACTGAACTGAGCTGAAAGAATATCTAATCCAATTTATATCACCTAAGAGCTTTTGAAAATCATTTAACATTGATAATTTATCAGTACGGGATCTGAGTTAGTTCAGGAGTAATAAGTTGTCTACTACCAACAAAACCCAGATAATGGTAAGGTGTAGAGGTTTGAATATTTCAGGGGCAGTGATTAATCCAGGGTTTCTCTAAGCATAGTTGATCTTATCAAACATGTGTTGAGTTTCTAAGATAGATAGTTTCTTATATATCGTCCATATAGTAAATAACAAGAAAGTTTGAAAATTGCTTTCTCACAGGCTCAAGAGCTTTGGCTACATAGTACAGACACATGATGAGAGAATTCATCACATCTTGTGGCAGTACAGTCCATTGGTACCATTTATGAGGTCCAGTATGATTAGGATAAGGGAGAGGGAAAGCGAATCTCTCTCAGTCTAAAGGGTGTAAATGTATATTAAGAAAGCAATCTTGTAAATTAATAATAATAATATGCCAACTTTGAGGAATAGTGGTAGATGATGAGATTCCTGGTTGTAATGTACCCATAGGTTTCATAGATGCATTAACTTTTCTAAGGTCTGTTAGGAGATGCCATTTGTTAATTTCTTTTTTATAACAAAAATAGGAGAGTTCCAAGGAGACAAGATTCCTCAAAATGCTTTAATTCTGATTGTGTATCTATGAGTTCCTTAGCCGCCTGTAATTTCTTTTTCGTGAGGGGCCACTGCTCTGTCCAAATAGGCTCGTCATTCTTCCAGGTTATTTTAATAATTGTATTGTTTGGTAAATGAGCAGTGGCCCCTAGGAAAAATGTGGAATGTATATCTGAGTTTGCCATTGCATAAGTCCCTTCCTATTAGATTAAGGGGTGCATCTATTACATAATGTTTTAATGTTGCAGGCTGGCCTTCTGATCCCTCACATGGATAAATTTGAGTACTCTGATAAACCTCTTGTACTTTGGTTTGAGAAATCCCTGCTGTTTGGCAAGAAATTTTTTGTACAGGCCAGGATTTGGGCCATAAATGTTTGGAAATAATAGTAATATCAGATCCAGTGTCGAAGAGACCAGAAAATATTTTACCATTAATTTTGATAATTATAGTTGATAATTATAGGCAAATTCAGATATTAATGATGTCCAAAATGACTGTTTTTGATCTGTACTGCCGAATCCACCCTTCTGTACATCATTTGAGGAGTTAATAGAAACGTAAGATAAAAGGAGTAATTGAACAATTTTATCCCACCTTTTGAATTGCCATGAAGTCTGAGATGACATCATAATTTGAATTTCTCCTTTATAATCTGAATCAATTACTCCAGAGTGAACAGCAATTCCTTTAAAAGTCAAACTAGATAGGCCAAGTAAAAGACCGAAGGTTTGTGGGGCAGGGGTCCAAAAAGCCCAGTAGGTATTCTAGAGGGGACTGCCTGGGGGTAAAGGAGAAAGTCATTTAGGGCTGGTATATCGATGGATGTTGAGAGTTTGAGGGAAAAGACGGAATTTGCCCCTGGTTTTTTTTTTTGAAGGGGACCTGGTGGGTCCCCTGCTTGGAGTTTCTCAGAACAGTTTCCCTTCAATGTCAAATTTAGATTTACAATCTTTGGCCCAATGTATTCCTCTATGGCAGCGATGGCAGATTTTTGGAGGTTTTTTATTAACTTTCTTGGGGCAGTCCCTTTTTAAATGGTTCTTATCTCCACGTGTAAAGCGTCCTTCATTTCCCTTTCTTAAGGCAGCAACCATTGTTTCAGCTAGCATTTGCATCGTTTGAGTTTCTGATCCTAGATTGTGACAAGCCTTCAAATAATCAATAATAGTCCCTGTCTCAGGAATTGGAGCTATAGCTTTTTGACATTGCTGATTTGCATTTGCATAAGCAAGTCATTTCTCTAGTTGTCTTTTGGCGTCTTCTCCAATTACAGTACAGGACATAGCAGTTTGTAATCTAACTACAAAATCAGCATACGTATCATTGGGTCCCTGTAATATTTTAGTATAGCTACCTGTAGGCTCCCCTTGAGGAGTAATTCGATCCCAAGCTTCAAGGGCTACTGTTTTTAATTGTTCATGTAACAAGGGAGGGCAGTTTATTTGAGCTTCTATAGTGTCAAATTGTCCTGTACCAATTAGCATTTCAAAAGTAATTTGATTTTGGGGAGCGCCAGCTCGAGCATTTCTATTAGCATGATCTCTGGCTATATCATGAAACCACATCATCCATTGAAGATATTCTCCTGGTTAAAGGAGAGCTTTTATTAAAGTTAGCCAATCATGGGGAATAAAATTTCCAATAGAGGATGTTATATAATTTAGAAGTACTTTAGTAAAAGGTGAATGTGGGCCATACATAGTTATAGCTTTTTTAATTTGTTGCATGTGATAGAAGTTAATACCCTCATATTGAGGTATTATGTGCCCTTGAGCATCAGGATTTCTTAAAACTGGAAAGGCAGAGAAACCATCGGCTTCAGAGACCTGTGATTGCAAAGCCAGCAATTCAGAGAGCCTCTGTCATGAAGGAGAGTGAGTAGGTAGATTATTTTTATTCAGAAAGGTGTTGTTGGTTTTAATGTCAAAAGATGTCTTAGGGGAGTCATTGCCAGAATCATTAGGTTCTAGCAAGGGAGATACTTTGGGATTTGTGCCCGCTAGCAGGGGAGGAGCTCTTGGAGCAACCGGGCAGGGCTTGTAGGAAAATTCTGAAATATTTCATGTTGTTCTAATTGGGCCTTTCATAATGTTTTGTCATCTAATTCATATTTATTTAATAAGTGTTCTGCCTGTTGCCAAATATTAGGAGGGCTAGAATTACCTTGAAATGGCAAAATGACGGCTTCAATAAGAGTCCATAGAGGCCAAAAATCTATTGGGATATTTTCCCCCTGTCTGGCAGCATGTTCAACATTCTCTTTGGCCCGGTGCCAAATTTCTAAATCAAAACTACCTTCATCAGGGAATCAAGGGTTACATTCAACCACTGTCTGAAGGCAAGCCTCTATTTACTGAGGCAAAACTGAAAATCCCTGAACTTTAAATAAGTACTGAAGAAAAGAAGAAAAAATATGGGGCTTTCCAGCCATTTGACCCATGTCTTAGTACTTACTGGCCTCAACAGGCCCTTGAGGTCACTACATCTGAATCTACCACATGTACCAGGTACCTGTTCTGGGCACCACTTGTTGAGGTCCTTTAATGGACCAGAACCTCGTGGTTCAGAGTCGACAATAAGAAAGTAAAAGAGATAGAGAAAGAGGCTGATATTCCTTGGTTTATGCAGAAAACCAATAAAGTCCTTTGACACAGGGTTTGCATCGCTCATGAAGGCACCTGGCGCCCTCTCACGGCAGATGAAGGCACAGTGCACCTTCTCGAGAGGGTCTTAGAAGCTTGGGCAGGAGAGTGAGCATGACGGGTCTCTGCACTCCAGAGAATTAGCCTGAGAGAGAGAAAGAGAGAGAGAGAAAGACAAGGGGACAAAAGCTCTGATGGCGCAAAGGTGTTTTATTCAACATTGTGTGGGTATTTATACTGTCTTACAAGGTAGCTATTTTCAGCAGAGATAAAATCAAAATTTACAAGTTATCAAGGAAACCTGAGGTCATCCATATGAAAGAGAAAGGGTTGTAAATAATCACTTTTACTTCACTTTTACCGTATGGTTCATAAAAATGAAGAGGGTCGTAAATAGTTACCTATCACCGTATGGAAAAACTAACGAAGGAAATGCCTGCATTCCTAAGTCCCTGGGAGTAGTTTGTTACTCCACTTAATTCCTGAATTCAGGAATTAATAAGAGACAGAGGATTCATGGCAGATCAAAAACAGCACACAGGAAGCCTTCTGTTCAATGCTTCCTGACAATCTTTCTTTTCAACATTAGTTGTTCTGCTTAAGACTCTTTTTATTCTCACTATCATCTTCTTCCTCACTTGGATATTTCCCTCATGAAACCTGAATTTAATTATTTCCCATTTCAACTGTATCCCTGAGCACTTCAAATTCTAATTATATTCCTATATTTCCTTCATGAATTAAGAAATTATAATCATTAATTTATCAGTCCTCATGCTCATGCTCATTGCTCAGTCATGTTTGACTCTTTGCAACCTCATGGTTATAAAGACTATACATGGACTGTAGCTGCCAGGTTCCTCTGTCTATGGGAATTTCCAGGCAAGAATATTAGAGTGGTTTGCCATTTCCTCCTCTAGGGGATCATCCCACTCAGGGATAGAACCCATGTCTCCAGTGTTTCCTGCATTGGCAGGCAGATTCTTTACAACTGAGCCACCTAGGAAGCCCCCTTTCCAGTCTATTCTTTATATAAATAATAATTTTCAGTAAAATAACAAAAATATGTTTATTTTATTAAACCTTGATGTGGAGAAATTTGGAAATGAAATTGAAATTTGTTGTAAATAGTGATTTTATCTAACTCTTGCTAATAACTCTACTTTTTGTCTAAGGGTACTGAAGAGGTATCACTTTGTAAAATGTTATTTTGTATACGAAAATTGTATTTGTTGTATAACTTTAGGACTGAAATAGGGGATCTTTTCATAGTGGGAGACATCCATAAAACTAAGTTTAAAAATATTTTGTAAAAGAGGAAGTCTAATATAAAATAAAATGGATAGGGAAACCATACAGACAGAAGTGAAATGATAAGCTTCTCACACTGGTCAAGTAAACTGTGGCTTAAGAATACACATCAGCTTTTGATATCTGTTCATCCTCCAGATCATACACAACTGAGAAACTAAAACTGTGAATTAATCATTCAAATATCCAAACATGGAACAACTTTATTGATTATTTTCCACATTGACATTCAGAGCAGATCACCTCTTACTTAATTTCTCTTCCATGTCTAAGACTCAGACAATCCTTCATATTTGTCATATGGCATATTTTGGAACTAAGAACAACAAAAAGAAAATAAAGCAGTTTTTGTCTCTTTTCCTTTCCTTCTTATATTATTAATTTTTGCTTGCTTTTTTTTTTTTTTCCTGTTGGTACATAGAGGAATGAACGATCATTTGCAAAGACCACTGAGTCATTATTATGGCCCTGGTTTCTCAGTAGATTTTGGGAAACTTGTCTATTGCAAAAGAAATCCTTAAGAATGTTAATCAGGGATTTTGAAATTAAAACAATGCTTGTCTGTAATATCAGCTCTAGGCTAATCTTTTTCATTCATCCTTAGTTATACTAATTCTTATTTTAAGCTATTTTTCCCCAAGCAACTCTTCAAAATATGCTCCCCTCCCCCAGCAAACCTTCGACCTTAAATTCACCTCCACCCTTAATCAAGGTTTTGCCTTGTGCATCTTTGAGAAAATTGAGGCACTGTTGCATGAAATCCCTTAATTATGCCATTACTCACCCAAAATTATAGAAAAATTAACACGTTTTGTTATATTCTCATGATTCAAAGTAAGATAGAATGTATTCTATTCTTATCAGAATTGCAAAATTAACATATCAGTGTATAATGGTGTAACAAACTCATCAAACATATTTCTCTGGAGATAGAAGCAGAATGAGTGCAAGAGAAAATAAAGTATCTTTACTAGTTGTGTTGTGTGTGTGTGTGTGTTCAGTCATGTCTGAATCTTTGTGACTCCATGTACTGTAGCCCACCAGGCTCCTCTTTCCATGGGATTTTCCAGGCAAGACTACTAGAGTGGGTTGCCATTTCCTTTTCCAGGGGATCTTCCTGATTGAGGGATCCAACCAGAGTCTCTTCTTGCATCTCCTGAATTAGCAGGCACATTCTTTACTGTTGAGCCACCTGGGAAGCATATTTTCTTTTAGACTCAATGAAGTTCCTTGAGGACTATTCTGGGCCAGTCTGGGACTCTTAAATAAATATCTAATTTTTATTTTAATATATAGAGAGCATTTTTTGAGTTTAGAAATAAAAATTAAAAATAAACTTCAACTCTCAACTCTAACTCTTTTTCCAATCTAAGACTATAGTTTTCTAAAAATATACCACGTTTCAACAGTACACTTTTTATACTCTTTTGAAACTTGAGTTTCTACTTTAAAATTCAAGGAATGAACTTAATCCCCCTGTATTTTCTTATGGAAGAAATTTTAATTATCTAGATAGAATTGATTTTAGCCATATTTAAATCTTTATTACTTTTTTAATAATTGTCAGAACTTATACTCTTCTCCCACCATTTTCTCGTGGGAATACATTTATTTATTATTCAGTATCCAATTTCAACTAACATAAGTGGGAAAAATAATTTGGCAAGACACAAGAGAAAGTCACCGGAATAACATTAATCATGGCAGTACCATAAAAATTTGATTTAGGTGATGCCTGAATGGTCTAGTGGTATCCCCTACTTTCTTTAATTTAAGTCTGAATTTGGCAAAAAGGAGTTCATGATCTAAGCCACAGTCAGCTCACAGTCTTGTTTTTGCTGACTGTATAGAGCTTTTCCATCTTTGGCTGCAACGAATATAATCAATGTGATTTCGGTGTTGACCATCTGGCGATGTCCATGTGTAGAGTCTTCTCTTGTGTTGTTGGAAGAGGGTGTTTGCTATGACCATTGTGTTCTCTTGGAAAAACTCTGTTAGCCTTTGCCCTGCTTCATTCTGTATTCCAAGGCCAAATTTTCCAGTTACCCCAGGTGTTTCTTGACTTCCTATTTTGCATTCCAGTCCCCCATAATGAAAAGGACATGTTTTGGGGGAGTTAGCTCTAAGAGGTCTTGTAGGTCTTCATAGAACCGTTCAACTTCAGGTTCTTCAGTGTCGCTGTTTGGGGCATAGACTTGGATTACTGTGATATTGAATGGTTTGCCTTGGAAATGAACAGAGATCATTCTGTCGCTTTTGAAATTCCATCCAAGTACTGCAAAGACAAGAGTGAAAAAGTTGGCTTAAAGTTCAACATTCAGAAAATGAAGACCATGGCATCTGGTCTCATCACTTCATGAGAAATAGATGGAGAACCAGTGGAGACAGTGTTGGACTTTATCTTTTTGGGCTCCAAAATCACTGCAGATGGTGACTGCAGCCATGAAATTAAAAGACGCTTTCTCCTTGGAAGAAAAGTTATGACCAACCTAGATAGCATATTGAAAATCAGAAACATTACTTTACTAACAAAGGTCCATCTAGTCAAGGCCATGGTTTTTCCAGTGGTCATGTATGGATGCAAACGTTGGACTGTGAAGAAAGCTGAGTGCCAAAGAATTGATGCTTTTGAACTGTGGTGTTGGAGAAGACTCTTAAGAGTCCCTTGGAGACTCTCTGCAAGGAGATCCAACCAGTCAATTCTAAAGGAGATCAGTCCTGGGTGTTCTTTGGAAGGAATGATGCTAAAGCTGAAACTCCAGTACTTTGTTCACCTCATACGAAGAGTTGACTCATTGGAAAAGACTCTGATGCTGGGAGAGATTGAGGACAGGAGGAGAAAGGGACAACAGAGGATGAGATGGCTGGATGGCATCACTGACTCAATGGATGTGAGTTTGAGTGAACTCCGGGAGATGGTGATGGACAGGGAGGCCTGACGTGCTGTGATTCATGGGGTCACAAAGAGTGAGACATGACTGAGCGACTGAACTGAACTGAACTGCACTGCATTTCAGACTTTTTGTTGACCACGATGGCTATTCCATTTCTTCTAAAGGATTCCTGCCCAGAGTAGTAGATATAATTAATGGTTATTTGAGTTAAATTCACCCATTCCGATCTATTTTAGTTTGCTGATTCCTAGCATTCAATGTTTACTCTTGCCATCTCCTGTTTGACTACTTCCAATTTGCCTTGATTCATGGACCTAACACTCCAGGTTCCTATGCAATATTGCTCTTTATAACATCGGACCTTGCTTCTATCCAGTCACATCCACAGCTGGGTATTGTTTGTGCTTTGGTTCCATCCCTTCATTCTTTCTGGAGTTATTTCTCCACTGATCTCCAGTAGCATATTGGACACCTACCAACCTGGGGAATTCCTCTTTCAGTATCCTATCATTTTGCCTTTTCATACTGTTCATGGGGTTCTCAAGACAAGAATACTGAAGTGATTTGCGATTCCCTTCTCCAGTGGTCCACATTCTGAGAAATAGATTTAAGCGACTAGATCTGATAGATAGAGTGCCTGATGAACTATGAATGGAGGTTCATGACATTGTACAGAAGATGGGGATCAAGACCATCCCCATGGAAAAAAAAATTCCAAAAAGCAAAATGGCTGTCTGGGGAGGCCTTACAAATAGCTGGGAAAAGAAGAGAAGTGAAAAGCAAAGGAAAAAAGGAAAGATATAAGCATCTGAATGCAGACTTCAAAAGAATAGCAAGGAGGGATAAGAAAACCTTCCTCAGTGATGAATGGAAAGAAATAGAGGAAAAAAACAGAATGGGAAAGACTAGAGATATCATCAAGAAAATTAGAGATACCAAAGGTACTTTTCATGCAAAGATGGGCACTATAAAGGATAGAAATGGTTTGGACGTAACAGAAGCAGAAGATATTAAGAAGAGGTGGCAAGAATACATAGAAGAACTGTACAAAAAAGAGCTTCAGGACCAAGATAATCACAATGATGAGATTGCTCACCTAGAGCCAGACATCCTGGAATATGAAGTCAAGTGGGCCTTAAAAAGCATCACTATGAACAATGCTAGTGGAGGTGATGGAATTCCAGTGGAGCCATTTCAAATCTGGAAGATGTTGCTGTGAAAGTGCTGTACTCAATGTGCCAGGAAATTTGGAAATCTCAGCAGTGGCCACAGGACTGGAAATGGTCCATTTTCATTACAATCTCAAAGAGGGGCAATGCCAAAGACTGCTCAAATATCACACAATTGCATTCATCTCACATGCTAGTAAAGTAATGCTCAAAATTCTCCAAGCCAGGCTTCAGTAATATGTGAACCATGAACTTCCAGATGTTCAAGCTGGTTTTATAAAAGGCAGAGGAACCAGAGATCAAATTGCCAACATCCACTGGATCATCGAAAAAGCAAGAGAATTCCAGGAAAACATGTATTTCTGCTTTACTGACTATGCCAAAGCCTTGGACTGTGTGGATCACAAAAAACTGTGGAAAATTGTGAAAGAGATGGGAATACCAGACCACCTGAACTGCCTCTTGAGAAATCTGTATGCAGGCCAGGAAGCAACAGTTAGAACTGGACATGGAACAACAGACTGGTTCCAAATAGGAAAAGGAGTATGTCAAGGCTGTATATTGTCACCCCGCTTATTTAACTTCTATGCAGAGTACATCATGAGAAATGCTGGGCTGAAAGAAGCACAAGCTGGAATCAAGATTTCTGGGAGAAATATATCAATAACTTCAGATATGCAGATGACACCACCCTTACGGCAGAAAGTGAAGAGGAACTAAAAAGCCTCCTGATGAAAGTGAAAGAAGAGAGTGAAAGTTGGCTTAAAGCTCAACATTCAGAAAACTAAGATCATGGCATCTGGTCCCATCACTTCATGGAAAATAGATTGGGAGACAGTGGAAACAGTGTCAGACTTTATTTTGGGGGGCTTCAAAATCACTGCAGATGGTGACTGCAGCCATGAAATGAAAAGACGCTTACTCCTTTGAAGAAAAGTTATGGCCAACCTAGACAGCATATTGAAAATCAGAGACATTACTTTGCCAACAAAGGTCCATCTAGTCAAGGCTATGGTTTTTCCTGCGGTTATGTATGGATGCAAACTTTGGACTGTGGAGAAAGCTGAGTGCCGAAAAATTGATACTTTTGAACTGTAGTGTTGGAGAAGACTCCTGAGAGTCCCTTGGACTGCAAGGAGATCCAACCAGTCCATTCTAAAGGAGATCAGTCCCGGGTGTTCTTTGGGAGGACTGATTGTAAAGCTGAAACTCCAATAACTTGGCCACTTCATGAGAAGATTTGACTCTTTGGAAAAGACTCTGATGCTGGGAGGGATTGGGGGCAGAAGGAGAAGGGGACGACAGAGGATGAGATGGCTGGATGGCATCACCAACCCGATGGACATGAGGTTGTGTGAACTCTCGGAGTTGGTGATGGACAGGGAGGATTGTTGTGCTGCGATTCATGGGCTTGCAAAGAGTCGGACATGACTGAGTGACTGAACTTAAATGAACTATATAAATGTATTACACCCCACCCTTAACTCAATTTTAATTGGAACTTAAAATATTACATTTGCTACTGATAGTCATTCTAAATAAGTTTTCTTAACAGAGATACTTTTCCTAAGGATAAGTTTTTCTTTCTTTCTTTCTTTTTTTTTTTTTTTTTGAAAATTCTAAATTGATGTTTTAGGGACACTTAACATCTGCTATAGGATAGCGGAGAAAGTAATTAATGTTAAGAATCATTATAGTCTATCAGAAATGCAAAGGTGTAGTTTTAATGGTATCATCTTTGCAAAAATAATCTATTCTAACGTGCCAGTTGCAATAAAAAGAAAGATTATATTTGTGTTGATAAAGATAAGTTTAGATTTAGCTTTTTTATTGTGCCAAAAGCAACAGATTGAAGCCCCAACTCAAATAAACACCCATTATTGATACTGTCTAATCCTCAGAATTAAGCATAATTTTATCCTTTGAGTTGAGTTGATTTTAGGATCCTTTTGGCTATGATGAAGGTATTAACCAATCTTTTTTTTTTTTTTTTTTTTTAGCATATTTTTTGTTTTTTTTTTTTTTTTTTTCCCCACACACATCTTTGAGTATCAACTTTTGGGTTTTAAATAGTAACACTTCAAAGGATTCTCAGCTCCTACTCCCAACCACAGTAAATTAAGTTAATATGAATGTGTGCATTTTAAAAAGGCTCTGAATTTGTTTTCATATGTATGGAAGCAGCCTAATTGAGTATCAGAAACTAGTAATTCTACATCTCTTAAATATGAAAAACAAAATGGTCTTCCAAACACTTTAGAATGAACATGTATCTAGTAACTGCTCTTGTAAAGTAAAAAGAAACACATTGTTCTTCCCAAGGAAAATAATTTAAACAATTTGTTTACAAATGCAATCAGCAATAATAATTTTATGTAATCACCAAATAGCTCAACAGTTACGATTATAGGTTGGAAATAATTCTTTTTATTTTTTAAATAAGTGAAGAGATAATATAATTTCATGAATTAGCAGAAACAATATTGATAAAATAACAACTATTCCCAACTTGATTTACAGACTCAATGCAATCCTAATCAAAATCCCAGCAAACTGTCTTTCAATATTGACAAACAAATTACAATTTTGTAGAAATGTAAAAGACCATACAAATACTGAATAAGTGAAACAAAGTTGGATGACTCATAATACCCAAATTGAAGACATAAAGACACAGTGTTCAAGACAATGGAGTGCTGGTGAAAGAGCTTACCAACTGACTCACACAAATACAGTGAACAGGTCTTTGATAGAGAAATCAATGAAGAGAGCATAGTCTCTCAACACATTTGTGTTGGAAAAATCGGGCTGCCTGATACAAAATATAATCCAAGAAATAGAATTTATATATCACACAGACATTAGATCAAAATGAGATATAGAAATTAAGAATATAATACAAATCTATAAGCCAGAGAAAGCTTTTGGGGTAATTTGAGATGACATTGGATTCAGTGGTGGAATTTTAAGTAAAACACCACTAGTATGACACATGAAAGAACAAAGTGATAACTTGGATGTTGTTAAAATTAAAAACTACTCTGTGAAAGATACCAGTAAGGTATTGTAAAAAATGAAGAAAACATTTTCAAAACATATGTCTGATAAGGAACTTGTATTCAAAATATACAATACTGGACTTTTAAAAATAACTGTTAACATTCAAAAATGAAAAATGAACAAGCCAACTGAAAATGGCAAGATAGCTGAATGAATACTCACCAAACAAGGTATATACATGGGTGAATTATCAACTCATTTGCTATAGATAATTGGAAATGAAAACAACAATTAAATGCTACTTATCAAATGCCACTTATTAAAGTGACTAAAATTTGAAGCACATTCAAAACATTCAATTAAAATTTGAATCCGGGAATGGTGCAGAGACTTTTGAAGATTGTTTGGCAATCACTTGCAAAGTTAAATGTAGTTTTATAATATGATTCACCTCTCAAGCTCTTAGCATTTACCTAATTGAATTAACAAGTTATGCTTACCCAAAAACCTGTGCATGAATGTAAATAGCGACTTCATTCACACTTACTATAGCCAAAAGCAACCAAGATGTCCTTTGACAGGTGAATGGATATAAGCTCTGATATTTCCTTACAATGAAGTATTATTCAGTCATAAAAATAAGTGAGCTAGTAAGCCACAGAATTATATGGAGGAACTTAAATGCTTATTGCTAAGTGAAAGAAGTCAGGATAATCAACTCTATGTAATTCCAACTCTATGACTTTCTTGAAAAGGGAAAATCATAAAGAGAGTAAATAAATCAGTGACTAATAGTTTTGGCAGAGGTAGAAGTGGGTGGAGAGTTGGATAAGTATATCACAGGGAATTTACAAGCATTTCAGAGATATTGTGGGTTTGATTACAGATGAACAGAATAAAGCGAATATCTCAGTAAAGTGAGTCATACAATTTTTTTCTTGTTTTCCAATTCATACAAAAGTTATGTTTACTCTGCTCTAAACTACTATGTGTTTCATAGCATTTTATCTAAAAAATAGTATATCAATTTAAAAATATTTTTGTTGCTAAAAATGCTGTCATCTGAGGCTGTAGTAAGTTGTAAACTTTTTGTTGAGGGAGAGTCTTGTCTCCATGTTGATGGATGCTGACTGATTAGGTTGCTGAAGTTTGGGGCAGATGTGGCAATTTTTTTTTTTTTTTTTAAGTAAGAAAACAATGTAGTTTGCACTATCTATTGACTGTTCCTTTTATGACTGATTTCCCTGTGTCATACAATGCTGTTTGATGACATTTTACCTATAAAAGGACATCTTTTAATTAGAATCAAAACTTTGGAGCCCTACCACTGTGTTATCAACTAAGTTTAAATAATGTTCTAAATTCTGTGTTGACATTTCAATAGTCTTCACAGCATCTTTACCAGGAGTAGATTCCATCACTAAAAATCAGTTTAATTGCTCATCCAAAAGAAGTAACTCCTTTGTTATCATGAGATTATTTAGTATCAGATTGTAGGGATTCAGTCACATCTTTAGAGTCCACTTCTAATTCTAGTTATTTTTCAATTTCCACTACATAGTAGTTACTTCTTACACTGAAATCGTGAACTCCTCAAAATCATCCATTAGGGTTGGAATTAACTTCTTCTAGATTACTATTAATGTTGATATTTTTATTTCTTCTCATGAATCACAAATATCCCTCATGGCCTCTGGGAAAATGAATACTTTCTAGAAGGTTGTCAACTGACTTTTCCCAGATCCATCAGAGGAATCACTATCAATGGATGCTATAGTGTTAGAAATGTATTTCTTAGGAAATGACACTTGAAGGTCAACTATTTTCCTTGACCCATAGGCTACAAAATGGATGTTGTATTAGCAGGCATACAAATATTCATCTCATCGTACATCTCCGTCGTGGTTCCTGGGTCAAGTGCATTGACACTGATCAGAAATATATCGAAATATATTTTTTTTTCTTCCCTGAGCAGTGGGTCTTGACAGTAGCCTTAAAATATTTAGTAAACAGTGTTATAAACAGGGTGCTATAATCAGGCTTTGTTGTTCAATTTATAGAGCACAGACAGAGTAGATTTAGCATAATTCTTACAAGCTATAAGATTTTTGGAATAGTAAATGGGCACTAGCTTCAACTTCAAGATACCAGCCGCATTAGCCAGTAACAAGAATGTCAGACTGCCTTTTGAAACTTTAAAGCCAGGCATTGATTTCTCTTCTCTAGCTATGAAAGTTCTAGATGACATCTTCTTCAAAAAGAAGGCTACTTTGTCTACATTGAAAATATGTCATTTAGTGCAGCTACCTCATTAATTGTCTTAGCTAAGTCGTCTGGACAACTTACTGCAGTTTCTACATCAGCACTTGTTTCAGTTCAGTTCAGTTGCTCAGCCGTGTCTGACTCTTTGTGACCCCATAAATTGCAGCATGCCAGGCCTCCCTGTCCATCACCAACTCCCGGAGTTCACCCAAACTCATGTGCCTCGAGTTGGTGATGCCGTCCAACCATCTCATCCTCTGTCGTCCCCTTCTCCTCCTACCCCCAATCCCTCCCAGCATAAGGTCTTTTCCAATGAGTCAACTCTTCGCATGTGGTGGCAAAGTATTGAAGTTTCAGTCTCAATATCATTCCTACCAATGAACACCCAGGACTGGTCTCCTTTAGGATGGACTGGTTGGATCTCCTTGCAGTCCAAGGGACTCACAAGAGTCTTCTCCAGCACCACAGTTCAAAAGCATCAATTCTTTGGCACTCAGCTTTCTTCACACTCCAACTCTCACATCCATACATGATCACTGGAAAAACCATATGGAGATGGAGTCTTTCCATAAACCACATGAACCAATCTCTGCTGGCTTCAAACATTTCTTCTGAAGCTTCCTCAGCTCTCTCATCTTTCAAAGAATTGAAGAGATTTAGGGCCTTATTCCGGAGAAGGCAATGGCAACCCACTCCAGTACTCTTGCCTGGAAAATCCCATGGACAGAGGAGCCTGGTAGGCTGCAGTCCATGAGGTGCCGAAGAGTCAGAAACGACTGAATGACTTCACTTTCACTTTTCACTTTCATGCATTGAGGAAGGAAATGACGACCCGCTCCAGTGTTCTTGCCTAGAGAATCCCAGGGATGGTGGACCCTGGTGGGCTGCCATCTATGGGGTCGCATAGAGTCGAACACAACTGAAGGGATGTAGCAGCAGCAGCAGGGCCTTGTTCTGGATCAGGTGGGGCTTCCTCTCTGGCTCAGATGGTAAAGAATATGCCTGCAATGAGGGAGACCCGGGTCCAATCCCTGGGTCAGGAAGATTCCCTGGAGAAGGGAAAGGTTAGCCACTCCACTATTCTTGCCTGGAGAATTTCATGGACAGAGGAGCCTGGCGGGCTACAATTCATGGGGTGACAAAGAGTCAGAGATGACTGAGTGGTTAACACTTTCACTTTTTCTGGATCAGGCTTTGACTTAAGGGAATCTGTTGGCTTAATGTTGATCTTCTATCCAGATTAAAACTTACTCTGTATCAATTTTCTTTGTATCACAATGAGGCTCTTTTTCTTTCTTCTCATTCATGTTTTCACTGGAGCATTACTTTGCATTCATAACTTGGCCAACTGGTGCAAGAGACCTTGCATTCAGTCTACCTTATCCTGGCTTTCAATGAGCCTTCCTCACTGAGGTTAATCATTTCTAGCTTTTGATTTAAAGAAAAGATATGCAACTGTTTGCTTTATTTGAACATTTAGAGGCTATTGTCGTGTTGTTGTGATCCATACAGTCAAAGGCTTTAGCATAGTCAATAAAGCAGAAATAGATGTTTTTCTGGAACTCTCTTGCTTTTCCCATGATCTAGCGGATGTTGGCAATTAGATCACTGGTTCCTCTGCCTTTTCTAAAACCAGCTTGAATATCAGGAAGTTCATGTTCACATATTGCTGAAGCCTGGCTTGGAGAATTTTGAGCATTACTTTACGAGCGTTTGACATGAGTGCAATTGTGTGGTAGTTTGTGCATTCTTTGGCATTGCCTTTCTTTGGGATTGGAATGAAAACTGACCTTTTCCAGTCCTGTGGCCACTGCTGAGTTCTCCAAATTTGCTGGCATAGTGCAGCACTTTCAAAGCATCATCTTTCAGGATTTGAAATAGCTCAAATGGAATTCCATCGCCTCCATTAGCTTTGTTCATAGTGATGCTTTCTAAGGCCCACTTGACTTCACATTCCAAGATGTCTGGCTCTAGGTGAGTGATCACATCATCATGATTATCTGGGTCATGAAGTTCTTTTTTGTACAATTCTTCTGTGTATTTTTGCCACCTCTTCTTAATATCTTCTGCTTCTGTTAGGTCCATACCATTTCTATCCTTTATTGAGCTCATCTTTGCATGAAATGTTCCCTTGGTATTTCTAATTTTCTTGAAGAGATCGCTAGTCTTTCCCATTCTGTTCTTTTCCTCTATTTCTTTACATTGATTACTGAAGAAGGCTTTCTTATCTCTTCTTGCTGTTCTCTGGAACTCTGCATTCAGATGCTTATATCTTTCCTTTTCTCCTTTGCTTTTCCCTTCTTTTCTTTTCATAGCTATTTGTAATGCCTCCCCAGACAGCCATTTTGCTTTTTTGCATTTCTTTTCCATGGGGATGGTCTTGATCCCCGTCTCCTGTACAATGTCATGAACCTCATTCCATAGTCCATCAGGCACTCTATCTATCAGAATTAGGCCCTTAAATCTATTTCTCACTTCCACTGTATAATCATAAGGGATTTGATTTAGGTCATATCTGAATGGTCTAGTGGTTTTCCCTACTTTCTTCAATTTGAGTCTGAATTTGGTAACAAGTAGTTCATGATCTGAGCCACACTCAGCTCCTGGTCTTGTTTTTGTTGACTGTATGGAGCTTCTCCATCTTTGGCTGCAAAGAATATAATCAATCTGATGTCAGTGGTGACCATTTGGTGATGTCCATGTGTAGAGTCTTCTCTTGTGTTGTTGGAAGAGGGTGTTTGCTATGACTAGTGCATTTTCTTGGCAAAACTCTATTAGTCTTTGCCCTGCTTCATTCCACATTCCAAGACCAAATTTGACTGTTAGTCCAGGTGTTTCTTGACTTCCTACTTTTGCATTCCAGTCCCCTATAATGAAAAGGACATCTTTTTTGGGTGTTAGTTCTAAAAGGTCTTTTAGGTCTTCATAGAACCGTTCAACTTCAGCTTCTTCAGTGTTACTGGTTGCCTGCCTCTTGAGAAATCTGTATGCAGGTCAGGAAGCAACAGTTAGAACTGGACATGGAACAACAGACTGGTTCCAAATAGGAAAAGGAGTATGTCAAGGCTGTATATTGTCACCCTGCTTATTTAACTTCTATGCAGAGTACATCATGAGAAACGCTGGACTGGAAGAAACACAAGCTAGAATCAAGATTGCCGGGAGAAATATCAATAGCCTCAGATATACAGAGGACACCACCCTTATGGCAGAATGTGAAGAGGAGCTAAAAAGCCTCTTGATGAAAGTGAAAGAGGAGAGTGAAAAAGTTGGCTTAAAGCTCAACATTCAGAAAATGAAGATCATGGCATCCAGCCCCATCACTTCAAGGGAAATAGATGGGGAAACAGTGAAAACAGTATCAGACTTTATTTTGGAGGGCTCCAAAATCACTGCAGATGTTGACTGCAGCCATGAAATTAAAAGACGCTTACTCCTTGGAAGAAAAGTTATGACCAACCTAGATAGCATATTCAAAAGCAGAGACATTACTTTGCCAACTAAGGTCCGTCTAGTCAAGGCTATAGTTTTTCCAGTGGTCATGTATGGATTTGAGAGTTGTAATGTGAAGAAGGCTGAGCGCCGAAGAATTGATGCTTTTGAACTGTGGTGTTGGAGAAGACTCTTGAGAGTCCCTTGGACTGCAAGGAGATCCAGCCAGTCCATTCTGAAGGAGATCAGCCCTGGGATTTCTTTGGAAGGAATGATGGTAAAGCTGAAACTAAAGTACTTTGGCCACCTCATGCGAAGAGTTGACTCATTGGAAATGACTCTGATGCTGGGAGGGATTGGGGCCAGGATGATAAGAGGACGACAGAGGATGAGATGGCTGGATGGCATCATTGACTCGATGGACGTGAGTCTGAGTGAACTCTGGGAGTTGGTGATGGACAGTGAGGCCTGATGTGCAGCGATTCATGGGGTCGCAAAGAGTGGGATATGACTGAACGACTGAACTGAACTGTACTCTAGAGTTGTTAATTGGCCTGCTTTCAATACTGTTGCATCTCACATGTTAGAGGAAGTTCTGAGGAAAGGCACAGAGTTGAGAGAACAGCTGTTGGTGGAATAGACAAAACACACACAACATTTATCTATGAAGTTTGTTATTTCACCTGGGTGTGGTTTGTGGCACCCCAAAACAATTAAAATGGTACCATCAAAGATCACAGATTACTGTAACAATATAAAAACAATGAAAATCTTTAAAAATTGTGAGAATTACCAAAATGTATCACAGAGACATATAATAGAATGAGCGAGTCAGTCAAAATCAGTAGAAGTTAACAACAGAAGAGATAAATCTTAATGCATGCAAATTAAAAATATTTTATGGTTTGGCCATCCCAGCATGAAATGCAGAATGTGAAAAGTAATCTAAATATACTGTGAATGTGTTTGACAATGTGAAGGGCACAATGTGATAATGTGCTGACTTAAGTAACTCTGGAAGTGATAGATTCTGCAAGACAAAAGGCAAATAGAATGTACAAAACACTACACTCTAGTTTTTTAAAAAGTCATTCTTACTTTCTAACATGCTAATATGGTGTATCATATTGATTGATTTGCATATATTAAAAAATCCTTGCATTCCTGGGATAAATCCTGCTTGATCATGATGCATGTTATTTTTAATACATTAATGGATTCCATTTGTTAGTATTTTGTTAAGAATTTTTACATCTCTGTTCATCAGTGATTATTGACCTATAAGTTTATTTTTCTGTAGCATTTTTTTCTGGTTTTGGAATCAGGGTGATGGTGGCATCGTAGAATGAGTTTGGGAGTGCTTTTCCCTATGCAGTTTTTGTAGAAGAATTTGAGGATAGTGTTAGCTCTTCTCTAAATGTTTGATAGAATTTTCTGTAAAGTCATCTGGTCTTGGACTTTTGATTGATCTCATTTGTGAAACAGAAATAGAGATACAGACATAAAGAACAAATGCATGGACATCAATGGGGTGAGGGAGGATGGGATGAATTAGGAGTTTGGGATTGACATATATACACTATTGATAATTGTATAAAATAGCTAACTAATGAGAACCTCCTGTATAGCTCAGGGAACCCTACTCAGTGCTCTGTGGTGATCTAAATGTGAAGGAAATCCAAAAGAGAGGAAATATATGAACACATAAAATTGATTCACATTGCTGCACAGTAGAAACTAACACAACATCTTAAAGCAACTATACTCCAGTAAAAATTAATTTAAAAAAAAGCAATTTTCTCTTGTCCAGTGAAGTTACCAAGTAGACAATTCTGAAACCACTACACCTGTGTACTGAAATTGAGCAGTTGAACAAGTGAATATCAAGTGGTAGTGTTAGGGGAAGAATACCGACTGAAACTGCCCACCCTGGCCAGGCATCATAGAAACCATTTGCATGAGGTCCTAGTGAGGAACCCGGAACTAATAAGCCACCATCAACTGAGAGAATTTGGGAAAGGTCAAAAGGGGATACCACATGTCTGAGCACCTCCCAGAATCCTTCTCGAGGGCATCCATCATAGCTGAGCAAGGTGTGCACCACCAGGAAGGACTCTGAGTCAGAATGATTGGCTAAAGACAACACAAAAACTAATTCCATCACCATAAAAACCTGTTAGCCATAAAACCCTGTGGCATAGCAGTTCTCCTGGGTTCCCTTACCCTACTGCTCTCTGTCCAGGTGCCCTGAAGTGAAGTCGCTCAGTCGTGTCTGACTCTTTGCGACCCCATGGACTGTAGCTTATCAGGCTCCTCTGTCCATGGGATTTTCCAGGCAAGAGTGCTGGAGTGGTTTGCCATTTCCTTCTCCAGGGGATCTTCCCAACCCAGGAATCGAACCTGGGTCTCCCACATTGCAGGCAGACGCTTTACTGTCTGAGCCACCAGGGAAGCTATTATCAAATATAAGATCACTTAAATGTGGATGAGCAACAGTAAGTGGTAGAATCCAAGAAAACAGAATGGAAATGTGCCTAAGAAAGATACAAATGATGAGGGCAGAAGATTCGCTTTGCAAAGGAGCAGAAATGAGCCTGCATAGGTACTTAACATAGGTACTTCACTTAAAGTGAAGTCACTCAGTCATGCCCAGCTCTTAGCGACCCCATGGACTGCAGCCTACCAGGCTTCTCCGCCCATGGGATTTTCCAGGCAAGAATACTGGAGTGGGGTGCCACTGCTCAATAAAATCTCTTGCTTTGTCAGCAGATGTATCTCCCTGGACAATTCATTTCTGAGTGTTAGACAAGAGCCCAGTTGTAGGCCCTGGAAGGGGTCCCCCTTCTTGCAACAGTAGAAGACAGTTATCACACTTTTAGAGTGGGAGGCTACAGAGAAGCCTGATAGAGTGATTCATGTAGTATTGGATTAGAGCAGGAGACCTCAGTATGCATTCATTTTAAATGTAATAAACATGAAGATGGTAACAAATAGAAATATAGATCTGTAAGTACCTTGGTTACATTCCACATATAGATTTCCTTTCTCTGTCAGCTCAAAGGGCCTAGAAGCATTGACACTCAAGTAGCATGAACAAACCTAGTGCCATGATTTTTATTTAAAAAAAAAAAATTGTATACAATTTAAAGGTTACTCTCTCCCATTATTGCAAAATATTTCCTATATTTCTCATGTTGTACAATAAATCCTTGAGCCTATCTTACATACAATAGTTTCTCCCTCCTGCTCCCCATCCCTTTACTGACACTCTCCTCCTACACTGGTAACCTCTACTCTGCTGTCTATATTTGTGAGCTTCTTTTTCATTATATTAACTAGTTTGTTATATTGCTTAAATTCTACATCTAAGTGATAGCATACAGTATTTTTATTTTTCAGTCTGACTTATTTCACTTAGCATAATGCCCTCCCAGTCCATTCCTATTGCTGGAAATGGCAAAAATTTCACTGTCTTTTATAGTTGAGTAGTGGTTCATTGTAAATATATGTCATGTTTCATTGATTTTAAATACTATTTTCCAATAGAAAACAGGGTTCATAGAGAAATAGCTTCTTTTAGGACTCAGGAAAGAAATATGTAAGAACAGCTTACAGCACCTTGTAATGCCAAAAAAAAAAAAAAAAAGTGTTAAAAACAATCAATTAAAGGAACAAAGAGAAGAAGAATAATGTAAGTTTATATCAAATGGATACTTGTGATAATCAAAAGAGACCTATTGACAAAAAGAAGAACAATTTGAGGGAAAAAATTGTAAAGTTGTATTGGATTTTCACCTACAGTGTAAAACAAATATCTGATGTCTACACTGGCATAAATAAAATCTTGAATAAATAATAAATAGGGGAATATAAGAAGGTATTTCTTGCAAAACTCCAAATAATTTTTTAGACCCTTCACATTTCAAAATCGTGGCACATAAGTCCTTACTTCTTAATTGTGGCCTGGGCACATTGACTTTCTTGAAAAGAATACAGTGTGGAAGAAAGGAGGAAAAATGAGTAATTTCATGATATAGAAAATTGAAATTCTTCTTGTAATTTGTGTTATATCAATATTGTTTTAGTGTTTTAGCTGTTACAGCAAAGTATAGTAAAGAAAATGCAATGTCTTTAAGTAATTCATTATTATAATTCTGTGGGTAGTTCTGCTTCACATTTTGTTTGAAGTCATTCAAGAAGCTGTCTTCAAACAGAAGCTCAATTGATGTTGGAATATCCAGGATGGTCTTTCATCCTTCAAGGTCTCCTTCTCTCTGTGTCTCCTCTCACTTTTCAGTAGTCTAGTCTGAGCTTCTTTGCAGAATGGTAGCTGTCTTTCAGGAGAGGAGGTTCTAAGATGGCAAGCCCCCATATGTAATTACTCCTTAAACCTCTTCTTTTGTTGTCATGCTAATGTCCCATTCATAAACCAAACTGTACAGCAAAGCCCAGAGTTAACAAAAGAGAGGATTGATTACATAAGTACTTGAGTACTGGAAGACATGGTTTAGAGGGAGCAACCAATTTAGATGCCTCTCATAATTAGCATTTCAAAATAACAGATTCCAGCAAACTGAATTTAAATTATTTTGCCTTAGATAGTGGAGAGGGTACATGGAAAACAAGGGTCAAGTAACATTCCAGCATTTTTTAAACAAAAAATATTGGCTTTTAGTAATTATTGTTTGGGGCCCAATTACAACTTGAACATACCAAAGCAATAACTTTAGTTATATTTTATTACATGATATATCAACAACTGTATTTTGTAGAATAAATATATTTTATGTGCATATTCTCTGCTAATGTGATTATTTCCAGAAATCAAAACATTTCTTCCCTTGTATACTCACCAACCTTGCTCAACACAATAGACACACACACACCTGAAATTAAATTTTAAAAACGGCATGAAAATCTTCTGGAATTGCTTGCATATTTTATAGGGTTGCTTCCTGAATATTATTATTTACTGAATATTAATATTATTTCCTCATTTCATCATCATTTTTAAAACTATGTCATTTAAAATAGTTGAATGGCTTTCATCTATCAACACTGTTTTTGGCACTGAGGGGGTATAAAAGAAGATAGGAGTTATCATTCTTTAATTTGGGTAATATTTTTAAATTTATAATTTCTTGTTATTTGTTATGATTTTGTTGAAATTTCAACCATATTAAGAATTTTGACATGAGCTATTGTTTCTGTGCTATGAGTGATGAAATGCAGGCTCAGGAAAAGGCAATGAAAATCCACAGTGGACAACAAAAAAGGGAATCATGTTCAGAGTAGAATTCTGATATTTTCAATAGAATTCCAGTGTTTCTTTATAATAGAATAAATGTGAGTTGCAGGGGTTTATATATCTAGTGTTTAGATTTTAATATCAATACTTAAGTAAATTACATAAATCTGTGAAATGCAGATTCATGTTTTAAATGTTATAATCGTGGTACTTTACACAATTAGTATGGTTGCTTTAATATTCTACCACACCAGGTTATATTTTTGATGACATCACTGTTTTTATAGCCTTGCAGGCTAGATAAGCAATAAGGTATATCATCTAAACCAGTAACATAAGGTATAAAAACGTTTTAAAAAGAAAAACAAATACTACAAAAAACGATTAAATGTTAAATCATGCAGCAGTGAGGGAAGCAATATGCAGTGTGTGTGCTCAGTCATGTCGGACTCTTTGTGATCCCATGGACTGTAGTCCACCAGATTCCTCTGTCCAGAGAATTTTGGAGGAAAGAATAGTGAAGTGGGTTGCCATTTTCTTCTCCAAGGATCTTTTCCACCCAGGGATTGAACCCGTGTATCTTATATCTCCTGCATTGGCAGGCAGATTCTTTAGCACATCACCAGCTGGGAAGCCAAATAGATATGCAAAGCTTTGTATTACAATCCAGAATGTTGGTAATTGTTCAGTTGCTGAGTCATGTCTGACTCTTTGCGGCCCCATGGACTCTAGTCCACCAGGCACCTCTGTCCATGGAACTTTTCAGGCAAGAATACCAGAGTGGGTTGTCATTTCCTTCTCCAAGGAAGCAATATACAAGCTCATTAAAGAGAAAGACTAGTGGGGGCTGATGGAGTCAGAGAAGACTTGATAGAAAAGGTAACATTTGAACTTGGCCTTAAATCTATTATACTCACTTGTAGCTTTTGTCCTTTGCCTTCAACCTCAGCAGAGTTCACATTCATTCCCTCTCTAATGACTGTTCACAGACATGAAGACCATTATCAATCACATCTCAACCATGAAGATTTGACCTTTTTGCCACATTGATTAGGCATCACATTGATCTGCCCTGCATTATTTCAGTTCACCATCCTCCCTCTCTATTAGACAAGTGCCTGCACTCTGCCCTTCCAAGGTCTAAGTACCCATTTCCAGCTTATCCTGCCTGGATTTCTTGTACTGAAAAGCATCAGGTTCTTTATGATAAGTACTTACATTGAAGAAAATGTGCTCTCCAAAAATACAAGTGCTGATACTCTAACTACCTGAGGTGAAAGAACAATCATGAAATTTAATAAAGAAGAAATGAAATGTTCAATTGGAGACCAAAATTGCTTTACAGCAGTACAATAAAATAAAACACAAGCCAGTTGCCCTCAGCACCAGGCTATTATTCACACACAGCAAAACAGGAAGTAGCCCTCAGGGTTGCTTGAGCAGAAATATATGAGTGATGAGAGTTTTCTTTCTTTCCTTTTAACCTCTGAGGAACTATGGAGGAAGAGTACAAAGACACATTCAAGCAAAAAGTAAAAATATTTTCTGTCCTCTTCTTACCAACTTTCTCATATTTTATTCTGACAAACTGGTACTAGATTGAATATAATATAAACCTTCTTTATTCTCTTACATAAGGCAGCCACTGAGGGGTAGAGATTTACACTTTTCTTCAGAAATGACACAAATTATTTCCCATAAGTATTGGGATAAGGCAATAATTCTAGATCCCTGAAAAAAATGACAAGCGTCCAAATTGAATTCTTCACTTCAAAATCCTACTTTGTACCTAACACTGTGACTGGCTTACCATAGTGCAAAAGGCTGACTGTTGAATAAACAGACAGAAGATATTTATGTAAAGAGAGATGACAGTTTAAGTAGCAGATGATGAGGAATCGTGGAGGATTTTTCTTACAGCTTTCAGTTCAGAAAAGCACACTAATTTTACTTATATAGTGTGTTTATTTGAAGTGGCTTAAAAGAAAGCTGATGGAAGATTTGTCTTTGCCTTTCTTCTGTGTTTTCTGCTTGTTGAGCATTTCTTTGAAATTAACATACTGTCTCCTCATCTTAGACCGATGCTTTGACTGGTTTTGTCTCACACAAGAGGCAAAAGAGAAGTTGACAGAACAATGAGTGATCTCTAGTTGACTTATTATGACATCTTTTTGCTTTTGTTCAGTCACTAAGTCATGTCTGACTGACACTTTGTGACCTCGTGGACTGCAACACTTCAGGTTCCTCTGTCTTCCATTATCTCCTAGAGTTTGCTCAAGAATGGACTGATGCCACATGGAAGATATTTTTGGAAAGAGAGAAAATGAAAGTGAGGAGGCCATGCAAGTTCTTCATTTCCACCTTTCTGCAATGCTTCTTGAATTACTTTTGATGTATATATCATGTTTCTACATAGGGTTTAAAATGAGAAAATTTTGATCAAACAGAAAATGAAAACTGTTGTTTTATATAATATACTAAATTGCTGGTAAGAAAACACAAAAGGATTATTACCAGGAAGACATTCATTTTAGCATAGTAACATGAGTCATTTGCAAGTAATGGCTCCATTGTTCTCCAGCTTGACCATTTTTCATTGGCATGGTGGAGATTTGGAGAGGGAAGGAAAGGAAAACAATTCTACGTGAAGCTCATCAGGAGAATATTTTTAAGTAGGAAAGAAGGCATCCAACCAACAGCATCAATAAAGAGTTGATCATATGCAAGTACACCTTTTTTCATTGAGCTTTGCTTTATTGTGTTTCATGGATACTGTGGGTTTTTCTTTTTTTTTCCTAATAAATTAAAAGTTTGTGGCAATGTTATGTCGAGCAACTCTATCACCACCATTTTTCCAACAGTATTTGCTTATATTTGTGTTACTGTCTCACATTTTGGTAATTCTTGCAATATTAAAAAAAAATCATTATTATAATATCTGTTTTTGTGATCTCTGATCAGTGATATGTGCTGTTACTATTGCAAAAAGATTACAAGTCACTGAAGTTTCAGTTAGTGTCTTTTAGCGATAAAGAATTTTTAAATTAAGGTACCTTTAATGTTTTTTATTGTGATAAAAGTCACATAACACATACAATTTTAGCTGTAGTTATCTGTACAGTTTAATAGCCCTAAGTAATTTCACACTGCTGTACAACTCTCATCATTATCTATCTCCTGAATTTTTCACCTTATTAAACTAAAACTCTCTCCCCAGTAAACAGTAACTCTCTTTCCTTCCCCCCCAATTCCCTAGCTCCCAGCTCCTGGCATCTACCAGTGTACTTTCTGATTCTATGAATTTGACTGTTCTGCCTCTTGAGAAACCTATATGCAGGTCAGGAAGCAACAGTTAGAACTGGACATGGAACAACAGACTGGTTCCAAATAGGAAAAGGAGTCCGTCAAGGCTGTATATTGTCACCCTGCTTATTTAACTTCTATGCAGAGTACATCATGAGAAACGGTGGGCTGGAAGAAACACAAGCTGGAATCAAGATTGCTGGGAGAAATATCAATCACCTCAGATATGCAGAGGACACCACCCTTATGGCAGAAAGTGAAGAGGAACTAAAAAGCCTCTTGATAAAAGTGAAAGTGGAGAGTGAAAAAGTTGGCTTAAAGCTCAACATTCAGAAAACAAAGACCATGGCATCTGGTCCCATCACTTCATGGGAAATAGATGGGAAAACAGTATCAGACTTTATTTTGGGGGGCTCCAAAATCACTGCAGATGGTGACTGCAGCCATGAAACGAAAAGACACTTACTCCTTGGAAGAAAAGTTATGAAAAACCTAGATAGCAAATTGAAAAGCAGAAATATTACTTTGCCAACAAAGGTCCCTCTAGTCAAGGCTATGGTTTTTCCAGTGGTCATATATGGATGTGAGAGTTGGACTGTGAAGAAGGCTGAGCACCGAAGAATTGATGCTTTTGAATGTGGTGTTGGAGAAGACTCTTGAGAGTCCCTTGAACTGCAAGGGGATCCAACCAGTCCATTCTGAAGGAGATCAACCCTGGGATTTCTTTGGAAGGAATGATACTAAAGCTGAAACACCAGTACTTTGGCCACCTTATGCGAAGACCTGACTCATTGGAAAGACTCTGACACTAGGAGGGACTGGAGGCAGTAGGAGAAGGGGACGACAGAGGATGAGATGGCTGGATGGCATCACTGACTCGATGGACGTGAGTCTGAGTGTACTCCAGGAGTTGATGATGGACAGGGAGGCCTGGCGTGCAGCGATTCATGCGGTTGCAAACAGTCAGACACGACTGAGCAACTGAACTGAACTGAGGTATCTCTTATAAGTGGAATCAAACATTATTTGTCTGCACTTGATATATATTGGAATACATTTTTAAGATTAGCTTAATATATGTCCTACAAATAGATTCCTGAGAGGAGAGGAAATTTTTCCCCAGTTCTTTTTAGCCCAATCCCTCTCCCATCCTTAGGAAAACATAAGAGGCAAACTATGTGAATAACCAAACTCATCTGTTCCAAAACACTTTGCTATTTTCTGCCCTTAAATTCAGTTTAGTTCCTTACGTGTTAGTCTGATTTTTAAATAATTGTCAACCTTTCCTTTCTTTTCAATATCAGTTGATGCATCCCTGAGAGTGTCAATGAACCAGCCAGACACCTGTGGGCTTCTGGCCTTCTACAATTCTCTCTGCAGTTGAAAGGTTTTTTTCACTGTCCTGTTAAAAGCCAACCAGTGCCTCAAAATTTCTATAAGCATTTCTATCAAGTTTCAACTTTCTCAATTGAAGTTCTCCAAATATTGGTCTTTTTCTCAGTCCTTCATACTTGACCCCACCTCAGTTTATTGTTACAAAAGAAGCACCTTAGTTTCTCTATGTGAAAAACAAAACTATTTATGAAGCATGTTTAAGACAATCACATTTGCGTTTTCTCCCATTTAATCAGGGAATTCAGACATGTTGTTCATCACTCATGGCTAAATTACCAGCCCTCTCCTTAGTACTAGCTTAGAACTATAAAGTTCACTGCAAGCAGAAATGGTAATTCTCCTTCTGAGATAGATGGAAAGAAAAAGAGAGGGAGGAAAGATACTGACAAGAGGAGAGGGAGTGATGGTAAAGATATAAAATAATCTGAAAGATTGAGAGGAAATGAAAAAGAAAGAAAAGAGGAGTACAGTGAGGGATGTAAGGAAGTAATTTTTTTAAGGCTATGCAAGTTAAGAAGGTAAGAAACAGCATTTATTTAGAATTTTGTATCTGTTAAACATAACTGCAGACACTATATTTGAACCCAAATGTTATCTTTCTCCTGTTACTTGACAAATATAACTAATCAAATGAAAAGAAGAACACAAAATAACAGAAAGTTAAAAGTCCTGAAGCTTGAAAAGTTTGTGGACCGATTAAGAAATGAGACCATAGGAAAGTATCAAAAACAGAATTCCAGACTTCTTTGCAAGATTCTAAAACAGAGATTTTTCCAAAAGATAAGGAGGAAAAGAAAGGATGTTATTTAGAAAGGATGTACTCATCTTTCCAAAATATGGTTTTCTTCAGATATATGCCCAAGAGTGGGATTGCTGGATCATATGGTAGGTCTATTTTTAGTTTTTTAAGGAGCCTTCATACTGTTCTCCATAGTGGGAGAACCAGTTTACATTCCCACCAACAATCTAGGAGGTTTCCCTTTTCTCTACACCCTCTTCACAATTTACAGTTTGTAGATTTTTGATAATTTTGACCTGGGTGAGGTGGTAACTTCACTGTAGTTTTGATTTGCATTTTTCTAATAAATAGTAAGGCTGAGCATATCTTCATGGACTTTTTTTGCCATCTATACGTCTTTTTTGGAGAAATGTCTGTTTAGATCTGCCTAGTTTTTGATTGAGTTGTTTATATATTTTTAACTCTTTGTATATTTGGAGATTAATCCCTTGTCAGTTGCTTCATTGTAAATATTTTCTCCCATTCTGATGGTTGTATTTTTTGTTTTACATCACTACTTACAATAACCAGGAAATGGGAGTGACCTAAATGTTCATCAATAGTGAAATGGATAAAGAAATGTGGTACATATATAATGGAATAATACTCAACCATAAAAAAATAAAAATAAAAACAATGCCATTTGCAGTAAAGAGCCTACTGTATATCACAGGGAACTCTACTCAATATTCTGTAATGAACTATATGGGAAAGAATCTAAAAAAGACTGGATATATATGTTTATATAAATGATTTATTTTGCTGTACACCTAAAGCTAATACAATAGTATACTCCAATAATTTTTTTAATAAAATACAAAAAAAAAAAAAAAAGAAAGGGTGAATTTTTTAATTGGTTTACATTCTAAGGCTAACATTTCACTAATATTTTGCTAAGATATAGTGTTTCATTATTAATTAATGGCTTCCTTAATTAAAGCAAGCTTTGGCATTTTTTCAAAAGTTTTCTTTTATTTTTATGAAACAAACTACTCTCTTTTGTAAAAAAATATTTAAGAATTGACTCTTATGTGAATGGATGTGATGGGTGTCAAAATTCCTAACCCTCCAAAAACAGGATCCCTCATGTATTAAATAAACTTGAATTCTTATCTTAAATTCCCCTCAACTAAGAAGATAATTCACAAAACTCAGAGTGAAAAAAAAAAAACCCTCTGGTTTAAATCAAAGGAAGGATGGATACAAGCTTTTCCAACTCAATCTCCTTAACTTATGAGTAATACTTATAGGATAGGAAAGGAAGTGAGCTGTTATTAGTAAACATAGTAATTTATTCATCCTTTTAAATGAGGCTGAATTGGGTTTGTGTTGAGGAATGGAAGGGTAGAGTCTAGCTCATAGAACATGATCTGTGAATGTAGGCTAATGCAAGTGGATCACTTGTATACTGGAGAAATGCAGAAAAGAGATGCTAGATACTCGGAGATAAACATGAAGTTGGCTGTAGAAGAATAGGGCAAGTTGTGAGTTTGCAAATCCTAAAAATAGACATTTTGCCTGGAATGGGATAGTCATTGCAAAATGAATCTAACTTCAAATACTAACAGGTCACCTCATAAGAAGCTGGCAGACCAGAATATCAGGGAACACCAGGGAATGGCTCACACTGGGTAAGAAAATATTGATACTGAATGCTAGTTTTTTCACACTGAGTCCTTAAACAATTCTGACCTCAGATCTCAAACTTGAACAGTGCCACGTTGTAGGAAAGGAATCTGAACCCTGCACATTAGGCAGGGTCTGATTAAGGGTGCTGAAGAGGTTCTTAACCACATCCACAGGCTTACCTAGAGTAGATCTTGTCTTGTATAAGCTTAATGATTAAACACAAAATTTTCTCAACATCAAAGACACTTCTAATCCAATTAAAGTACCAGCAAATTCAGGGCATTCACTTTGCAGTCTTTGTCTCTAGTTGTAGTTTCTGGAAATAGAAGAATAAAGGCATTTCACCCATTAAAGAAAGAATAAAGCATGCAAAATGTCAGGCATGACTATGACAACAAAGAGACTTTATTATTTATATGTTTCTAATACCTCAGAAACACCCTCAGAAATAAAAAGTCCTTACATCCTTTATTCTTACTTAGAAAGATTACAAGTTTTCATTCACTGAGGGAAAAAAAAAAAAAAAAAAGGTCTGTGCTCCTTTTAATGTTAGCTCAGCTCATGACCAAATAGTAATTATTATTATTTTGCTACTAAGAGTTCAGAGCTTGAACTCTGTACAAAACATCTTCTGAGTACTAACAGGTTTTTATATTTTCTTACCACTTATATTTTGTAACTCAGAAGAATAATTTGTCATGTTATGTGTTGCCATTAATAGTATTATAACATTATGTCTCAGCTCAATATTACTTGAAAAATTAGAAGTGAGCCCTCCTGATTTTAATTTTTATGAAAATGTCATGTATAAAACTCCTAATTTACAAAATAAGTAAATAAAGAAGGGCAAATTGCATTATAAAATGAGTCTTCACTTATAAAAGGCCTCACCTGGGATTCATGTAATGATTTTCTTTACTGTCATTTAATCACTCACAGATAAATAAAGGAACTGCAGTGAAGTGCTGAGAGGCTAAGATAATTACATCTAGGCTGTTTGATATATGTGCATGTGCTAAGTCACTTCAGATGTGTCTGACTCTATGCGACCCTATGGTGTGTAGACCTCCAGGCTCCTCTGACCATGGGATTCTCCAGGCAAGAACACTGGAGTGAGTTGCCATGCCCTCCTCCAGGGGATCTTCCTGACCCAGGGGTTGAACCCGAGTCTCTTTCATCTTCTGTATTAGCAGGTAGGTTCTTTAGCATTAGCACCACCTGGGAAGCCTGGACATATAATCCATCCAAAATGAAGATGGGGTATTATGAATAGAAATTTTGTTTCTGGTAAAACAGCACAGTTGAACCATCACTTAATTTATATCAACCCCCCTTTTTTCCCCCCTGGAATATCTGATTCAGTCAATTCAGTTGCTCAATCATGTCTGACTCTTCGTGACCCCATGGACTGCAGCACACCAGGCTTTTCTGTCTACCACCTACCCCCAGAGCTTGCTCAAACTCATGTCCATCAAGTCAGGAATGCCATCCAACTACTTCATCCTCTGTCATCCCTTTCTCCTCCTGCCTTAAATCTTTCCCAGCATCATGGTCTTTTTCAGTGAGTCAGTTCTCTGCATCAGGTTGCCAAATTATTGGAGTTTCAGCTTCAGCATCAGTCCTTCCAATGAATATTCAGGACTGATTTCATTTAGGATTGACTGTTTGGATCTCCTTGCTATCCAAGGGACTTTCAAGTGTCTTCTTCAACACCACAATTCAAAAGCATCAATTCTTTGGCACTCAGCTTTCTTTATAGTCCAACTCTCACATCCATACATGACTACTGGAAAAACCATAGCTTTGATTAGACGGACTTTTGTCGGCCAAATAATGTCTCTGCTTTTTAATATGCTGTCTAGGTTGGTCATAGGTTTTCTTTCAAGGAGCAAGTATCTTTTAATTTCATGCCTGCAGTAACCATAAGCAGTGATTTTGGAGCCAAAGAAATTTGATTGCTGAAATGAAATCTACTTTGCAATGACATGACTACTATCTCATAGTGTGACCATAAACATTCTGTCTACATATTTATGGAATCCCTAAATGACCTTCTAGCTCCCTGGCCTCTTGCTCATATATTCCTTAGTTGAAATAAAGCTTAAAGACCATGATAGAGCTTTTTCCCATTTTGAGTACTAGAAACTCACCTCAGAAATTTCAGCTTCGCTCCAAGTTTCTGCATCTTAATATAGGTAGGAATATTTCCCACATTTTCTCTAAGATATTAGTATCACTGAGAACAATTCCTGGCTATATATTATGTTATTATATATTAAGTGAAGTTGCTAAGTTGTGTCTGACTCTTTGAGACTCCATGGACTGTACCCTACCAGGCTCCTCTGTCCATGGGATTTTCCAAGCAACAGTACTAGAGTGGATTGCCATTTCCTTCTCCAGGGGATCTTCCCGACCCAGGGATCAAACCCGGGTCTCCCACATTGTTGACAGGCACTTAACTGTCTGAGCCACCAGGGAAGTCTACTAGATATATTTTATTGGTTGAGGGGAAAATGAGTGGCATGCCTTGAGACAAGTTTAAATGATGTTAATGTGCATTATGGACTCAGGGCACAAAAGGCCAAAAGAGTTCTTCCTGGCCCCTTTAGTATCTTGACTCTGCTTGGTCTTGGAATTTACTCTCGTTTATTCACATTTTTCAATGATGGCTTAGTCTACCATACAGAAGGGAAGATAGCTACTGGAAACCCAAGTCCTTTTCTTTTTGCTTGTGATTTACTGTATGACTATCTGGTATATATTGAAAGGATTCTAAATAGTCCCTTTGCATTCCACAGTGATGCCTATTGCCAGGAGAAAGATGGTGCCATATGATTGGGAGTGCCATCAGAAAGAAGCACATGGCATAAGAAAGGAAAAGTTTCCAGTGGTAAGAAGGGTGCATGGTAGACAAAAATGTACCCCCTCATCCTTGATTTTCAGTTAGTATCCCAAAGATAAATCAAAACAAGAATTAACTTCTTGTCTCAAAAATACAATTTATTTTTTTAAAAATTATTTTTATGCCTAGATCCCCATTTTTGGTAATATGAGATTCATCCAATTGGGATTCTTTTCTTTTCTTTTTTTTTTTTCACATGGATTACTTATCTTTGGACATTTCTTCCTATCTTCAGTCTTTAACATTTCATGTCAAGAAAAACCCTGCATTAATTTCTCATTTTGAAGCAAATTCTGAGCCAAAAGGGCACTCAGAACTTTAACCATGAGAATGAGGACAAACTTCGTTCTCTTGACATTAATGTCTTTCTTCTGAAGTCTGTATACTCTAATATTAGGAAGAGCCAGTGTTGCAGATGAAGCTGAAAGCAGTCTGCTGGTGAACAGAGTATCTTTTAGTTCTATTCAGGCCTTCAACTGATTATGTGAGGCCCATTCACATTATGGAGGGCAATCTACTTTACTCAAATGCCACACTCAATTTAAATGTTAATATCATCAAAAACACCCTCACAGTGTTATATATATAGCATAGTGTTTAACCAAATATCTGGGTACCCTATAGCCCAGGCATATTGACAGTCATACACATGTCCTCATATCATATTTGATCTCCAAGTAAAGACAATAAAATAATAAAGCAAGGTCATACTTTCATATAACTTGATAAAACTATTCTGTGTAGGGTCAAAAACATGAAAATCTTTTCCACAGAAAAGGATGCAGAGTCCCTGAATAGTCTATATCTTAAATATAGATAATTTAAGATATCCTATAGCTTAAATATCATAACACAAAATCAATACTTCTTATGTTATATGATGTGTACCTCTGTACAGAAAAGGAAGGAAACAAAGATATTGTTCATACCCATATGTATGCAACACATAATAAAATAAGGAGGAAATATTTATGGTGATGATGATTACAATCTGTGATTATATTGGTCATGAGGTCATAGCTGGTATTTAGAACTGCTTTCTTTCACTATTCTTTCTTTATTTCTTTTGCTTTCATCTAGAATCTCAGTTATTTGTGATAAATTATGTTGTGAGGTTATCCAAACTCTCATTTATGAAGGGCCTGGGCCCCTAGTAGTTCTGCCTTTATTTGGTTAATAAGTAGTTTATCAATGACTTCAATCAAAGGATGATACTAAGAGATATTTTAAGGGCTCTCTTTATTCTAGACATACTCTTCCTCCCTTCTGTTGAGGAAGAGTGTTTCAATTTCTCCTTGGTAGTCAGGATCACTTACACCACCCAGTATAGTAAATCTTTTATTTGTTAATAAAGAAAGATGAGGAGTCCTATTTGCTGAGTGGCAGCCTTAACTTTCAGTTCAATGGATTTATTATGGTTCTTTCTGATGGAAGTGTCCTCCTTTTGGAATTAAGATGGTATTCTGAAAGATGGGAATACCAGACCACCTGACCTGCCTCTTGAAAAATTTGTATGCAGGTCAGGAAGCAACAGTTAGAACTGGACATGGAAAAACAGACTGGTTCCAAATAGGAAAAGGAGTACATCAAGGCTGTATATTGTCACCCTGCTTATTTAACTTATATGCAGAGTACATCATGAGAAACGCTGGGCTGGAAGAAGCACAGCTGGAATCAAGATTGCCAGGAGAAATATCAGTCACTTCAGATATGCAGATGACACCACCGTTATGGCAGAAAGTGAAGAGGAACTAAAAAGCCTCTTGATGAAAGTGAAAGTGGAGAGCGAAAAAGTTGGCTTAAAGCTCAACATTCAGAAAACGAAGATCATGGTATCTGGCCCTATCACTGGAAACAGTGGAAACAGTGTCAGACTTTATTTTTTTGGGCTCCAAGATCACTGCAGATGGTGACTGCAGCCACGAAATTAAAAGACACTTACTCCTTGGGAGGAAAGTTATGACCAAACTAGATAGTATATTCAAAAGCAGAGACATTACTTTGCCAACAAAGGTCCATTTAGTCAAGGCTATGGTTTTTCCAATGGTGATGTATGAATGTGAGAATTGGACTGTGAAGAAAGCTGAGCACTGAAGAACTGATGCTTTTGAACTGTGGTGTTGAAGAAGACTCTTGAGAGTCCCTTGTACTGCAAGGATATCCAACCAGTCCATTCTGAAGGAGATCAGCCCTGGGATTTCTTTGGAAGGAATGATGCTAAAGCTGAAACTCCAGTACTTTGGCCACCTCATGGGAACAGTTGACTCATTGAAAAAGACTCTGATGCTGGGAGGGATTGGGGTAGAAGGAGAAGGGGACGATAGAGAATGAGATGGCTGGATGGCATCACTGACTGTGGACATGAGTCTGAATGAACTCCAGGAGTTGGTGATGGACAGGGAGGGCTGGTGTGCTGTGATTCATGGGGTCACAAAGAGTAGGACACGACTGAGCGACTGAACTGAAGTCATCAGAGAATAAAGTCATGACGAGAGGAAGAGAAATTGTGCTAGTGTGTCACTAAGGATAACAGTGAATGTTACCACTCTTATTTTTACCAGTTCATTCTTGGACCTGTAAATCCTAGCTATGTTGATTCAGAGCATATACAGTCTCAGTGAAGACCTTGCCCCAGTACTGCAAAATATTCCCACTTAACTGACACTGTAACTAGATCTTCAAAAGGTTTTTCCACAATTCTGTTGAGCAAACTGCTTCAGGACTATGGGTAATATGGTAAGACCAGTTGATACCTTGAGATTGTGACTATTACAATCCTGCCTTTACTATGAAGAGAACTTCTTACAAAAGCAATGCCATGTGGAATGTAATGATGGTAGATAAGGCATCATGGAAATCTATGGACAGACATTTTGGCATGGACGGAAGGCACATTTGTATGGAGAATAAATGTCTATTTATAAGAACAAAATCTTGCTCCTTCCATGATAGTAGCAATTCAATGTAGTGTACCTGCAACCAGGTAGCTGGGTGATTACTCTGAAAAGCAGTGCTATATTGAGAATTCAGTATTGCTCTTTACTGCTGGCAGACTGTACATTAAGCAGTAGCTATTACCAGGTCAGCCTTAGTGAATCAAAATCCACACTACTTCGCTCAAGCATAGCTTCCTATCATCAAGGCCACTTTGATTATAATCCTATTCAGCAAGGACAGTGGCAACCAGGAAAAGAGTATGACTAGTCCTCATAGAATGGGCTAACCTATGCACTTGATTATTAAATTATTCCTCTGCTAATGTTACCCTTTGGTGGGAACCCATATGGGACAAAAATATTCTCATGTTATTTACCTATTCAGAGAGGTCTGTACTTATAATTCTTTACCGTGTTTCCCTGTCACAAATTTCCTAATCATGCTTCCTTCAGGTCTGTGACTATACAGCCAAACTATTGCCTACAGTTCATGAATTTGTATACAATCACACATCTTGTAGGTAATTCCTTCCTTCAGGAAAATGAAAAAGTAGGAATCCTCATTGAAGTTCTGCCTATTGGGCAAATTTCTCTTCACCATTGTCGTTCATGGATGTCCCAGATGGTAGCACTGCAGCTATCCACTTTAGGGTGGTGCCTACATATACAGATGGAGAAGGCAATGGCACCCCACTCCAGTACTCTTGCCTGGAAAATCCCATGGACAGAGGAGCCTGGTAGGCTGCAGTCCATGAAGTCGTTAAGAGTCGGACACGACTGAGCGACTTCACTTTCACTTTTCACTTTCATGCATTGGAGAAGGAAATGGAAACCCACTCCAGTGTTCTTGTCTGGAGAATCTCAGAGACAGGGGAGCCTCGTGGGCTGCCATCTATGGGGCTGCACAGAGTTGGACACAACTGAAGCGACTTAGCATTTACACATACAGAACCATCTGCATAGTGAGCTTAAGGCTTTCTATTTGTATGTCAACTGACTGTAGGGAACTCCTTATGGGCTGGAATAATACACTCAAATGATGCAATGTGCTGTGTCCATAGTTGCTCAGTCATGTCCAACTATTTGCAACCCCATAGACTGTATCCTGCCAGTCTCCTCTATCCATGCAGATACTCCAGGCAAGAATACTAGGAATATGTTACCTCTAAGTTCTAAAGCTATCCAAAAGGCACCATGTCTCTTTTTTGGTTGTAGGAGGATCTTTATCCTTTACCTTGGAAGAGATATTTTGACTTATCCCACAGTACTGAAAAAGTGAAAGTGAAAGTTGCTCAATCATGTCCTGCTCTTTGCAACTCCATGGACTATATAGTCCATGGGATTCTCCATGCCAGAATGCTGGAGTGGGTAGCTGTTCCCTTCTCCAAGGGATCTTCCCAACTCAGGGATCGAATTCAGGTATCCTGCATTGCAGGTGGATTCTTTACCAGCTGAGCTACTAGGGAAATCCCTACACCACAAGACCCCTAGTAATTTCACTGAGGTAGAAAGATAATAAACTTTGTCAGATTTATTTCTCATCCTCTGATACTGAAATGTCTTAAAAATGTATCAAAATTGTTGCTGTTTCTTGCTCACTAAGTTCAGTCAGCATAATATAATCAATGTAATGGACCAGTGTTGATATTTTGTGTAAAGGAAATACAAAAGAACCCTGCTGACTAAATAACGACATAGGATTGGAGACTTGATATACCCTAGGACCCTGAAGATGTGATTCTGGTTATGCTGGCTGAAAGCTAACTGTTTCTAGTGTACCTTATTGATAGGCATAGAAGAAAGTAATTTTCTGGATCAGTGGCTGCACATCAGGTTCTAGAAAGGAAAGTGTTATTCATTAAGTCTCTTCTGTTTCTTTGCAACCCCTTGAACCATAGCCCACCAGGCTCCTCTGTCCCAGAAAAGAATACTGGAGTGTGTTACCATTTCCTCCCCTTGGGGATGTTCCTAACCCAGGGATTGAACCCATGTCACCTACATTGCAGGTGGACTCTTTACCTTCTGAGACACCAGAGAAGTCCAGGTGTATGTTAATTTGTCAAAACATGAAAACAACATTGAGTACAGCAACTGTGATTGGAGTCACCACCTGGTCAAATTTGTGATAAGTTACTGTCGCCATCCAAGATTCTTCTTCACAGGACAAATAGGTGAGTTGCATGGGGGTGTGGTAAGAATCACCACCCCTACATCATTCAAATCCTTTATGGTGGACACATTTTTATAATCATTCAAAGAATGTTTAATTGCATTTCTCATTTTACTAGGTAGATGTAATTCTAGTGATCTCCACTTCACTTTTTATATCCTATTAGCCTTCATTGCACAAGTCAATTAACTAATGTGTGGATTCTGCCAACTCTTGAAAATATCTATGTCAAATATGCACCCTGGAACTGGGGAAATAATCATAGGGTGGACTGGGAATCCACTGGGCCCAGATTGATAGAGATTTAAAGTAAAACTTGAGTCATTACCTGGGCTCAATAAGATTCTGTTCTGACTCCTGGACAGTAGTGACATTTTGAGTCTTCTAAGATAGTCTCATTTCAGAACTGTGTCCAAAATTTCCCAAGATTTCTGACTATTTCCTTTCCCCTAATAGAGAGTTACTTTTACAAAAGACTGTAGGTCTCCTTGGGGACGGTTGGGAGAAAGATCTTGACTGAATAAATTAGACTGAATACTTCCCCTCTCAAAGGTACATAAAATTGTCTAAAACTATGTGTGCATTTTTTTTTCACCATCACATGAACTTTGTAGCTTTTTGTCCTCTGAGCCTACTTTCATTCACTAGAATTGATATTAGAAGTTATTTAAATTGTTTTCAACTCACTTTAGCAGCTTAAGTAGTATTGCATAGTTGGAAAAGTACTTTGACATACTTTATTCCAGTTAATTAATACAATGTGTTGGTAAAGAAACTTCACTAGATATTAGCATTAACATGAAGAAAAAGTTAGAAATGGACATGGAGCAACAGACTGGTTCCAAATAGGAAAAGGAGTATGTCAAGGCTGTATACTGTCACTTTGCTTATTTAACTTATATGCCGAGTGCATCATGAGAAATGCTGGGCTGGAAAAAGCACAAGCTAGAATCAAGATTGTGGAGAGAAATATCAATCACCTCAGATATGCAGAGGATACCACCCTTACAGCAGAAAGTGAAGAGGACCTAAAAAGCCTCTTGATGAAAGTGAAAGAAGAGAGTGAAAAAGTTGGCTTAGAGTTCAACATTCAGAAAATGAAGATTATGGCATCTGGTCCCATCACTTCATGGGAAATAGATGGGGAAATAGTGTCAGACTTTATTTTTTGGGACTCCAAAATCACTGATGATGCTGACTGCAGCCATGAAATATATTGTACAGGAGATAGGGATCAAGACCATCCCCATGGTAAAGAAATGCAAAAAAGCAAAATGGCTGTCTGGGAAGGCCTTACAAATAGCTATGAAAAGAAGAGAGGCAAAGCAAAGGAGAAAAGGAAACATACAAGCATCTGAATGCAGAGTTCCAAGGAATAGCAAGAAGAGATAAGAAAGCCTTCTTCAGCGATCAGTGCAAAGAAATAGAGGAAAACAACAGAATGGGAAAGACTAGAGATCTCTTCAAGAAAATTAGAGATACCAAGGGAACATTTCAGGAAAAGATGAGCTCGATAAAGGACAGAAATGGTATGGACCTAACAGAAGCAGAAGATATTAAGAAGAGGTGGCAAGAATACATAGAAGAACTGTACAAAAAAGATCTTCACGACCCATGTAATCATGATGGTGTGATCACTAATCTAGAGCCAAACATCTTGGAATGTGAAGTCGAGTGGGCCTTAGAAAGCATCACTATGAACAAAGCTAGTGGAGGTGATGGAATTCCAGTTGAGCTGTTTCAAATCCTGAAAGATGATGCTGTGAAAGTGCTGCACTCAATATGCCAGCAAATTTGGAAAACTCTGCAGTGGCCACAGGACTGGAAAAGGTCAGTTTTCATTCCAATCCCAAAGAAAGGCAATGTCAAAGAATGCTCAAACTACCGCACAATTGCACTCATCTCACATGCTTGTACAGTAATGCTCAAAATTCTCCAAGCCAGGCTTCAGCAATATGTGAACCATGAACTCCCTGATGTTCAAGCTGGTTTTAGAAAAGGCAGAGGAACCAGAGATGAAAGTGCCAACATCCACTGGATCATGGAAAAAGCAAGAGAGTTTCAGAAAAACATCTATTTCTGCTTTATTTACTATGCCAAAGCCTTTGACTGTGTGGATCACAAAAAATTGTGGAAAATCGTGAAAGAGATTGGAGTACCAGACCACCTGACCTGCCTCTTGAGAAATCTGTATGCAGGTCAGGAAGCAACAGTTAGAACTGGACATGGAATGACAGACTGGTTCCAAATAGGAAAAGGAGCTTGTCAAGGCTGTATATTGTCACCCTGCTTATTTTACTTCTATGCAGAGTACATCATGAGAAATGCTGGACTGGAAGAAACACAAGCTGGAATCAAGATTGCCGGGAGAAATATCAATAACCTACATATACAGATGACACCACCCTTATGGCAGAAAGTGAAGAGGAGCTAAAAAGCCTTTTGATGAAAATGAAAGAGGAGAGCGAAGAAGTTGGCTTAAAGCTCAACATTCAGAAAACAAAGATCATGGCATCTGGTCCCATCACTTCATGGGAAATAGATGGAGAAACAGTGGAAACAGTGTCAGACTTTATTTTGGGGGGCTCCAAAATCACTGGAGTTGGTGACTGCAACCATGAAATTAAAAGACGCTTACTCCTTGGAAGAAAATTTATGAGCAACCTAGAGAGCATATTCAAAAGCAGAGACATTACTTTGCCGACTAAGGTCCGTCTAGTCAAGGCTATGATTTTTCCTGTGGTCATGTATGGATGTGAGAGTTGGACTGTGAAGAAGGCTGAGCACCAAAGAATTGATGCTTTTGAAGTGTGGTGTTGGAGAAGACTCTTGAGAGTCCCTTGGACTGCAAGGAGATCCAACCAGTCCATTCTGAAGATCAACCCTGGGATTTCTTTGGAAGGAATGATGCTAAAGGTGAAACTCCAGTACTTTCTTTGGCCACCTCATGCTAAGAGTTACTCAATGAAAAAGACTCTGATGTTGGGAGGGATTGGGGGCAGGAGGAGAAGGGAATGACAGAGGATGAGATGGCTGGATGGCATCACCGACTCTATGGACATAAGTCTGAGTATACTCCGGGAGTTGGTGATGGACAGGGAGGCCTGGTGTCCTGCGGTTCATGGGGTCACAAAGAGTCAGACACAACTGAGTGGATGAACTAATCTGAACTGAAGAAAATGACCTGAAGCTCTTATGTGATATCCAAAGAGTATGAGTAGATGATATCTACTGTGGACACTAATATCATTTTTTATTTGGATTATTACTTCATTGTTCAACAAGTCTAAATTAGACCATGGTGAGAAAATTACAAGCCGTGTAATAATGAGAATGCCATATATAAAATTAATTGCATTTGTTGATTAAAAAAACATAGAATAATTTTTCATTAATTAGATTAGTTTTTCATCAATTTTCATAGAGACAAATTTTAAAATTTATTTTGTGTTATTTAGAATTTTTTAATGACATGAATTGACTTTTTAATAATTAATAGATAAGTATAAAAAATGTCATTGTTACTAATAAATTACCTTCTATAACCCCATAGGAAGTGAAGTCGATCAGTCATGTCCGACTCTTTGCGACCCCATGGACTGTAGCCTACCAGGCTCCTCTGTCCATGGGATTTTCCAGGCAATAGTACTGGAGTGGACTGCCATTTCCTTCTCCAGGGGATCTTCCTGACCCAGGGATCGAACCCAGGTCTCCCGCATTGTAGACAAACGCTTTACCGTCTGAGCCACCAAAAAGCAATATTTTTACAGACACTGATTTTGACATTGTGGTGTTTTATTAGTATAAAAAAAAGATATGTGAATGTTTTGTAGTCTTTTATCATACTCTTGTCTTTGCATTATTCATTCAAATATGTCATAAACAAACGGAATATGCCATTTCTACGCCTTCTCTGTCTTGAAATAATAAATATACAAAAGAGAACTGCTTCAATATTTTAAGCTAATAGAAAAATACATTCTAAACAATTCAGAAGCCATTCACACATTTTGATTTAATCAAATAAAATGTAAAAAGCTAGAGAATTTTATTAGAGTAATCCACTGAAATCAAAGAATAAAAGAATTGATCAAGATTTCAAGATCATATAGTCCATCCACTCTTATTTTACAAATGAAATAATAATCTCTAAAGGCAAACAGCATGCTCAAGGTCACAGAATAAATAGCAAAGTCAGATTTCCAGGTTCCTTTCAGTAGAAAACAGATAGACCACAATTTCTTGTTAAAGTATATTATATTAGTCTTATTTTTGTAAATTTTATTTGAAATAATATATAGTTTAGCTAGTATCCAACTCACAAAAAGGCTGATATGTATAACCACAAATTTAAGTTTTCAAAATAAGAACACAACAACAATCAAAAAAACAGCTATATTCTCTGGGAGAGCAAAACAGACATAAGTAATGAAATCATTAGCAGGATGGTCAATCAAGGAAATAAAATACTTGTTCACCAAATTATTGCATAAAATGATATAAAAATTAACTTCATATATATTGATCTATTTTATTGTACATAGAGTGTATCACTTAAGCTGTACAATAAAATTTTATTTTCATTTTATAAAATGTCAACAATTAATTGTTTACATTTGTTTAAATTAATTAAGATTTATACATGTTATGCTACTTGCTCAAATCAAACATCTCATAAATAATAGGGGATTTGAATGTGGTTTTTTCTGATTAGAAAGTTGATCTTAAATTGTTATAGTTGATGATGTTTGGAGATAAATTAAGAAAAGAGGATTTTATATATGTTAATAAAATCTACAATTTTTAACTAGCAAGCAATTATGAATACTGAAATACAAATATCAAATTACTTGCCCATTACAAAATATTAGCTCATCTTTATTATTATTATTGCTATTATTTCAACACTGATATCATACTTAGCAGAGTATACAATATAAAAGAAACCATAATATAAGTTGAAAATAAAATCACTCAGATTTTTCAATGAGCATTTGCTTAATTTAAAGTTCATCTTTTATATATTTTCCTTCTAGCATTACTATTTATCAATTTAATTTTATAAAAAGGTTTCACTTACCCTAATAAAGAGTGGATTACTCTTCCAGAGAATGACTGCTAAACTTGGCATTCTTTAAGATTTTTCCCACTGTATGCACTTTTTACTTGATATCACTATGTAATCTCACACATTTATATGATTTAAGCTATCATTAATACACAAGTGTCTCACAGGTCTCTTTAGGTAGATGTTGGTAGTGGTCGCTAATGTTTTCAACTATGTTGATGCAGACCCCAAAGACAGTTATATTTCCTGCCCTATTTAAACTAGGACTGACCTTTTGTTCCGCTTTGACTCATGAAATGTAATACACATCAATTCCAGATGGAAACAATTAAGAGGCAGTCAAGAGTTCTCTGGGTTTTCTTTTTCTGCCGGAAGTCCCTTACGGAGGTGATGGAATTATGCATTGGTTAGACTGTCAGCCAGTGTTCATGTCTTTAATGAGCAGAGCCTTCCTACCAAACCATACTGATCATGCTTTAAAGGACTGAAAGTGGTTTATTATTGTAACCTAAAGTAACAAGTTGAAAAATACCTTTATAAAATAGCTCTCTCTCCAGAGCACTATTACATCCAGATTTAAGTTAAACATTTCTAACTAGATGATTCAAAGCCTTCAGTTCAGTTCAGTTCATTCGCTCAGTCATGTCCAACTTTTGCGACTCCATGAATCACAGCACGCCAAGCCTCCATGTCTATCACCATCTCCTGGAGTTCACTCAGACTCATGTCCATTGAGTCAGTGATGCCATCCAGCCATCTCATCCTCTGTCATTCCCTTGTCCTGCTGCCCCCAATCCTTCCCAGCATCAGAGTCTTTTCCAATGAGTCAATTCTTCGCATGAGGTGGCCAAAGTACTGGAGTTTCAACTTTAGCATCATTCCCTCCAAAGAAATCCCAGGGTTGATCTCCTTCAGAATGGACTGGCTGGATCTCCTTGCAGTTCAAGGGACTCTCAAGAGTCTTCTCCAACACCACACTTCAAAAGCATCAATTCTTTGGTGCTCAGCCTTCTTCGCAGTCCAACTCTCACATCCATACTTGACCACAGGAAAAACCATAGCCTTGACTAGATGGACCTTAGTCGGCAAATAAATGTCTCTGCTTTTGAATATGTTATCAAGACTGGTCATAACTTTTCTTCCAAGGACTAAGCATCTTTTAATTTCATGGCTGCAGTCAGCATCGTCAGTGATTTTGGAGCCCCCCAAAATAAAGTCTGACACTGTTTCCACTGTTTCCCCATTTATTTCCCATGAAGTGATGGGACCGGATGCCATGATCTTCATTTTCTGAATGTTGAGCTTTAAGCCTCTCCTCTTTCACTTTCATCAAGAGGCTTTTTAGTTCCTCTTCACTTTCTGCCATAAGGGTGGTGTCATCTGCATATCTGAGGTTATTGATATTTCTCCTGGCAATCTTGATTCCAGCTTGTGTTTCTTCCAGTCCAGTGTTTCTCATGATGTACTCTGCATAGAAGTTAAATAAGCAGGGTGACAATATACAGCCCTGACGTACTATTTTCCTACTTGAAACCAGTCTGTAGTTCCATGTCCAGTTCTAACTGTTGCTTCCTGACCTGCATATAGATTTCTCAAGAGGCAGGTCAGATGGTCTGGTATTCCCATCTCTTATCAAGGTCAATACACCACAAACTGAAATAGTATAGTCCCCTCATCCACCAATCCTGCCATTCCTTCTTCGTCTTTTGTTCATAATTGTCTCTGATATTCTTTGATATTTTAATTCAAAGTCCTCACTTTGAATCTACATTGATAATAAGATATAGATCACATCAGTCTAAATAGACAAATTTCAGTTCAGTTCACTTCAGTTGCTCAGTCCTTTACAACTCTTTATGACCCCGTGAACTGCAGCACTCTAGCCTCCTTGTACATCATCAACTACTGGAGTCCACCCAAACCCATGTCCATCGAGTCAGTGATGCCATCCAACCATCTCATCCTCTGTCGTTCCCTTATCCTCCTGTCTTCAATCTTTCCCAGCATCAGGGTCTTTTCTAGTGAGTCAGTTCTTCGCATCAGGTGGCCAAAGTGTTGAAGTTTTAGCTTCAGCATCAGCCCTTCCAGTGAATACTCAAGATTGATTTCCTTTAGGATTGACTGGTGGGACCTCCTTGCAGTTCAAGGCACTCTCAAGAGTCTTCTCCAACACCACAATTCAAAAGCATCAATTCTTTGGTGCTCAGCTTTCTTTATAGTCCAACTCTCACATCCATACATGACTACCAGAAAAACCATAGCTTTGACTAGACGGACCTTTGTTGGCAATGTCTCTGCTTTTTAATATGCTGTCTAAGTTGGTCCTAACTTTCATTCCAAGGAGTAAGTGTCTTTTAATTTCACGGCTGTAGTTACCATCTGCAGTGATTTTGGAGCCCCCGAAATAAAGTCAGCCACTGTTTCTACTGTTTCCCCATCTATCTGCTATGAAGTGATGGGACTGAATGCCATGATCTTAGTTTTCTGAATGTTGACCTTTAAGCCAACTTTTTCACTCTCCTCTTTCACTTTCATTAAGCGTCTCTTTAGTTCTTATTCACTTTCTGCCATAAGCGTGATTTCATCTGTGTATCTGAAATTATTGATATCTCTCCTGGCAATCTTGATGTCAGGTTATCCTTCATCCAGCCTGGCATTTCACCTAATATATTCTGCATAATCTCTCCTGATGGCTCAGTTGGTAAACAGTCTGCCTGCAATGTGGGAGACCCAGGTTTGATCCCTGGGTGGGGAAGATCCCCTGGAGAAGGAAATGGTAACTCACTTCAGTATTCTTGCCTGGAGAATTGCATAGACAGAGGAGCCTGGTGGACTGCAGTCCATGGGGTCACAAAGAGACACGACTGAGTGACTAACACTTTCAGTTTAACTTTCACTCAGCATATAAGTTAAATAAACAATACACAGCCTTTACATACTCCTTTCCCAATTTGGAACGAGTCCATTATTCCATGTTCAGTTGTAACTGTTCCTTCTTGACCTGTATACACATTTCTCAGGAGGAAGATAAGGTGGTATGGTATTCCCACCTCTTTAAGAATTTTCCACATCTTGTTGAGATCCACACCGTCCAAGGCTTTGGCATAGTCAATAAAGCATAAGTAAGTGCTTTTCTGGAGCTTTCTTGCTTTTTCTATGATCCAAAGGATGTTGGCAACTTGATCTCTGGTTCTTCTGCCTTTTATAAATCCAGCTTGAACATCTGGAAGTTCACGGTTCACATATACTGTTGCAGCATGGCTTGGAGAATTTTGAGCATTACTTTGCTACCATGTGAGATGAATTCTAGCATGTGAGATGAATGCAATTGTGTGGAAGATCAGATATGGAGGGAAATTGTAAAATTGTGCACTGATTTTTCACTAGAAGTAGGGCTTCCCTGGTAGCTCAGTTGGTCAAGAATTTGTCTGCAATGCAGGAGACCTGGGTTTGATCCCAGGGATGATCCCTGGAGAAGGAAATGGCCACCCACTCTTGCCTGGGAAATCCTATGGACAGAGGAGCCAGGCAAGCTACCAGGTTTAACGTTCCAATCCTTCCTCCATGCTATTCAAGAGTCAATTGTATATGAAAATGCCTTTATTTTGTATTGCTAGTTTCTTTTTCCCCCTACCAAACACAATGTTATAATTTCCATGAAATCTGGGACTGAATTTAATATTTCTCATTTGATTCATGGCATTTACAAAAGTACCTAGCACACTGAAATCACTTACTTGATTTTTGCCCAATAAAGATAGAATAAATTATGTTCCATTTATTTTAACTTAATGTGCAAATTTATTTATCATTAATATTTATTTTTCTCACATATTTTTCAAAAGATAGCATGATACTTTATTATTGTTATATATTCCTGGTAATATGAACTAAAACTAACTAATCCAATTGGAAAATGATCTACAAGAGTAGGATAATTTTTAAATAAGTAGATTATAAAGTTTACCAATTAAAATAATCCTGCTTGTTCAATTTTATCCATCACTCAATAATATTCTAAGAACTATCTTATTATTTCAGTATAAAATCTCTGCCCTGTTATAATTAAATGTTAACTCTTATTTAAGTACTCTTTCTGTTTCAGTCTTCAAAGCTTTCTCATAATGCTTTTTGCCAGATTATCAATGAAAAGTTTAATAATTGTCAATCAGTTTGGACTGCTGTAACAAAATACCAAAAACTAGGTGACTTATCAACAACAGCTATGTTTAAGTGATCTAACTGGATAGGGAAGGAAAGAAGTTTAAACAGAAGTATCTTATACTTAGATTCATGAACAGATGAATGGACAGATGAATGTATAGATGGATGGTTGATAGATACAGAGATAGATGAATTGAATGAAAAAGTAAAAAAGCTGCAAGTCTTGATGATAACATTACCACTTGTAATAGAAACCACAGATTTAGAACTCCAGATAGAAATTTAGGATATTATAGTTGGAGGTGTAAATTTAGAATTTCAGCAGTAAAATACTTTGCTCACCAAATTCAACGTTGTTATTACAAGTGTTAGTGGCCAAATTAAAATGGGCTTGTGTCTCATGAGTTCATGGATCAGGATATGTCATCATATGAGTGGTGAAATCACATAGGATAATGGCAAAACTTGCAGTGGCAGGAAGGATTTGCCCAGGTACACAGGTCTTCAAAAAAACTAGCTCTTGAATAGATGACAGTGGTAACATCAAGCTTAACATGAAGCTTTATTGAATGATTACTGACTCCATTGGGATAGTGTTTTTACTGAAGGGTAAAAGATTAAAATATAAAAACAATGGAATACAGAAAAAGTAAAGTGAACATTACTGCCAGAAAGAGGTCAGAGATACATGTGGAATGGAGAATAAGTAGAATCTTTCTGAGAAGGCTGCAGAGGAAGCAATATCCTTTCAGGAAAACTATCTGTATTTTCCTTTTATTGTATTAGACTTTATTTTTCAGCTTTATTGAGTTATAATTGATAAATTCATAAGATAAAGTATAAAATGTGATGATTTCATATATAAATACATCATGAAAAGACTTCTTCCTTCAAGTTACTCAACACATCCATTTTCTGCTTTTTTTTTTTTTTTCCTACTCTGGATTTCCATGAATTTGATGCTTTTGCCTTAGATTCCAAGTAAAAGTGATACTTTGTACCATGTAGCATTTGTCTTACTTGGTCTGATTTATCACACTTATATTAATGCTCTCTAAGCTTATTCATGTTGTCACAAATAAGATGACTTCCTTCTTTGTTGCTCTTGTTGTTGCTGTTCAGTCTTTAAGTCGTGTCCACCTCATATATATATATATATATATATATATATATATATATTACATTTTCTTTATCAATTTATCCATTGTACATTGTTGTTAACACAGGACATTTAGGTTGTTTCCATATCTAGGCTCTTGTGAATGGTATAAACAAGGAAATATAAATATTTCTTTGAGATTATGTGGGAGAAGGAAATGGCAACCCACTCCAGTACTCTTGCCTGGAAAATCCCATGGACCAAGGAGCCTGGTAGGCTGCAGTCCATGGGGTCGCTACTAGTCAGACACGACTGAGAAACTTCACTTTCACTTTTCACTTTCATGCAATGGAGAAGGAAATGGCAACCCACTCCAGTGTTCTTGCCTGGAGGACCCCAGGGATAGGGGAGCCTGGTGGGCTGCCGTCCATGGGGTCGCACAGAGTCGGACACAACTGAAGCAACTTAGCAGTTTGAGATTATGATTTTTTATGCTTTGGATATATACCCAAAAGTGGAATTACAAGATTGCATGGTAGTTATTAATTTCTTTTTAAGGAACCACTATATTGTTTTTTATAATGGCTGTACACATTATAGCTATACTGATTTTACATTTCCACCAGCAGGGTATAAGTTTTCCCTTTTCTTCATATATTTTATCTTTTTGATAGTCACCAACTAAACCAAAGTGTTTCTTGGCTTCCTACTTTTTCATTCCAGTCCCCTATAATGAAAGGGACATCTTTTTTGGGTGTTAATTCTAAAAGGTCTCGTAGGTTTTCACAGAACTGTTCAACGTCAGCTTCTTCAGCATTACTTGTTGGGGCATAGATTTGGATTACAGTGATATTGAATGATTTGCCTTGGAAATGAACAGAGATCATTCTGTCGGTTTTGAAATTGCATCCAAGTACTGCATTTCGAACTCTTGTTGACCATGATAGGTACTCCATTTCTTCTAAGGGACTCCTGCCCACAGTAGTAGATATAATGGTCATCTGAGTTAAATACACCCATTCCAATCCATTTTGGTTCACTCATTCCTAGAATGTCGACGTTCACTCTTGCCATCTCCTGTTTGACCACTTCCAGTTTGCCTTGATTCATGGACCTGACATTCCACGTTCCTATGCAACTGTTCATGGGGTTCTGAAGGCAAGAATACTGAAGTGGTTTGCCATTCCCTTCTCCAGTGGACCACATTCTGTCAGACCTCTCCACCATGTCTGCCCATCTTGGGTGGCCCCACAGGGCATGGCTTAGTTTCAATACTGAAAGAAGATGCTGTGAAAGTGTTGCACTCAATATGCCAGCAAATTTGGAAACCCACGCAGTGGCCACAGGACTGGAAAAGGTCAGTTTTCATTCCAATCCCAAAGAAAAGCAATGCCAAAGAGTGTTCAAACTACCACACAATTTCACTCATCTCACACACTAGTAAAGTAATGTTCAAATTTTTCCGAGCCTTGCTTCAGCAATATGTGAACTGTGAATTCCCAGATGTTCAAGCTGGTTTTAGAAAAGGCAGAGGAACCAGAGATCAAATTGCCAACATCTGCTGGATCATTGAAAAGGCAAGAGATTTCCAGAAATACATCTATTTCAGCTTTATTGACTATGCCAAAGCTTTTGACTGTGTGGATCACAATAAACTGTGGAAAATTCTGAAAGAGATGGGAACACCAGACCACCTGACTTGCCTCTTGAGAAACCTATACGCAGGTCAGGAAGCAACATTTAGAACTGGACATGGAACAACAGACTAGTTCCAAACAGGAAAAGGAGTACGTCAAGGCTGTATATTGTCACCCTGCTTATTTACCTTCTGTGCAGAGTACATCATGAGAAACGCTGGTCTGGAAGAAGCACAAGCTGGAATCAAGATTGATGGGAGAAATATCAATAACTTCAGATATGCAGATGACACCTCTTTTATGGCAGAAAGTGAAGAGGAACTAAAAAGCCTCTTGATGAAAGTGAAAGTGGAGAGTGAAAAAGTTGGCTTAAAGCTCAACATTCAGGAAATGAAGATCATGGCATCTGGTCCATCACTTCATGGGAAATAGATGGGGAAACAGTGGAAACAGTGAGAGACTTTATCTGGGGGGGTGCTCCAAGATCACTGCAGATGGTGACTGCAGCCATGAAATTAAAAGATGCTTACTCCTTGGAAGAAAAGTTATGACCAACCTACATAGCATATTTAAAAGCAGATACATTACTTTGCGGACTAAGGTCCATCTAGTCAAAGCTATGGTTTTTCCAGTAGTCATGTATGGATGTGAGAGTTGGACTGTGAAGAAAGCTGAGCACCGAAGAATTGATGCTTTTGAAGTGTGGTGTTGGAGAAGACTCTTGAGAGTCCCTTGGACTGCAAGGAGATCCAACCTGTCCATTCTGAAGGAGATCAACCCTGGGATTTCTTTGGAGTGAATGATACTGAAGCTGAAGCTCCAGTACTTTGGCCACCTCATGGGAAGAGTTGACTCACTGGAAAAGACCGTGATGCTGGGAGGGATTGGAGGTAGGAGGAGAAGGGGACGACAGAGGATGAGATGGCTGGATGGCATCACTGACTCGATGAATGTGAATCTGAGTGAACTCCGGGAGTTGGTGACGGACAGGGAGTCCTGGTGTGCTGTGATTCATGGGTTTGCAAAGAGTCAGACACGACTGAGCGACTGAACTGAACTGAACTGAAACAGAAGTGAGGTGATATCTCATTGGATTTTGGTGTGAATATCCTTAATGATTAGTGACGTTGAGCACCTATTCTTTAAAATATAAATTTATTCATTTTAATTGGAGATTATTTACTTTACAATATTGTGTTGGTTTTGCCGTACATCAACATGAATCCGCCACAGGTATACATGTGTTCCTCATCCTGAACCCCCCCTCCCACCTCTCTTCCCGTACCATCCCTCTGGGTCGTCTCAGTTCACCAGCCCCAAGCATCCAGTATCATGCACTGAACATATCAGGTTCACCATTTGAATGTCTTTCTTGGGAAAATGTCTAATCAGGTCCATTGCCCTTTTAAAAAAATTTTTTCCTATGGAGGTTTTTAGTTCTTTGTGTATTTTAGATATTAACCTCATACCAGGTGATGTCATTTACAAATATTTTCTTTCATTCCACAGGTTTCCTTTTCATTTTGTTATTGGGTTTTTTGCTCTGCAGGAGTTTTTGAGTTTGATGCAGTTCCACTTGTTCATTTCTGCATTTATTGCTTTCACGTTTGGATTCAAATACCAAAAAAAAAAAAAAAATTAAAAATCTAATGTCAAGGAATTTACCCTCTATATTTTCCTTGTAGGAGATTTATGAGTTCAGAACTTATGTTTAAGTCTTCTGTGTATGGTATAAGATAAGGCCTCAGTTTCAGTCTTTTGCATGTGCTGAGCTGTGCTCAGTCACTCAGTTTTGTTCGACTTTTTGCAGCCCCAGGAACTGTAGCCCATCAGGTACCTCTGTCCATATGATTTCCCAGGCAAGAATACTGAAGTGTTTTACCATGGGCTCCTCTAGGGGATCTTCCCAACCCAGGAATCAAACCCAAATCTCTAATATTTCCTTTGGCAGGTGGATTTTTTATCACTAGCACCTCTTGGGAAACCTCATTCTTTTGCATGTGATTCCCCAGTACCATTTATTGAAGGAATTATTCTTTCTCCAATGTTTATTCTTATCTCTTTTGTTGAAAATTCATTGGCTATATAAGCACAGAGTTATTTCTGGGCTCTCAACTCTGTTCCATTAATCTATTATCTGTATTTCTGCCATTAGCATGGTATTTTGATTACTATCGCTTTGTAATAGAGTTTGAAATCAGAGAATATGATGCCTCGAGCTTTGTTCTCTTTCTCAAGATTTCTTTGGATATTTGTAGTCTTTGTAGCTTGTGTATTTCTGTGAAAATTGCCATTTTGATTTTCTCAGGGATTGCATTGAATCTACAGATTGCTTTGGGTAATATGAACGTTTATCAATATTATTGTTAATTTTTCCAATCGTGATCACAGAGAGTATTTTCATTTTTTTTTTCTTCTACAATTACTTAATCAATATCTTATGATTTTCAGTGTACAAGTTTTTCAACTCCTTGGTTAAATTTATTTTAAAATATTTCTAAATATTTTATTTTTGATGCTGTTATAAATGGTGTTGTTTTAAAATTCATGGTGTAAGAAATGCAATTTCTATTTTTTGTAGATATTTTAGATAGATTTTGTAACTTGAAACTTTATTGAAGTTAAGTTCTAACAGTTTTTTTGTGGAGTTTTTAGGGTTTTCTATATATATATAACATCTTGTAATTTGCAAATAGAACTGTGTTTTCTATTTTCTTATTTAGATATGTTTTAATTTTTCTTTTCTTTTTCTTTGTTTTTTCCTAATCACTCTGCCTAGACTTCCAGTACTATGCTGAATAAAAGGTGAATACAAATGGATCTTTATCTTGTCTAGTTCCAGATTTTAGAAGAAAAACTTTCAGCTCTGATTATTGATCACGATATTTGGTTCAGTTCAGTTCAGTCACTCAGCCGTGTCCGACTGTTTGCAACCCCATTGGCCACAGCACACCAGGCCTCCCTGTCCACCACTAACTCCCAGAGTATACACAAACTCATGTCTGTTGAGTCGGTGATGCCATCCAACCATCTCATCCTCTGTCATCTTCTCCTCCTGCCTTCAATCTTTCCCAAGATCAGGGTATTTTCAAATGAGTCAGCTCTTCGTATCAGGTGGACTAAGTATGGGAATTTCAGCTTCAACATCAGTCCTTCCAATGAACACTCAGCATTGATCTCCCTTAGGATGGACTGGTTGGATCTCTTTGCAGTCCAAGGGATTCTCAAGAGTCTTCTCCAACACCACAGTTCAAAAGCATCAATTCTTTGGCACTCATGTTTCTTTATATCCAACTCTCACATCCATACACGATCACTGGAAAAACCATAGGCTTAACTAGATGGACCTTTGCTGACAAAGTAATGTCTCTGCTTTTTAATATGCTATCTAGGTTGGTAATAACTTTTCTTCCAAGGAGCAAACATCTTTTAATTCATGGCTGCAGTCACCATCTGCAGTGATATTGGAGCCCACCAAAATAAAGTCTCTCACTGTTTCCACTATTTCTCCTCTATTTGTCATGAAGTGATGGAACTGGATGCCATAATCTTAATTTTTCTGAATGTTGAGCTTTAAGCCAACTTTTTCACTCTACTCTTTCACTTTCATCAAGAGACTTTATATTCCCTCTTCACTTTCTGCCACAAGGGTGGTGTCCTCTGCATATCTGAGGTTATTGATATTTCTCCCGCCAATCTCAATTCCAGCTTGTGCTTCCTCCAGCCCAGCATTTCTCATGATGTACTGTCCATATAAGTTAAACAAGCAAGGTGACAATAGACAGCCTTCATATACTCCTTTTCCTATTTGGAACCAGTCTGTTGTTCCATGTCCAGTTCTAACTATTGCTTCCTGACCTACATACAAATTTCTCAAGAGGCAGGTCAGGTGTTCTGGTATTCCCATCACTTTCAGAATTTTCCATTGTTTGTTTTGATCCACACAGTCAAAGGCATTCGCATAGTCAATAAAGCAGAAATAGATGTTTTTCTGGAACTCTCTTGATAATCATATTATGATATGATATTAGCTGAGGGCTTATCATGTATGTATTTTTTTATTATTTTGAGATGAATTTCCCATTTACCCAGTATGTTGAGATATTTTATTATGAATAGATGTTGAATTTTGTCTAGTGCCTTTTATGCAAGTATTGAGATAATCATATTTTTATATTTTATTTTTATAAATGGATGTATCACATTGATTGGTTTGTGGATGCTGAACTATCCTTGCATCTCTGTAATAAATTCTACTTAATTATGGAGTAAGATTCTTCTATGTATTATTGAACTGAATTTGCTAATATTTTACTGAAGATTTTTGCATACATGCAGTGATAATGTTGTATAATTTTCTTTTCTTGTAATTTCCTTGTCTGGCATAAGTATCAGTGTAATACTATCTTAATAAAATGAGTTTGGAAATATTGTCTTGTCTTATATTTTTGGAAAAAAACTAAGAAAGTTTCATATTATTTTTTCTTTAACTGTTTGATAGAATTCATCAACAAAGCTATTTGGTTCTGTAATTTTCTTTTTGGGAAGATTTTGGTTACTGATTCAGTAACCAAACTGAATCTCCTTACTATTAATAGTAATTGATCTGTTCAGATTTTCTATTTATTTTATTTTAGATTTGATAGGTTGTGTGTTTATAGGAATTTATCTATTTCTTATTGGTTTGTCCAATTTGTTGGTGTATAATCAAGGCTATGGTTTTTCCAGTGGTCATATATGGATGTGAGAGTTGGACTGTGAAGAAAGCTGAGCACCGAACAATTGATGCTTTTGAACTGTGGTGTTTGAGAAAACTCTTGAGACGCCCTTGGACTGCAAGGAGATCCAACCAGTCCATTCTGAAGGAGATCAACCCTGGGATTTCTTTGGAAGGAATGATGCTAAAGCTGAAGCTCCAGTACTTTGGCCACCTCATGCGAAGAGTTGACTCATTGGAAAAGACTGATGCTGGGAGGGATTGGAGGCAGGAGGAGAAAGGGACGACAGAGGATGAGATGGCTGGATGGCATCACTGACTCAATGGACACGAGTCTGAGTAAACTTCGGGAGTTGGTGATGGACAGGAAGGCCTGGCATGCTGCGATTCATGGGGTGGCAAAGAGTCGGACATGACTGAGTGACTGACCTGAACTGAACTGAATTATTCATAGTAGTCTAATATTTCTTTCTAATTTTGTGTTATCAGATTTAATGTTTTTCCTCTCTCTTTTGTTCTTTGGTAAGTGTAGTTAAAAGTGTTTTGATTTTGTTTATCTTTTCAATATGTCAACTCTTAGCTTTGTCTTTTACATCTTTATTTCATTTATTGCCACCTGAAAGTGAAGTCGCTCGGTTGTGTCCGATTCTTTGCAACCCCATGGACTGTAGCCTATTAGGCTCCTCCGTCCATGGGATTTTCCAGGCAAGAGTGCTGGAGTGAATTGCCATTTCCTTCTCCAGAGGATCTTCCCGACCCAGGAATTGAACCCGGGTCTCCCGCATTTCAGGAAGAAGCTTTACCGTCTGAGCCACCGGGGAAGATATTGCCACTTGAACTATGCTGTTTTCTTCCATCCAATAACATTCAGTTGACTACTACTACTAAGTCATTTCAGTCCTGTCCGACTCTGTGCGACCCCATACATGGCAGCCCACCAGGCTCCCCCGTCCCTGGGATTCTCCAGGCATGAACACTGGAGTGGGTTGCCATTTCCTTCTCCAATGCATGACAGTGAAAAGTGAAAGTGAAGTCGCTCAGTTGTGTCTGACTCCTAGCAACCCCATGGACTGCAGCCTACCAGACTCCTCCATCCATGGGATTTTCCAGGCGAGAGTACTGGAATGGGTTGCTATTGCCTTCTCCAACATTCAGTTTAGAAGGTTCTTTTTCCAGTTTCTTGATATGTAGCATTAGATTGTTTATTTGAGATTTTTTAAATTTAATATAGGCACATATCACTGTGAACTTCCCTGGTAGAACTGGTTTTGATAGCTGGTATTTCCATTTTCATTGGTCTCAAGATATCTTTGATTTTTTTTTTCCCCCTTTGGCCCATAGGTTGTTCAGGACTATTGTGCTTAATCTCTAAATTTTTCTGAATGTTTGAATTTCATTCTTGTAATTTATTTCTACTTTTATGTCTTTATGATTGGAAAAAAATCTTGATATGTTTTTAATATCTTTATATTTATTAAGACTTGTTTTACTGCCAAACTTGACTATGACCTATCTTGGAGAATGTTCCAAATACAGTTGAAAGGAATGTGTATTCTGCTGTTGTTGGAAGGGATGTTCTGAAAATGTCTATTATGTCTCTCTTTTCTAATATGGAGTTTAAGTTCAATGATTTCTTTTTTATTTTCTGCCTTGGATAATCTATCAATTATTCAGGGCAGAGTATCAGAGCCCCCTACTTCTATTTTTTTGCCATTTTATCTCCCTTTAGATCTATTAATATTTGCTTTATATATTTGCTGCTGCTGCTGCTGCTAAGTTGCTTCAGTCGTGTCCGACTCTGTGCGACCCCATAGATGACAGCCCACCAGGTTCCTCTGTCCACAGGATTCTCTAGGCAAGAATACTGAAATGGGTTGCCATTTCCTTCTCCATGCTTTAGATATTTAGATATTCCTATATTGAATGCATAAACAGATGCTGATAGTATAACTCTTTGATGGTTTGGTGCATTTATGATGATGATGACCTTCTTTGCTTCTATAACATTTTAGCTTAAAGTATATTTTGTCTAACTATAATTACACTTAGTCTCTTTTGGTTTTGATTTGTAAGGAATATGTTTTTCCTTCCTTTACTTTTAGTGTCTATGTATTCTTAAAGCTGAAGTGAGTGTCTTATATGTATCTTCTTATTATCATTATTTAAATTTTACCTATTAAGCCATTCTCAAACAATCTTTATCCCAGTTTGTGCTTGATCCAGCCCAGCATTTCACATGATGTACTCTTCATATGTGTTAAATAAGGAGGGTTAAATAAACAATATACAGCCTTGATGTACTTCTTATTCGATTTGGAACCAGTCTGTTGTTCCATGTCCAGTTCTAACTGTTGCTTCTTGACCTGCATACAGACTTCTCAGGAGGCAGGTCAGGTGGTCTGGTATTCTCATCTCTTTAAGAATTGTCCACAGTTTGCTGTGATCCACACAGACAGAAGTTTTGGTGTAGTAAATAAAGCAAAAGTAAATGTTTTTCTGAAATGCTCTTGCTTTTTTGATGGTCCAGTGGATGTTGGCAGTTTGACATCTGGTTCCTTTGCCTTTTCTAAATTCAGCTTGAACATCTGGGAGTTCACAGTTCATGTACTGTTGAAGCCTGGCTTGGAGGATTTCAAGCATTACTTTACTAGTGTGTGAGATGAGAGCAATTGTGTGGTAATTTGAACATTCTTTGGCATTGCCTTGCTTTGGGATTTGAATGAAAACTGACCTTTTCCAGTCCTGCAGCCACTGTTGAGTTTTCCAAATTTGCTGGCATATTGAGTGCAGCACTTTCAAAGCATCATTTTTTTAGTATTTGAAATAGTTTAACTGGAATTCCATCACCTCCATGAGCTTTGTTTGTAGTGATGCTTCCTAAGGCCCACTTGATTTTACATTCCAAGATATCTGGCTCTAGGTGAGTGATCACATCATCGTGATTATCTGGGTCATGAAGATGTTTTTGTATAGTTCTTCTGTATATTCTTGCTGCCTCTTCTTAATATCTTCTGCTTCTGTTAGGTCCATACCATTTCTGTCGTTTATTGTGTTCATCTTTCCATGAAATATTCTCTTGGAATCTCTAATTTTCTAGAAGAGATCTCTAGTCTTTCACATTCTATTGTTTTCCTTTTTTTTTTTTTTTTTTGCATTGATCTCTGAGGAATGCTTTCTTATCTCTCCTTGCTATTCTTTGGAACTCTGCATTCCAATAGGTATACTTTCCTTTTCTCCTTTGCCTTTCACTTCTCTTCTCAGCAATTTATAAGGCCTCATCAGAGAACCATTTTGAATTTTTGCATTTCTTTTTCTTGAGAGAAATATCAATAATCTCAGATATGCAGATGACACCACCCTTGTGGCAAAAAGTGATAAAGAACTAAAGAGCCTCTTGATGAAAGTGAAAGAGAAGAGTGAAAAAGTTGGCTTAAAATTCAACATTCAGAAAAGTAAATTCATGGCATCCAGTTCCATCACTTCATGGCAAATAGATGAGGAAACATGGAAACAGTGAGAGACTTTGTTTTTGGGGGATACAAAATCACTGCATATGGTGACTGAAACCATGAAATTAAAAGACTCTTGCTCTTTGGAAGAAAAGCTATGGCCAACCTATACAGCATATTAAAAAGAAGAGACATTACTTTACCAACAAAAGCCCATCTAGCCAAAGCTAAGGTTTTTCAAGTATTCATGTATGGATGTGAGAGTTGGATGATAAAGAAAGCTGAGCACCAAAGTATTGATGTTTTTGAACTGTGGTGTTGAAGAAGACTCTTGAGAGTCCCTTGGAGACTCTCCAGGAGATCCAACCAGTCAATCTTAAAGGAAATCATTCCTGAATATTCATTGGAAAACATGATGCTGAAGCTGAAACTCCAGTACTTTGGCCACCTGATTAGAAGAACCAATTTTTTTGTAAAAGACCCCGATGCTGAGAAAGATTGAAGGCGTGAGGAGAAGGGGACGACAGAGGATGAGATGGTTGGATGGTATCACTGAAGCAGTGGACATGAGTTTGAGTAGGCTCTGGGAATTGGCAATGGACAGGGAAGCCTCCCATGCTGCAGTCCATTGGCTCACAGAGTCAGAAACGATTGAGCAACTGAACTGATTAAGCCATTTTATTTCTTCCAACTTGATAATTTAATCTTTTTATATTTAAAGTTATTGTTAACATGATAGATAGTATTTTCATTATTTAATTGTTTTCTGGTTCCTTTTAAATAACTGTTATTTTCTTCCTCTCTTGTTCTCTTTCTCTGTGATTTTATGATTTTTTTGTAATGGTACTCTGATTCTTTTCTCTTAATCTTTTGTGTAGCTATTAAAGACTTCTGCTTATGATTACCACGAGGGTTCATAAAATATATTTTAAGTCTGTGTTAATCTGATAATGGGCTTCCCTGGAGGCTCAGAAGTTAAAGCGTCTGCCTCCAATGCAGGAGACCCGGGTTTGACTCCTGGGTCGGGAAGATCCCCTGGAGAAGGGAAATGGTAACCCACTCCAGTATTCTTGCCTGGAGAATCCCATGGATGGAGAAACCTGGTAGGCTACAGTCCATCGGGTTGCAAAGAATCAGACACGACTGAGTGACTTAATTTTCACTTTCATTTTTAATCTGATAATAACTAATGTTTGCATGCATAAAAAAGCTCTCCCAACAAATTTTACTTTTTGTGGTCACAATTTGCATCATTTTACATGATCAATCCATTAAGAAATTATTGTAGTAATAGTTATTTTAATACATTTATTTTGCATACTGGAGTTATAAATAATATAACTATCACAATTACAACATTATCATATTTTCAATTTAACTAAACATGTACACTTATCAGTGAGTTTTATGCTTTCATATATTTTCCTGTTACTAGCTAGTATTCTTAGAATTTTCTTTAATATTTCTTGTGAGGCAGTCTTGCAGTGATACAATCCTTTATCTTTTGTCTGCAACTCTTCATCTCATTTTCAGTTCTGAATAGGAGTGACTTGGCTGGAGTTTTTTCACCTTTTTTTGTTTAAAATGTGTTAACATATCATCCCTCTCTTTTTAGACCTGCAACATTTCTGCAGAAAATCTACACATAATCTTTCATGGGTTCTCTTTTATGTAACATGTTGCTTTTCTCTTGATGCCTTTAAAATCCCTTTTGTTTAACTCAACAATTTAATTATAATATGTCACTGTGTGAGTCTCTTTGAATTAAACTTGTTAGTAATCTCTATGGACTTCTTGAATCTGGGTGTCTGTTCTCCCATGTTAGGGAACTTTTCAGCCCTTATTTCTTTGAATATCTTTCTGTCACTTTCTCCCTCTCTACTCCTTTTGAGATACTTGTAATGCAAATTTTGGTCTCCTAAGTGATGTTGCAATGTCCCTTAAACTGTTTTTACTCTTTTTCATTTGTTAAAATGTTCACTTCATTTTTTGGATGAATTCCACTACACTGAATTTTAGTTTGCTGATCCTGTCTTGCACCTGATAATCTTATATTGAACCTATCTGTGGAATTTTTCTGTTCTATTTATTCCCACTTCTGTGATTTCTGTTTGACTATTTTTTTATATTTTCTATCTCCTTGTTGATTTTCTCACTTTGTTCATGCATAACTATACTGACTGTAATGAATTTATTTAGGACTGATTCTATACTTTCACAAATAAATCATCTATCTCTGTTTCATTAAAATCTATGTTTGGAGATTTTTATTGCCATTGTATTTGGAAAATGTTCTTCTGTTTCCTTATTTTTCTTGATTCTCCTGTGTTGCTTTCTACACTTTACACAAAATAGCCACCTTTGCCAATGTAGCAAAATATCCCAGTATATGAGATTAAACTTGTCAGTTAGCCTAGCCTATGCTATTGATTGTTGCTGAAATTTTTGTGATTGTCTAAGCTGGCTTCTTTATTCTTAGTGGCCTTCAGTATTTGGAGTGTTACAAAGACCCTTGGATACCCCAATGGGAGCATCACAGTCAGCACCACCTAGATTCAGGCTGGTTAGAAGCTGTATCCTCAGGCAAAAGTTTAGAAAGTGTGTAGTTAAGCCCATTCTAAGGAGAAACAGATATTTTTGCCTGTTCCCTCTGTGTTAGATGTAGGTATATAGGTAACAAGTGCTCCTGCACCTGTTAAGAACTACTGCTTTGTTTGTTTTAACCATGTGTTACTGTGTATTCGTTTCCAAGGCAAACCATTCAGTATCACAATAATCCAAGTCTAGGCCTGGGCCAGTAACTCTGAACAAGCTAAAGTTGAATGGTTCTATGAAGACCTATAAGACCTTTTAGAACTAACACCCAAAAAAGATGTCCTTTTCATTATAGAGGACTGGAATGCAAGAGTAGGAAGTCAAGAAACACCTGGAGTAACAGGCAAATTTGGCCTTGGCGTACAGAATGAAGCAGGGCAAAGGCTAATAGAGTTCTGCCAAGAGAATGCACTGGTCATAGCAAACATCCTCCTTCAACAATGCAAGAGAAGACTGTACACATGGACATCACCAGATGGTTGACACCGAAATCAATATAATCAATCATTGATTATATTCTTTGCAGCCAAAGATGAGAAGCTCTATACAGTCAGCAAAAATAAGACCAGGAGCTGACTGTGGCTCAGATCATGAATTCCTTATTACCAAATTCAGACTTAAATTTAAGAGAGTAGGGAAAATCATTAGACCATTCAGATATGACTTAATGAAATCCCTTATGACTATATAGTGGAAGTGAGAAATAGATTTAAGGGACTAGATCTGATAGATAGAGTGCCTGATGAATTATGGACAGAGGTTCATGACAGGAATCAGATCATCACTAAGAAAAAGAAATGCAAGAAAGCAAAATGGCTGTCTGAGGAGGCCTTAGAAATAGCTGTAAAAAGAAGAGAAGTGAAAAGCAAAGGAGAAATGGAAAGATCTAGCCATTTGAATGCAGAGCTCCAAAGAATAGCTTGGAGAGATAAGAAAGCCTTCCTCAGCGATCAATGAAAAGAAATAGAGGAAAAACAATCTAATGGAAAAGACTAGAGATCTCTTAAAGAAAATTGAAGATACCAAAGGAACATTTTATGGAAAGATGGGCTCAATCAAGGACAGAAATGTTATGGACCTAACAGAAGCAGAAAATATTAAGAAGAGGTGGCAAGAATACATAGAAGATCTATGCAAAAAATACCTTCATGACCCAGAAAATCAGAATGCTATGATTACTTACACTCACCCAAAGCCAGATCCTGAAATGTGAAGTCCAGTGAGCCTTAGGAAGCATCACTATGAACAAAGCTAGTGAAGGTGATGGAATTCCAGTTGAGCTATTTCAAATCCTGAAAGATGATGCTGTGAAAGTGTTGCACTCAATATGTCAGCAAATTTGGAAAACTCAGCAGTGGCCAGAGGACTGGAAAATGTCAGTTTTCATTCCAATCCCAAAACACGGAAATGACAAAGAATGCTCAAACTACTGCACAATTGCACTTATCACACACACTAGTAAAGTAATACTCAAAATTCTTGAAGCCAGAGTTCAGCAATACATGAACCATGAACTTCCAGATGTTCAAGCTGGTTTTAGAAAAGGCAGAGGAACCAGAGATCAAATTACCAACAATGGCTGGATCATGGAAAAAGTAAGAGAGTTCCAGAAAAACATCTATTTCTGCTTTATTGACTATGCCAAAGCCTTTGACTGTGTGGATCACAATAAACTGTGGAAAATTCTGAAAGAGATGGGAATACCAGACCACCTGACCTGCCTCTTGAGAAATCTGTATGCAGGCCAGGAAACAATAGTGAGAACTGGACATGGAACAACAGACTGACTCCAAATCGGGAAAGGAGTCCATCAAGGCTGTATATTGTCACCCTGCTTATTTAACTTATATGCAGAATACATCATGAGAAACGCTGAGCTGGATGAAGCACAGGCTGGAATCAAGATTGCTGGGAGAAATATCAATAACCTCAGATATGCAGATGACACTACCCTTATGGCAGAAAGTGAAGAGGAACTAAAGTGCTTCTTGATGAAAGTGAAAGAGGAGAGTGAGAAAGTTGGCTTAAAGCTCAACATTCAGAAAACTAAGATCACGGCATCCAGTCCCATCACTTCATGGGAAATAGATGGGGAAGCAGTGGAAACAGTGAGAAACTTTATTTTTCTGGGCTTCAAAATCACTGCAGATGGTGATTGCAGCCATGAAATTAAAAGATGCTTACTCCTTGGGAGGAAAATTATGACCAACCTAGATAGCATATTAAAAAGCAGAGACATTACTTTGCCAACAAAGGTCCATCTAGTCAAGGCTATTGTTTTCCCAGTGGTCATGTATGGAGGGACTATACATGGAGAGTTGGACTATAAAGAAGCAGGAGCACGAAAGAATTGCTGCTTTTGAACTGTCGTGTTGGAGAGGACTCTTGAGAGTGTCTTGGACTGCAAAGAGATCCAACCAGTCCATCCTAATGGAGATCAGTCCTGGGTGTTCATTGGAAGGACTGATGTTGAAGTTGAAACTCTAGTACTTTGGCCACCTGATGCAAAAGGCTGACTAATTTGAAAAAACCCTGATGCTGGTAAAGGTTGAGGTCATGAGGAGAAGGGGACGACAGGGGTTGAGATGGTCAGATGGCATCACTGGCTCAATGAACATGGGTTTGGGTGGATTCCGGGAGTTGTTGATGGACAGGGAGGCCTGAAGTGCTGTGGTTCATGGGGTCACAAATAGTCTGACACGACTGAGCGACTAAATTGAACTGAACTGTTTTACTGGAGAAGGCAAGCCTCATTGACCATCAGAGCCATACCATCTATGGGCCTGTCCCTGGCTGACAACTGCAAGGGTTGAGGCATGAGATATGTGTACAAGCTTTTACCAGGAAAATACCAGTGACTTTGCTTTATTATTGGAGCAAATTGGAGGAAAAATCAAATCGCCAGTCTAGTTTTGAAGCAGGGTGCAGGATACTTGGGGCTGGTGCACTGGGATGACCTGGAGGGATGGTGTGGGGTGGGCGGTGGGAGGGGAGTTTGGGATTGGGAACACATGTACACCCGTGGCAGATTCATGTTGATGCGTGGCAAAACCAATACAATATTGTAAATTAAATAATAATAATAATAATAAAATAAATAATGAAAGAAAGTGGAAAAAAAATTTGGAGAAGTCTCCTCTGACTTACCTTAGTCTCTGCATGGGGCTTCAGCTAGCCCCTAAGATATCTGTTAAATTAGAATCCTGGCCCTTAGGCAGAGGCTTTTTAAAGTAGGCAGATAAAATCGTTTCAAACGAAGACTGAGAGATGTGCAATTTGGCATCCCCACTAAGCTGAGTCCTGGGGAGACAGTCACACACATGCTCTGTGAGTCCACTAAGAACTGGTTCTTTGTTTGTTGTTGTCTTGTGGGTCTCTTGGGTGAAAACCTCATTGCCTTTCAGAAATCGGTGCTCTGGGGGCTCAACCCTTGACTGGGGAATCTTAAAATTTGGGACACTAGATGTGGGATCCAAACTCTTCACACACCATGAAGAAGCTGGCAGTTGAGGTTCTCTTTATATGGCATTCTGCCATTGTGGGATTTATGTTAAGTGCCTCAACCTTTCTTGTCTCTCTCAGTGTAAGTACCTTCTTACTTGTCCAATATGTAAGAGTTACTGTCCCTCAGCTAGTTTCTGGGATTTTTCATAGATAACTGCTCAATTTGCATCTGCAAATTGTGAATTTATGAGGAGAAGAGTTCAGGTTTCACTTATATCAACATCTTGGTTGACTCTCCAAAGAAAAATAATCAAGATATAAGTAAGATTAAATATTTAGTAAATAACTTGAAGGTATAAGTAAGTTGTTAATTAATGTGTATAATTTACCTTAACTTATAAAATGGATCTTTTGAAGAGAAAATAACAGTGTGTAAGTTTTGCTGTCATCAATATTATTCTTTTTCTTATTACATTTTCTTATTTTAATATAGCCACAATTAGGATTTCCTTGCGATATATTTGAATGTTCTGTGGGAGATTGAGTTGAAGGAATTTATGGACACAGTAGTTATTCTGTAAAGATAAAAAAAAAAAAAGAATAGATGGATAGCCATAGGAATTTATTTTATTGTGACTTAGAATGATAACATTACATGATATGTTGAGGATGGCTGAAAAAAAATTTCTGAAGTCTCCTGAGATTGATGAAGGGTAGGAGCTCTCTTGACCAAAACAACTGCAGCCTGTGCTAATTGTGAACCTGGAAGTTCTAGCCAACAACAAGAAGACTGGTTTCCTGGAAACTCACCACGAGGTGAAAATTTACAGATGTAGGTAAATGGGATTATGCAGGGATCCCTGGAGACAGTACTCAAATTTGCTTTGGCCTTCCCTTTTCATTTCCTCCTTAATTTTTGAATGCCTTACTCATTGAGACAGCTTATTTTCTTGGGAGTTTTTTTTTTTAATAACAAAATATAAGGTTTTAATTACTTCTTGTGAATTAAATTAGAGATACTAAGGGAACATTTCATGCAAAGATGGGCTCAATAAAGGACAGAAATGGTATGGACCTAACAGAAGCAGAAGATATTAAGAAGAGGTGGCAAGAATACACAGAAGAACTGTATAAAAAAGACCTTCACGACCCGGATAATCACAATGGTGTGATCACTCCTCTAGAGCCAGACATCCTGGAATGTGAAGTCAAGTAGGCCTTAAAAGCATCACTATGAACAAAGCTAGTGGAGGTGATGGAATTCCAGTTGAGCTATTTCAAATCCTGAAAGATGATGCTGTGAAAGTGCTGCACTCAATATGCCAGCAAATTTGGAAAACTTAGCAGTGGCCACCGGAATGAAAAAGGTCAGTTTTCACTCCAATCTCAAAGAAAGGCAATGCCAAAGAATGTTCAAACTACCACACAATTGCACTCATCTCACATGCTAGTAAAGTCATGCTCTAAATTCTCCAAGCCAGGCTTCAGCAATACATGACCGTGAACTTCTTGATGTTCAAGTTGGTTTTAGAAAAGGCAGAGAAACCAGAGATCAAATTCCCAACATCTGCTGGATCATGGAAAAAGCAAGAGAGTTCCAGAAAAACATCTAGCTTTATTGACTATGCCAAAGCCTTTGACTGTGTGGATCACAATTAACTGTGGAAAATTCTAAAAGAGCTGGGAATACCAGACCACCTGACCTGCCTCTTGAGAAATCTGTATGCAGGTCAGGAAGCAACAGTCAGAACTGGACATGGAAAAACAGACTGGTTCCAAATAGGAAAAGGACTTTGTCAAGGCTGTATATTGTCACCCTGCTTATTTAACTTATATACAGAGTACATCAAGAGAAACCCTGGACTGGAAGAAACACAAGCTGGAATCAAGATTGCTGGGAAAAATATCAATAACCTCAGATATGCAGATGACACCACCCTTATGGCAGAAAGTGGAGAGGAACTAAAAAGCCTCTTGATGAAAGTGAAAGATGAGAGTGAAAAGTTGGCTTAAAGTTCAACATTCAGAAAACAAAGATTATGGCATCTGGTCCCATCACTTCATGGGAAATAGATGAGGGGACTGTGGAAACAGTGTCAGACTTTATTTTTGGGGGGCTCCAAAATCACTGCAGATGGTGACTGCAGCCATGAAATGAAAAGACGCTTACTCCTTGGAAGAAAAGTTATGACCCATCTAGATAGCATATTCAAAAGCAGAGACATTACTTTGCCGACTAAGGTCAATCTTGTCAAGGCTATGGTTTTTCCAGTAGTCATGTATGGATGTGAGAGTTGGACTGTGAAGAAGGCTGAGTTCTGAAGAATTGATGCTTTTGAAGTGTGGTGTTGGAGAAGACTCTTGAGAGTCCCTTGGACTGCAAAGAGATCCTACCAGTCCATTCTGAAGGAGATAAGCCCTGGGATTTCTTTGGAAGGAATGATGCTGAAGCTGAATCTCCAGTACTTTGGCCACCTCATGCGAAGAGTTGACTCATTGGAAAAGACATTGATGCTGGGAGGGATTGGGGGCAGGAGGAGAAAGGGACGACAGAGGATGATATGGCTGGATGGCATCACCGACTCAATGGACGTGAGTCTGAGTGAACTTTGGGAGTTGGTGATGGACAGGGAGGCCTGGCGTGCTGCTATTCATGGCGTCAAAAAGAGTCGGACACGACTGAGCGACTGAACTGAATTGAACTGTGAATTGCCACATAGTCAATAGCAGGGGGAAAGCAGTAAATGACAAATCCATATTTAATGCAGATTCTATGTAGGTAGCATTGTTCCAGTGAGTTAGATTCAGTTAAAGTTAGAAGGATGACTCTTTTTCCTTGCTACCTATTATAAAAAAGATATTTTTTAAGAAGATGCTTTTAATAATTTTCTAGCCCAAAGAAGCTAGATTACCTCAAGTAGTATACATATATAGTATGTTGTTGTAGTCATTGAAATTCTTGATAAGTGGGAAGGGGGGCACTGGGTTTACTACAAAACTGAAAATTTTGAAATATTTTCTGCCAAGATTTCACTTTTTAAGTGTGAATACTTTGAGGATGGGGCTTCCCTGGTGGCTCAGAGAGTAAGGCATCTGCCTGCAATGTAGGAGACCTGGGTTCAATCCCTGGGTTGGGAAGATCTCCTGGAGAAGGAAATAGCAACCCACTCTAGTATTCTTGCCTGGAGAATCCCATGGTTGGCGGAACCTGGTAAACTACAGTCCACGGAGTCACAAAGAGTTGGACACGCCTGAGCGACTTCACTTTTTTCTACTTTGGGAATACTATTGTTTGAACATTTGTTTGGTAAGAGAACTCAAGAGCAGGGTTTATGAATAATATGTTCATAGTGTTCTGCTCACAGACAGTTTAATTAAAGAATAGGAAAAATAATATTCTGTATGTAAGCCATGACTCTTTCACAGAGAATTCCTAGCTCTGAGAGTTATTTCCTTACTGTCATCACATAAGATGACAGTAAGAGTATATAATTGAACTCAAGAGTATAGAATTTGTAGAGTACTCAGGGTAGAAATTGAATGAACTCATAAGCATTTTCTCAGTCCTAATCTTCAAAAAGAGGTTTGTGTGGCTGCATGCTAAGTCACTTCAGTAGTGCTCAACTCTTTGTGACCCCTTGGATGTAGCCTACCAGGCTCCTCTGTCTCTGATTCTCCAGGCAGAAATACTGGAGTGAGTTGCCATGCCCACCTCCAGGGGATCTTCCCCACTCAGGGATTGAACTGATGTTTCTTACTGTCTCCTGCATTGGCAGGTAGGTTCTTTGCGGCTAGCACCACCTGGGAAGCCCAGAAAGGAAGTTTATCACTCTCTTATTTTCTTTTCTTTCCTACTTCTCTTCCTTCTTTCTTCCCTCACATTTTCTCTTCCTGCTTTCCTTTCTCCCTCTCTTCTTTCCTCTCTCTCTTTCTCTTTAGTTCTTTGTTTCTTTCATAAAAATCATGAATATTTACTCATAGCAAGCAATGTTCTAGCATTAGATATATATCAATAAAATATGAGTCTTGTCATAGGAGAGAGACATAAGTATGCATTAAAATAAAGCAAATATGCAAACATATGCTGAGGATCATCTTTAGTTTAAGGTTTAAAAATGTTAATCTGTGACTCTACATCAAGTTATATTTGGAAAATCTTACATTACAGTGTAAATCAGATTGTTCATAAATATCCAATGGAGAATTTTTTTAATGAGATACATTTTGACAAAGTGGAGTTAAAACCAGTTTACCAAATATTTAGAAAAAAAATAATTTACTCTACAAAAAAAAAAAAAAAAAATAGGTCACCCTAAAGGGTTGAATTGTCTGTCTGCATTGATCAGAATAATTGAATTTGAAATTAAGCATGACAGTTTTATTTTAACCCAGATGGTCAGCAATATGCTATAAATTGGAATTATCTTTTAAAATTAGAACTAATTTTAGCTCTGATATAAAATATTTTTTCTACTTTCCCATATACAGTTCAAATAAATCAATGAGTGAAAAAATAAGGCAACATTAAAATTTATATATACACTCAGGAGCTTCCTAGAAAAAAAGTTTTATAAACAAGAATGTGATACTATTTTTAATTATTTTGGCCCAGTGAATGATAACATTGATTTTAGACATCACTTCTAAAAGCTTGCAAAGTTGTTTAACACTAACTTAGCTAAATTTGTAACTCCTAAAGGGAAAAAAATTAAAAAAAAAAATACTTGAGGTATTTCAGGCTGAGAAATTCTTGTGCAGAATTAGAATTTATTTCATACCACATGAGAATTTGTGACATTAAATAAGGGGTATAAAATTATTTATGCATTTTAATTTTTTTCAGAGTGAGCTTGCTCAAACAGGACTTAAGTATTATTTCTGGTGTTACCTTGGAGAAAAAGAAGTATTTCAAGAGCCACATCTGATTCCATCTGTTTTTACAGAAATGAAATATTGATCACTGTGACAGGATTAACTTTTACTTTTGCAAGCACAAAAATAAAACGTGTGATTTAAAACAGAAACCAAATTAACCAACTAGTATTGTATCTTGATAGTTGTACATCTTTCCTAGTAGATGGTAGATTTTATTAGGTCAGATCTTTATCCCATGTGCTTACTGCTATCTTTGGAACATAAGGTGTTCCATACGTCCTTTTTGAAATAAATGTTTTGATGGAGAAAACTGGATTGGCAGGAGCTTATGTTAGCCATGAAATTCTTAGTGGGAAAAAAAAAGAGAAACATTTGTTCCACCAAAACACAATGGATGAGAAGACTAGAGGTGATATCCACTAGCTTTTCTGGATTTACAATTTTTCTCAAGGTTACATTTACTTAAAAAAAAAAAAGTAGAAATAAAGCAATTGATATACACTAAATACACCAGGCTCCTCTGTCCATGGGATTTTCCAGGCAATAGTACTGGAGTGGATTGCCATTTCCTTCTCCAAAGGATCTTCCCAACCCAGGGATTGAGCCCAGGTCTCCCTCATTGTAGACAGACATTTTACCGTCTGAGAAAGATTGGGGAAAAAAATATATATATTCTCTTCATTAATTAGTGATAGGTTTGGACAAACATCTGATTTTTTAATCAGTAAATAAGTGTTTTGGAAACCCACAAAAATATATATTGGTAACATACATTTTAATATTTTTGACATAAAAATAGAATAGTTTGGAAGATAATTAAAACACGCTCCTTTATAGTCTTCAAAAAGTCATGGTATAGAAGGTGGGAGACAAATTATGGAGGTATCTGAAAGAGCTCATGAGTTTGTATTTTGCAGAGAGATTGGCTTTCATTTTGAAAGCACCGTGGAAGTCATTATAAGAGAATTAAAATGAGTTTCAAAGCTTGAATGCTATCTTTATTTACATACTGCTTTCTCCAAGTAATGGAATTTGGCATAAGGAAAAAAGAGAATTTTACAGTATACTTGTTTTCGGCATATATAACAATTGTTGTATATTAGGGTGATCTGGAACAGCAATGCAAATATCAAGGGCATATTTATCAAAAAGTGTTTGTACATTAATGGAGAGATTTGGAGAGAAGGTCCAATAAAATCCAAATCATGACTGGAAGAAATCAAGCATAAAGAATGAACAAAAGCAAATATAACCCTTTTAACTACCTTTTATCTCCTTTACTTTGGCTTTAAGTGAAAGAAATATACAAGAGGCTTTGTGCATATCTTTTGATATTTCTATGAGAATTAATGATCAATTTTAATTGAGCCATGTTAATATTTGTAGTTGGCTTACTCTGACTCTTTTAATGTCTGAATAATCAATAATAGTGCACATGTGTTAAGGATTTTATTTAATTCACTAAAAAGAAGAAACCCATAATGTATTGCAACCAATTAAAAAAACAATCCAAACAAATTCATATTTTTAGATCAGAAATATTTAACTGAATATACAAATTGAACCCAAACTGGATTTTCCCATATTGGAAATATGGAAAGTGAATAGAAACTCTTCTAAAGGAAATCAACCCTTCATTGGAAGGACTGATGATGAAGCTGAAGCTCCAATACTTTGGCCACCTGATGTGACGAGCTGACTCGCTGGAAAAGAACCTGATGCTGGGAAAGACTGAGGGCAGGAGGAGAAGGGACGACAGAGGATGAGATGGCTGGATGGCATCAGTGACTCAATGCACATAAGTTTGAGCAGGCTCCAGGAATTGAAGGACAGGAAGGCCTGCCATGCTGCAGTCCATGGGGTCTCAAACAGTTGGACACGACTGAACAACTGAACTGTACTGAACTGATAAAATGTGTGTGTGTGTGTGTGTGTGTGTGTGTATTTGTCTCTGTTCTTTATCAGTCAAGCCTGCACTGGGCCCCTCAGTGATATTCTCCTTACTATAAGTCACTGCATCATGAGTGAGGTTCCCATAGTTGCTATCCATTTCTATGTGGCCCCTCTACATTCAGAAGCTACAAAATAGCCCTCAGTTTTTTAGAAAGAATTGCCTGATATATAGGTGTAGATTCAGTGTGTCCATGAGAGAAAGTGGGTCTTTCTACACTACCATCTTAGACCCCTCTTAAAAGAGTACCTTCTTCTTAAATGATAAATAATAACCCATTGTATATTATCACAATTTGCTTACCAATTCATCCATAAATGGATGTTTAGTTTGCTTTCACATTTAGCTATTGTTAGCAATGCTCCTATGAGCATGATTATACAAATAGCTCTTCCATATCTTACTTTCAATTCTTCTAGGTATATACCAGGATTGGAACTGTTGGATCATATGCTAATCTTAGTTTCTAATATTTTTGAGGAATCACTTTATTGTTTTCCACAGTGTCTGTACAATTTTACATTCTCACAAACAGTTCAGAAGTGGTTTAATTTCTTCGTGTACTCTCCAACATTTGTGAAATATATTTTTCTTGATCCCATTTTTTACTTTGAGATTTTTATTAGATTCTGTTTAATTCTACTGCATTCGAAGTGCTTGCTGCTGGCTTCCATGACACCACATAATATTAACTGTCTTTGCCTCTTTTGTTCCTGATCTCTAAATGTCAGTATCCCTCTAACGTCTAATTACAACTCCTAAACTATTTTTATTAACTCTTCTTCTACTATGATTTAACCAAATTCTGTGCCTGTAAACCGATTGTGAATAGATCCTACATATTTTTGTAGATCCTCCTCGTGATAATTGAATCACTTTGAATTTTACAGTAGAATATATTGAAAGGCAGTCTATCACAAAATTCATATACATCATATATATATATGTATATATTCATTTTAAATTCAAACTTGAAATCACTGTTATCCAATATTACACAAAACTACAGTGAAATAACTTATATTAGAGAGGCAGTCACTAGGGTATATGTTAATATTCTTATTATAAATGAGTTTATAGTTTATAATTGTTCAAGTAGATTACTGAATATATAATCTGGATAAGTATAGTTCAGCTTTCATTCCAAAGTGATTGTAATTAATTTCATATATTCTCTAGAGCATCAAGGACAAATTAATATCTAATAAAAATATCAGACAAATAAATGAAGCAATGTTAACTAATTATAATATTGACAATAATAGAAATTATTTGCTGCACTTGCATTATGTACAAAACACTGAGCCAATTAAAGATTTTACAAATATTCAGATTTAAATGCATGCAACAAAAAAGAGAGGAATGTTTTATTATTTTATTTTTCAGATGGAAAAAAGTGGTGGACAGTTCTAGCAAAATGTGGTCCACTGGAGAAGAGAATGGTAAACCACTTCAGTATTCTTGCCTTGGAACTCCATGAACAATATGGAAAGCGAAAACGATAGGACACTGAAAGATGAACTCCCCAGGTCAGTAGGTGCCCAATATGCTACTGGAGAACAGCAGAGAAAAAACTTCAGAAAGAAAGAAGAAACAGAGCCAAAGCAAAAACAACAACCAGTTGTGGATGTCACTGAAGATAGAAGTAAAGTCTGATGCAATAAAAAACAATATGGTATAGGAACCTGGAACGTTAGGTCCATGAATCTAGACAAATTGAAAGTGGTCAAACAGGAGATGGCAAAAGTGAACATCAACATTTTAGGAATCAGCAAACTGGAATGGACTGGAATGGATGAATTTAACTCAGATTATCATTGTATCTACTACTGTGGGCAAGAATTCCTTAGAAGAAATGAAGTAAACATAATAGTTGACAAAAGAGCCTGAAATGCAGTACCTGGATGCAAACTCATAAATTACAGAATGATCTCTGTACATTTCCAAGGCAAACAATACAATATCACAATAATCCAAGTCTATGTCCCAACCAGTAATGTTGAAGAAGCTGAATTTGAAAGATGGAGGTGATGGAATTCGAGTTGAGCTGTTTCAAATCCTGAAAGATGATGCTGTGAAAGTTCTGCACTCAATGTGCCAGCAAATTTGGAAAACTCAGCAGTGGCCGCAGGACTGGAAAAGGTCAGTTTTCATTCCAATCTCAAAGAAAGGCAATGCCAAAGAATGCTCAAACTATCACACAATTGCACTCATCTCACATGCTAGTAAAGTAATGCTCACAATTCTCCAAGCCAGGCTTCAGCAATACGTGAACCATGAATTCCCTGATGTTCAAGCTGGTTTTAGAAAAGGCAGAGGAACCAGAGATCAAATTCCCAACATCCACTGGATCATTGAAAAAGCAAGAGAGTTCCAGAAAAACATCTATTTCTGCTTTATTGACTATGCCAAAGCCTTTGACTGTGTGGATCACAATAAACTGTGGAAAATTCTAAAAGAGATGGGAATAACAGACCACCTGACCTGCCTCTTGAGAAATCTGTATGCAGGTCAGAAAGCAACAGTTAGAACTGGATATGGAGCAACAGACTGGTTCCAAATAGGAAAAGGAGCATGTCAAGGCTGTATATTGTCACCCTGCTTATTTAACTTATATGCAGAATACATCATGAGAAACGCTGGACTGGAAGAAACACAAGCTGGAATCAAGATTGCCGGGAGAAATATCAATAACCTCAGATATGCAGATGACACTACCCTTACGGCAGAAAGTGAAGAGGAGCTAAAAGCCTCTTGATGAAAGTGAAAGAGGAGAGCGAAAAAGTTGGCTTAAAGCTCAACATTCAGAAAACGAAGATCATGGCCTCTGGTCCCATCACTCCATGGGAAATAGATGAAGAAACAGTGGAAACAGTGCCAGACTTTATTTTTGGGGGCTCCAAAATCACTGCAGATGGTGACTGCAGTCATGAAATGAAAAGACGCTTACTCCTTGGAAGAAAAGTTATGACCCATCTAGATAGTATATTCAAAAGCAGAGACATTACTTTGCCGACTAAGGTCCGTCTAGTCAAGGCTATGGTTTTTCCTGTGGTCATGTATGGATGTGAGAGTTGGACTGTGAAGAAAGCTGAGCACTGAAGAATTGATGCTTTTGAACTGTGGTGCTGAATAAAACTCTTAAGAGTCCTTTGGACTGCAAGGAGATCCAAACAGACCATCCTAAAGGAGATCAGTCCTGAGTGTTCATTGGAAGGATTGATGTTGAAGCTGAAACTCCAATACTTTGGCCACCTGATGCAAATAATTGATTCACTGGAAAAGACCCTAATGCTGGGAAAGATTGAGGGCAGGAGGAGAAGGTGATGACAGAGGGTGAGATGGTTGGATGGCATCATCGACTCAATGGAGATGAGTTTCAGTAAACTCCTGGAGTTGGTGATTGACAGGGAAGTCATGGCCTGCTGTGATCCATTGGGTCACAAAGACTTGGACAAGACTGAACAACTGAACTGAACTGAACTGAACCGACCAACAGCATTTTGATAGTCTCAGGTGTACAGCAAAAGTGATTCAGTGAAACTAAAGTAATTCAGTTCTACATATGCATGTGTTTACTCCTCAAACTCCCCTCTCATCCAGGCATCCATACAATACTGAGCAGATTTCCCTGTGTTATACAGTAGGACCTCATTGGTAATCCATTTTAATACAGCAGTGTGTTCATGTTCATCCCAAACTCTCCAGTTATCACTTTTCTATACCCTTGCCTGTAGTAACCATAATTTTCTCTAAGTCTGTGAATATTTACAATTTAGTTCCTTTGTTTTAGTAATTTAGTAGTAATTTTAGTAATTTATTTTAGATTCTGCATATAAGCAATATCATAAGACATTTCTCTTTGTGACTCACTTAACTCAGTATGATAATCTCTAGATGCATCCCTGATCCTATGATCCTGCAAATGGCATTATTTCATTTTTTCTAATGTGCTGTATATACATATGTACAATGGAATATTACTTTGTTGATGGACATTTAGTTTGCTTCCATGTCTTGGCTGGTGTAAACAGTGCTTCAGTAAAAACTGGGGTGCATGTATCCTTTCAGTTCTTCTTTTTCTCTGAATACATATGTCGAGGAGTGAGATTGGTTATTTCTGTATCACCAATGTGCACTCCATACATATAACAGATCAAGAGTTCCTATAAACAATGATCAAAATATACCATAGTTCATGGAATATATCTATTTGTCGTAGGGATATTGAACATGATCTGTTGTGACCATTTGCGAAACAAATTCAAATGCTGGAATTGAAACTTTTATTATTTTTACAAAACATATTCTTTAGTGTTCTGTGTTTCTATGTCTCACATTACCGAAAAAATAGAAGGGCCACTAGTAGTACAGCAGTTCTATTATTAATGAAGAATAGTGTATTCATTCTTTAAGTACATCTGAAGCTGTAATTTTTTTCTGATATCGCATTCTCACAATGTGTGATGAGAGATCAAATATACCCAAAATGGGAGGAAAATCAAAGACTTGCAATATATGGCCCATTTATTTTAATACTATCATCTAGAATAAGAAAAAACATGAAGTTTTCTTGTTTCTATGACAACCACATATGGAAATTTCTCATTTCTATAAAGGCTCTATGGAGTTCGTAAAAGGAAGTTCAGACTTTCAATCATAACAGATTTTTTAATTTCAAAAATATTTGTTGCCCAAACATATTTGTATTTGTTTTCATGTGATCATATGAGAAACAAACCATCTGAGACATTTTAAAATTCCTATAGAAATTCTAGAAGAGAAACCATATTTTTATTTTACCTCCTCTGATTATAAATCATTGAATTTCCCATCAGATATCAAAAGCTACATTGCAGAACAGCTTCCCATCAATTGTGTTCATGTAAGTTCCAAGAGCTTGTGGTTTGGCAACAATCAGATGGATCCTGAACACAATATATTTATTTACATTCCAGCGCTATAGGTAAACACAGGTGTATGTGTATGTGTCATGCAGAGATGCATTGGATTTTTGACAAGAACCTCTTTGCTCCTTATTATGAATCTGTCTTCTGTTATCATCATTTTGTTTTTCTTGCTCATACCTTTCAAGATGACTTTTTTTGGTCCCATTCAGTGACAATTTATGTAATGCTAAGATCTGCTTTCCATACTTTGCAATACAAGTTTCTCCTGTAGGAATATTTCTAGAACATTTGGAGTCTGTCAATATCTGTGTTATTTGTTTAATTAAGCAAAATTGTTTTGCACTCATTTGGATGGGTATTGGATGGGTAATACAAACTTGGTTTGGCTGAGGACTGTTATAATTATGTGAGTACCTATTAAAGGTAGACATCTAAGGATCTGTCTGGAAACTCACATGGATATGGCAGAAACATTTCAAAAAGTGAAATTTCACAGATATTGGGTATTACTGCTATTCATATAATTGACATGGAAGAAACATTTTATATCATGCTACTACTTTTTGCTCTTAATTGTTAAGATTCAGTTCAATTCAGTTCAGTCGCCCAGTTGTGTCTGACTCTTTGCGACTCCATGAATTGCAGCACGCCAGGCCTCCCTGTCCATCACCATCTCCTGGAGTTCACTCAGACTCACATCCATCGAGTCCATGATGCCATCCAGCCATCTTATCCTCTGTCATCCCCTTCTCCCCCTGCCCCTAGTCCCTCCCAGCATTAGAGTCTTTTCCAGTGAGTCAACTCTTCACATGAGGTGGCCAAAGAACTGGAGTTTCAGCTTTAGCATCATTCCTTCCAAAGAAATCCCAGGGCTGATCTCCATCAGAATGGACAGGTTGGATCTCCTTGCAGTCCAAGGGACTCTCAAGAGTCTTCTCCAATACCACACTTCAAAAGCATCAATTCTTCGGCGTTCAGCCTGCTTCACAGTCCAACTCTCACATCCATACATGACCACAGGAAAAACCATAGCCTTGACTAGATGGACCTTAGTCGGCAAAATAATGTCTCCACTTTAGAATATGCTATCTAGATGGGTCATAACTTTCCTTCCAAGGAGTAAGCGTCTTTTCATTTCATGGCAATCACCATCTGCAGTGATTTTGGAGCCCCCAAAAATAAAGTCTGACACTGTTTCCACTGTTTCCCCATCTATTTCCCATGAAGTGATGGAACCGGATGCCATGATTTTTGTTTTCTGAATGTTGAGCTTTAAGCCAACTTTTTCACTCTCCTCTTTCACTTTCATCAAGAGGCTTTTTAGTTCTTCTTCACTTTCTTAGCTATACAGAAAGTTAATTTTTTTTTATTTTACAAAATGAGTAATTTCAACTGATCTGACTGAATATTTTCCTTTGATTACTCTCTGAATGCTTAGAAGATGTCACTGTGATGCTTGACAAAATTCCCCATATACATTCATTCTGTGCTCCAGAGCTTTTATTTCTCCTTCCTTTTTATAAAATTTATTGTCCCTTCCTCATCCTCCTGAGATAGACTGCTATCCCAGCACATCTATCTTGGTGAATAGAATACCACCCTGATTTCACCTCTGTGAAGCACAGCTCTCCCCCTCAAATGAATTAGACTCACCTCACTGGTCTAAACATCTGTTTCAAAATCTTACTTTTAAAATGTTCTGATGAAAACAACCTAGGCTTTTGTAAGCTAGGTTGGGTGACTGTGCCTTTATTGTTGAGACACTTTTTAACTTCACAAATGCCTAGCTCTCTGTGACGTCCCTTACATCTTGGAAGAAACCGTGGAATAACATTTTCATTCATGCCTGAGTATTTGGCCTCCAGAAGGAGTTTTCTAAGTCCCTTGTTACATAAGTTGACAGCAGCTTTCCTGTTTCCCAGCCAAGACAATATTAAACAGAGAAATGTCAGATTATTCCATAGCTCAAGTCTTAGACTGACATTCATAATATCCTACTCTATTCCCAATCTTGGTGAATATGAAAAATGTCAAGATGCTTGTACTTTCCATAAGACTCCTTAGACCTGTTTTATATGGTCACTTATAATCTGATTATGTCCTGAAAATCTCTGATCTTTATTCTCATCACATTTAAGCTGCCTACACTGAGTAAAATCCATTAAAATTTCTAAATTCACAGCTACTTCTAAGTTTAGGATCTCAGGAAATTTGTGGTACTTATACAGAAAGGAAACTGCACATGCAGTTCACTGTGTTACATTTGAATTGGTACCATAAATCATATGACTTCAGAAGGTACCATACCTTGCAGAGGTCATGACCCAGGCACTCTGACAAGGTGTAGGCATGGAGATAGATTACTTTGGTCAATGGGACATTAAGAGATTCAACACAAGTTGTGACTTAAAAAAATGCCTATGCATTTAACTCCTGCTCTCTTTCTCTGTGTTTGGAAATGAAAAACCAAAATGTGAACAAGCCTGAGTTAACCTCTACTTTGAGAAACCACTTTGAGTTGAACTGAAGCTCTCCAGTCAACAGCCTTCAAACTGCAAGATGTATGATTGAGGTTACCTGCTTTGGTCATTCCATGATGGATTAAAAAACACCCAAAACGAGGCTTAAAGAAGTTTACTCTTTTTTTCAGAATATGGTGTTTGAGCATAGCTTGGCAGGGATGGCTCAACTCTGCTCTGCTTATCACCTGGGTCAGGTTAAAGGCTGCAGGCTAAAGTTATCTGAAGACTTACACTTCCCTCGTGGTTAATGCTGACTGTGAATTTGCTGTGTCAATTCCTCTGCATGGGAAACTCAGTGTGGTTTATCTGTATGGTGCAGTTTGGACTTCCTTCCAAGCATGCTTGATTAGTTGAAGAATGGCCATCTTAAGTAACAGAGCTAGGTACAAACTGTATAGCCTTTTTAATCCTAGCCTTGGAAATCATGCATCTGGTACAGGCCCATCCATGTTCAAGGAGAGGAAATATGGACTCCAGTTCTCAGTGCTGGAGGGTCAATAGTGAATGTACGGATATAATGAGAAATGAAATGTATACTGGTGCAGCCATTTTTGGATACTACATTTCAAATTATTTTAGACTATCTAGCCCTTTCTCACCTCGGTTCATGAATGAATCCAAAAGAGATCTGTGTTAACAATCACCCAAATTGTTAATTCCATGTATTATACTCTCGTAAACAACAGTTGTTTTAAACCTCTGTGTTTTAGGCTGCTTTACAATGAACCAAAGGATGATATAATTATTGACTCTGAGAGAAACAGTGCTTTGGGAACAAATGCTAATGTATGTGTTACCTGCTTGGGACTAATTTGTGGGCAGATTATAAAACTGCTAGGGATAGTTAGAAAATCAGCATGGAAACAGTTAATATGGTGGAAACACTGTGAGAAAACTCAGAAGAGTTTGGAAAAGGGATGGTTTTCTCTGGACCCTCCACATACATGATAGCAGATATAATTGTATCACGTTGCTAGGATTAGGAATGGTTTCATATTTTTATTTTCTCAAATATTACTTTTTGGAGAAGGAAATGGCAACCCACTCCAGTACTCTTGCCTGGAAAATTCCACAGATAGATGAGCCTGGTAAGCTACAATCCAAGAGGTCACAAAGAGTCAGACACGACTGAGCTGCTTCACTTTATTACTTTTAATCTGATTTAATATTACTTAGGTGGGGAAGATCCCCTGGAAGAGGAAATGACAGCTGACTCAAGTATTCTTGCCTGGAGAATCTTATGGACAGAGGAGCCACAAAGAGTCAGACATGACTGAAGTGACTTGGCACACACAATATTACTTTATGGGCACATCTTCTAGGGCTCTGAAATGGCTATTTTACAAAAATATGACCTTCCAGTTTTATCTACTTTGGTATGGAAACACTACACTACAATGCTCTCTCATCTTTGTAGCAGTATAGCTGTCTCAAAATGTACTTGCATGAGCTGACATTGCAGTAGGCTCTAGTCTAGGTAGTCATGGGTTTCCTCTTATGCCCAAACCTCCAAAATTATCCTATGAAATGGATACGGTTGAATTCTAAAGTCCATATGCTATTTTGTGTCATCTAGAGTGCTCAGAAGATTAAGAATGAGGACTACAGAAGTGCTGTTGTTCTGTCACTCAGTCGTGTCTGACTCTTTGCAACCCAAAGGACTGTAGCACTCCAGGCCTCCATGTCCCTCACCATCTCCCAAAGTTTGCCCAAGTTCTTGTCCTTTGCATCAGTGATACTCTCCAGCCTAAGGGTTGTTGCAATTGCTAAAATACACAGTGCTTAGAATTGACTTTTTTTTTTTTAGCATGCATCCATCCAGGGACATGAAATAAAAGTGACTTCAAAGCTAATCTACAAAATGGTACAAATAACTGAAAGTTTTTGTATGTCTGACAGCAGACACCATTCCCTCCATGGCATATCTTATTTTATTCCTCTATCTTAGCTTTATTTCTATTTGTTCCCTGGTAGCAATCCCCCCACCCCCCATCAATCCATACTTAGTTTCTTCTTAGTTTAATAAACTTAGGGCTTCCCTGATGGCTCAATGGGTAAACAATCTGCCTGGGATGCAGGAAATATAGGTGATGAGGGCTCTATCCCTGGGTAAAGAAGATCCTCTGGAGAAGCAAATGGCAACCCACTCCAATATTCTTGCCTGGAGAATCCCTTGGATAGATAAGCATGGTGGGCTACAGTCCACAGGGTTACAAAGAATCTGATACAACTGAGCAACTGAGCATAGCTTATTAACACCAGAAAAGTCATATTCTGCATTCTGTTGATGTTAATAGAAAATGTAGAGAGATAGAACTCTGCTTGGTCTACTTATATCTGTAATAAGAAAGAATGATCAGACCCATCAGAATATTCTAATATTTGAATAAGTGTGACTTGGCTTTCTGAAAAAATGTTGGGCAGATATGCGATCCAATTTCTACTCTAGTTTCAACATTTTTGTCTTTTGTGACTTCTCAATTTTGGTCTCTTAGCTATATAATTAGCTTACTTTTTTTTTTTTTTTTCACCATATTTGGACTGAAAATTCACTGAGAGTACTTGGTTGCATTTAAGATGTACTTCATGCCTCTGACATATTGTGACTCATAGTAGTTTTCATTCCTCAAGCATGGCTAAACTATTGTGCCTAATAGGACTTCCCAGGTGGTGCTAGTATTAAAGAATCTGCCTTCTAATACAGGAGACACAAGAGAAGAGAGTTTGATCCCTGGATTGGGAAGATCCTCTTTAGTAGGTAATGAAATCCACTCTAGTATTCTTGCCTGAAAAATTCCATGGACAGAGGAGCCTGGAGGGCTACAGTCCATGGGATATCAGAAATGGACACACACACACACCCAAAACAAAACAAAACAAACAAACAAAAAATGCCTAGTAGGCTTTAAAGGTGGTGAATCTTGACCCAGACTTCAACCCTCTCTTTCTGTGGAGGGATCTAGGAGATCACGGTCTTATAATCTCAAAAGAAAGAGAAACAAGACTTTGGTGAGGTGGCGTTGCTGAAGTAAACAGAAAACACACTGAGTTATAAATACGGTTCAAATTCTAACCCAGCACCATACAGTAAGTCCTTGTTGGTTATCTATCTTATATATAGTAGTACATGTATATTCATCCCAATGAAAGTAATTTCTTTAAGTGGACAAGATAAAATTGAAGGAAGAAAAAAATATATTGTTCACTATAACACATGTTTATTAACATGTTTATTCTGTATCTACATAAGTTTCATTATTTAATTTCTTTAGAAAATATTTCTTTAATAAACTAGGTCAGGGAGTAATAACAAAAGGAGAAGGGGGATAAATTGGGAAATTGGGACTGACATATACACACTACTATTTAAAACAGATAATCAGCATGAAACTTGTGTATACCACAAGGAACTCTTCTCAATATTCTGTAATAATTTAAACAGGAAAATGATTTGAAAAAAAAAGAAGTAGACATATGTTTAAATGAATCACTTTGCTGTACACCTGAAGCTAAACAACATTGTAAATCAACTATAGCCCAATATAAAATTTAAAAAAAAAAAGAAGAACATCCCACATGGACATACTCCTTTGACTGCAAACCAGACCCTTACACTGAATCCCTGGAAAATTTTAAATCTGCTGAATGTTAAATAATGCAAATGCCCAAAGTCCTTTTCCCCCAATCTTACTTTTGAAGCTCAAAACCCACCCTAAACAGCAATGATATCTTTCTTTGCATTGAGCTCTCAGACTGGAATATCAAGAACTGTCAGAGTTAATGTTTATAAGAATAAAATGTGCCTGTGTGCTAAGTTGCATTGGTCATGTTGAACTCTTTGCAACACTATGGACCATAGCCTGACAGGCTCCTCTGTCCATGGGATTCTCCAGGCAAGAATACTGAAGTGGGTTGACATTCCCTCCTCCAGGGGATCTTCTCGACCCAAGGATCGAACCCATGTCTCTTTAAGTCTTCCGTCCAGGCAAATGGGTTCTTTACCACTAGTGCCACCTGGAACTCTAAGAATAAAATATATGCAGACAAAACTTTTAGCATGCCAAAAACAGAGAACACAGAAATAAAAAGGAGAATTATATACACTTTTTGTACAGGCTTCCTGTTTGGCTCAGTGATAAAGAAACTGTCTGTAATATAGGGGATATGGCAGGAGCCTTGGATTCAATCCCTGGGACAGGAAGATCCCTTGAAGAAGGAAATGGCAATTCACTCCCATTTTCTTGTTTGGAGAATTCCCTGGACAGTGAAGCCTGGTGGGCTATATAGTCCATGGGATCACAAAGAGACACAACTTAGCAACTAAATAATACCAACACTTTCTGTAATCATTTCATAGAAGTAAACATTCATTGTCCCTGGGCAAGAGCCTCAAAAAGGACTCTCCTAATTCTTCTTTGCTATATCATCATCTGAAAATTTTGAAGGAAGATAGGACTGTGTGAGGCAAGAAAAATATTTAATTGACCTTGAAATTATAACCCTGGTGGCTCAGACAGTAAAGCATCTGCCTGCAATACAGGAAACCCGGTTCGATTCCTGGGCCGGGAAGATCCCCTGGAGAAGGAAATGGCAATCCAGTCCAGCACTCTTGCCTCGAAAATCCCATGGACAGAGGAGTCTGATAGGCTACAGTCCATGGGGTCGCAAAGAGTCCAACATGACTGAGCAACTTCACTTTCACTTTCACTCCCATCTGTAAATATTTCTGCTTCATTTAAAAGTAGAAATTTATAGAACTACCTTCTTATTTAAATATATACGTTATATATGTAATGCATATTATATATATATATATATTCAAATGTGCTATAGAGTATTTTACAATTAATTACATGATATATTTCCCTCATTTCATCCAGAAGTCTGCATTGCCTTTCTAAAGCAGGATCATTTATTCTGTGGAAGTTGAAGAAAGATTCAAAATGTTCCATTATTTATTCTGCAATGTGCATATGAAATACACTTTTATCTGTCTCTCTATTTATTGAATTGAAATTTCAGTGTGGGAAAAACTTTCTAACACTTTTTAAATGAAAGTATTCATTAGAGAAGTAGGGAAAGGTGCTTTAAGAATAGAAACTAAAGACTTTTGGTATATATACAAGGCTCAAAGGAAAGAAAAAGAACACTGTGTATATGTGTATGCATTGATAATACAATCAATGGCTTATTCAATTAAAAATATGAATATAATGTTTACATTACATACATTGATACTATCTTCTGCGTCATATGCTAAGAATGATAGTGACAGCTGTGCTGTGCTTAGTCGCTCAGTCACGTCTGACTCTTTGTGACCACACGGACTGCAGCCTGCCATGCTCCTCTGTCTGTGGAATTCTCCAGGCAAGAATACTAGAGTGAGTTGCTATGTCCTCCTCCAGGGGGTTTCCCCAACTCAGGGATCAAATCCAGGTCTCTCTCATTGAAGGTGAATTCTTTACCAAATCAGCCACCAGGGAAGCCCAGTGACAGACTGCTACTGTTGCTGCTGCTACTGCTAAGTCACTTCAGTCGTGTCCGACTCTGTGCAACCCCATAGATGGCAGCCCACTGGGCTTCCCCATCCCTGGGATTCTCGAGGCAAGAACACTGGAGTGGGTTGCCATTTCCTTCTCCAATGCATGAAAGTGAAAGGTGAAAGTGAAGTCGCTCAGTTGTGTCCAACTCTTAGCCACCCCATGAACTGCAGCCTATCTGGCTCCTTGGTCCATGGAATTTTCCAGGAAAGAGTACTGGAGTGGGGTGCCATTACTTTCTCCTCAGTGACAGACTGCTGCTGCTGCAGAGTACCAATCAGATGAACTACAATGGACGCCACGTTACAATAAGGCAGTTACTAAAATACCATGCGTACAACTTTACAAGAAAATTGAAGTTGGAGCAATGATTCTATCTCCAAGAAAGTTTATATTTTAATGTAATAAATTCAAACCATGTTCAGTATTTATTCAAAGGGGGTATTTTAAAGAGGTTCCACACATGTTTAGTATTTATTCAAAGAGAGTATTTTAAAGAGGTTCCACACATGGTTCAAAAACTGATAGTAGGTTGGTGTTTTCCCTTGTGAACAAGTGGAATGGCAGGTTCTAAATGAGAAAATAAAAGAAATAGGAATGTGAAATAAGAGAAACCTGTATGTAGTCAGAGAACAATTTCAATAGGAGAGACGGAAGTACAAAATTTAAAGGATACTTGTGATCAGAGACTAGATTGAATTCAGAAATGCTTCAGTCTCAATTAATTTGTATTGCCTCGATGAAACCTGTATCAATACTTTGATATAAAACACATTGCTGTTATCTGATGTTGTATTCTGCAATTGTTTTTGAGTTAGTGTGTATATGTATATATATATATTTTTTTTTTCCTGATATTCTTTGTGTTTTATTCTTTGTATACTAGAGCACTCTAGCTCAAACTGATCTGTGTTCAAATATGGCTTCTACTGCTATCTGATTTTGAGATACTTTCTTAGCTATCACACAAGTATTTGAATATTTAATTCCTTGAACTAGATATCTAAGTGCTTGTCTTGAAGTGGTCTAAGCATTCTAATAGAACTTCTATTTCCTTTGTTTTAACTTTTTAATTTACTTGATATAAAGACTGCAGCCCAAAGAATATTTAAGAAATATTCCATTTCCAAATTCAGTAAAAAAAAAAAAAAGGAAAGTTTTTATTTTCTTTTCTGAATTAACTTTTCTGTTTTAAAATGTTGAGCAAATGTTTATGGAAAAGTTTAGATTTACTAGAATAATTTTGCTACTGATGTCACCTGACATATGCAGCTTTAAATAAACAATCAAATATAATCTGAGCCTGACACAATAATTAAAAACAACTGGCTAATAATATGAGTATAAGAGTGAGAAATTGTTTCTATTTATGATTAATTGTGGGCAGTGAAAGTCTCTCAGTCATGTCCAACTCTTTGTGACTCCATAGACTGTAGGCCGCCAGGTTCCTCTGCCCATGGGATTCTCCAGACAAGAATACTGGAGTGGGTAGCCATTCCATTCTTCAGGAGATCTTCCCAAATCAGGGAAGGAACCTAGACAAGTGATATACATATAATAATTTTAAAATATCCTTTGTATCATATTAGATGAGAACTGGGTTTTGTGGTTGAATGGCAACAGTGTTTTGTATACCCGCACTCTCTTCCCCAGTTTTGCTCCTTATTGAAAATGCACCCTAAGTCATTTAACTTTGACTTGTTAAGCCTCAAGTGTCTCATCATTTCTCTTCTGAATCTGACTTTGCAATAAAAAAAAAGTGTGAAATGTTGCTATAAAAATTAAACCACCATTCATATCACTTTTTGTTAGTTTTTTTTTTTTTAATTCCTGCATGGAAAGTTTATTTATATGTAAGCTAAAGTGATACAAAATAAATGAAGACAGGGGAACAATGCTTAGTGGAGAGCAGTAATGTGTGGCATCATTATTATTTTTCTTTTTATATGAAAGAGCTTCTTTTAGAACACATTCTTAGCTACCTGGAGTTTCTAAATGTGCTGATTACAAATGCTGTAAATTATACTCAGAGTAGGTTAGGTTTTGGGTTTCCATTTCCTTTTTAAGAACAACCACACACAGATATTGAGACAGCCATTAGAAACAGAGTATTCTTGATGAAAATATGTTTTTTCTAGAAAGACTAAAGAAAGCACAATGATAAAAATAGAGATATATTTTTGTTTTAATTGCATAGATATATATGACTTCCAGATGTAATATTTCAATTATATGTCAATAAAAATCTTTGTGTGATTAGTGTCTACCTTCAAAAATTTTTTTAAATGATTCAAAAATAAACATTCACACCTATTTATTGCAACTATTCTATATTCTGCTAACCACAATAGAGAAAGCATGAAAGAACCTAAATGTCCATTTACAGATGAATGGTTAAAGAAGATTTGGTAGAGATATACAATGGAATGGACTTCCTTGATGGCTCAGATGGTAAAGAATCTGCCTGCAATTCAGGAGACCCAGGTTTGATATCTGAGTCTGGAAGATCCCTAAGAGAAGGAAATGGCAAACCACTCTAGTATTCTTGCCAGGAGAATTCCATGGACAGAAGGGCCTGATGGACTACAGTCCATGGGATTGCAAAGAGTCAGACACAACTGGGTGACTAACACTTTCACTTTCACACAATAGGATGTTATCCAGTCATAATAAAGAACTTAATAAAGCCATTTTTATAAACATAGATACAACCATATGTGAAATCTGAAATATGGCACAAATGAGCCTGTCTATGAAACAGAAACAGAATCACAGACATACAGAACAGATTGTGGTTGCCAAGGGGAAGGGTGGGTGGGGGATGAATGGGTTGGGAGTTGGGGACAGTAGGTGCAAACTATTACATATAGAATGGGTGAACAACAAGGTCCTAATATATAGCATAGGGAACTATATTCAATATCCTGTGATAAACCATAATCTAAAAGAACACTTAAAAGTATATATATGTATATAATTGAGTCATTATACTATACAGCAGAAATTAACACAATGTTGCAAATCAACTATATTTCAACAAAAAATTTTAAATGTAAAAATTTATGAGAGGAATATATTCTGTTGGATAGTAAAATGCTTCAGAAAGTGACAGTATATGTAAAATGTTGCTGGTACAGGAGTGAATACATTACTGGAACAGAGTAGAATAACCAGAATGTTAATCTAGTTTACCTTACAATGAGCAGCAATGATGATATTTGTTAAAAACAGATAAGTCTAAATATAATACATGGTGTTAAGACAGATAATTAATTGTTGAGATACACAGAGATGTAAATTTTTATATTAGAGCATGGAATTATATTAATTATAGGTAAAGTAAGGAGATAAAAATTAAGATAAAATACAAGAAGCAAACTTAATTTAGACAAGTGTAAATTGGAAAGTAAATAGCAAAAAATAAAGATGAGATTAGCATAATGTATGGCTTTAAATATTTTGCATGGAAACAGTAAATCTTGTACAGTCAAAATATTGTCACTGCTTATTTAACTTATATGCAGAGTACATCATCTGAAATGCTGAACTGGATGAAGCACAAGATGGAATCAATATTGCTGGGAGAAATATCAATAACCTCAGATATGCAGATGACACCACCCTTATGGCAGAAAGTGAAGAGGAACTAAAGAGCCTCTTGATGAAAGGGAAAGAGGAGAGTGAAAAAGTTGGCTTAAAATTCATGGCATATCACTTCAGTCAGCCACTCAGTCATGTCTGACTCTTTGTGACCCCATGGATTGCAGGAGGCCAGATCTCCCTGTCCATCACCAACTCCCAGAGTTTACTCAAAATCATTTCCATTGAGTCAGTGATGCCACCCCAAAATCTCATTCTCTATTATCCCTTCTCCTCCTGCCTTCAGTCGTTCCCAGCGTCAGGGTCTTTTCAAATGAGTCAGTTCTTCTCATCAGATGGCCAAAGTATTGGAGTTTCAGCTTCATCATCAGTCTTTCCAATGAATATTCTGGACTTATTTCTCTTAGGTTGGATTGGTTTGATCTCCTTGAAATCCAAGGGACTATCAAGAGTCTTCTCCAACACCACAGTTGTGTTCCCCTTCATGGCACACAGATGGGGGGAAAATAGAAACACTGACAGACTTTATTTTCTTGGGCTCCAAAATCATAGGAGCCTTGACATTAAGACAATTGTTCCTTGGTGAAAACCTATGAAAAATGTAGACAAAATTAAAAAGCAGAGACATAACTTTGCTGACAAAGATCTGTCTACTCAAAGCTATGGTTTTTCCAGGAGTCATGTATGGATGTGAGAGCTGGACTATAAAGAAAGAGGAGTGCTGAATTATTGATGCTTTCGAACTGTGGTGTTGTAGAAGACTTGAGAGTCTTTTGGACTGTATGGAGATCAAACTAGTCAGTCCTAAAGTAAATCAGTCCTGAATATTCATTGGAAGGACTGATGCTGAAGCTTCAGTACTTTGGCCACCTGATGCGAAGAACTAACATCCTGGAAAAGACCCTGATGCTGGGAAAGATTTAAGGCAGCAGGAGAAGGGGACAACAGGAGATGGTTTGATGGCACTATCGATATGAATTTGAACAAGCCCCTGGAGTTGGTAATGGACAGGGAAGCCTGGTGTGCTGCAATCCATGGGGTCAGAAAAAGTGGGACACAACTGAGGGACTGAACTGAACTAAATAAAAAAAATACATTAAACAAATGAACAAAAATTTGATTAAAACACATTGGTGACACATTTGACAACAAATTATCTTCAAAAATAAAGGATTTGTTTTTATGTATTTTGTGATAAATTTCATTTTAAAAATGTAAAATAACACAAACAGTAACTTAAGTATTCTTTTTCAAAAAGAGAGAGATAGGAATGAAAGAAGGCAGATGACCAAAAATAACTGATAAAGCTAAACTTATTTTCCTTCATAAATTTAATGAATATACATTTTAAAAGTTAGGTTCTATTTTTGCTGTTTAATTGGTTAATTTTTAAATATAATCATTGATGTTGGAATGAAAGAGAGCCATGGTTATTGTTGTCCTCTGGGAGATTATATTGGTTCAAACTTTCAGGGAAATATGTTATTTGATAGATATATAAAAATCCTTATAAGAAGGATAACTTTGATCCTTAAATTTTAGTTTAAGAATTTTAATCTAATTGACAAGCTATTTTGGTTATATAGTATATAAATATTTATTCAATTTTTAATTCTAATGCATAAAGATAAGAATCAACCTAAACATTAGATGTATAGATGTATGTATAAGGACTTGGCAAACTGGTGCCTATATGAGGATTTGCAAAACTGTTCCCACCTGAATTGGGAAACTAAATCTTTATATCAGGGAGTAAAGTAATGATATTGATGGAGAATACTCTGAGAAAGGATACTGAATTAAATTTTTGTAGCCCACAGTAAAACTAACTTGCTTTCACAAAGAGCAAGAGGGTAGGAAGATAATTTATACCTCTGCAGGTCTAGTAGTCATCTTAGATGGATTAAATCATTCCCAAATATTACTCATAAAGTAACAAAAAAAATAAATCTTTATAAAAATAAAAAATTAACCTTGTTTTGGTGTCTACATAAAATTTAGTCAATTTTATGTTTTTTTTTTCTTTTTTTTTTTTTTTTTGGTAAAGGTGTTATTTATTTGGAGATTTGACAATAGTTTGATTAACTTTTGCCAAATTGATAATTAAAAGCTTTACCATAGATAACATCTCACGCTGACTCTTGCATTATGAACAGAAATCAGTTGATGAAAGAGGAAATCAGTTAATAAAAATTGTATATCTATGCATTACCATAGCAACAAGAACAACAAATGAACCAAGTCTATCTGTTGTTGGACTTGTAGACTTAGAAATATTGCAACTGTGACATTTTCCTTCATTAAATGGTGCTAACAGTAATTATCATGGCAAAATTCATATGACTTTAGTATTTTATGGACTTCAAAGTAGACATGTGAATAATTGATTGTTATTCTCATGAAAACTCATGTGAAGCAGTCAGGATTGATGTTACAGCCCCACTTTGCTGGTGAATTAAATGAGGCTCAGATTTTTAATAAACATCTAAGCTACTCCAATAATAAACGGCAGAAATGATAGTATCTCATCACTTTTTATCTAGAGCTGACTCCATTCATCATGTAGCCATTTGAAGATAAGTTCATTAGAATTTAAATTTCTGCTTCATGATATAAATGAATAAAAAATGCATATTTTGCACATGCATGTGCATGTGTGTTTGTGTGTGTGTGAATGTTAGATAATTGCCATTAAGTAGTAATAAAGTAGCTTAATTCAGTATTTTGCAAATTTTAATGCACATGCAAATCACTAGGGAATTTTTTCAAAATGAATAATTAGAAGTTCTGGCTAAGTATGAATTTCACATTTCTATCAAGCTCTTTGCCTATCCATAGGCCACATCTTAAAAAGAAAGATTTTTATTATAATTATGTTTTTCTCAAGAATAACAAAATAAGCATACCTTCAGTCTGCCTATTCATGTTTCTGTCTCACTCACTACAATGAAAGATAATATATTACAACTAAAACACCTAAAAGGCAAAAGTAAGTATTTAACTTTTATATATGAGCCATGTCATATCTCAGGAAAATTGTAAAAGCTATAGAAACACTTCAGTAAAAGATAGTTACTTAAGATGTAATAATATTCAGATGTCTCACAGTAACTATCATAACTCATATTTGAGTTTTTCAGCTGACGGTATTCACCTAGAAAATCTACAGCTGCTTAAAATTTTCCCCTCTAGCCTGTAAGAATAAAGATGACAGTGGTTCTTTAAAACTATTTTAATACTAGATTTTATGCTTAAATGTGTAGTTCCTGTCTCCCAGAGAAAGAATAGTTGAGGTTAGCTTGATATCCTGAAGCTTATATTTGGATCATGTGACTTTCAGGCCTTTTTTTTTTTTTTCCAAAATGAAACCCTGTAATGCTCTACCATTTTTAGGTAGGAACTTTCCTTTGCACTGAAAAGTATTTGTATTGAAAGTAGGGAAAACCTCTAGACCATTGGTATGACCTAAATCAAATCCCTTATGATTATACAGTGGAAGTGAGAAATAGGTTTAAGGGCCTAGATTTCTTAGATAGAGTGCCTGATGAACTATGGAATGAGGTTCGTGACATTGTACAGGAGACAGGGATAAAGACCATCCCCATGGAACAGAAATGCAAAAAAGCAAAATGGCTGTCTGGGGAGGCCTTACAAATAGCTGTGAAAAGAAGAGACTTGAAAATCAAAGGAAGAAAAGAAAGATATAAGCATCTGAATGCAGAGTTCCAGAGAACAGCAAGAAGAGATAAGAAAGCCTTCTTCAGTGATCAATGCAAAGAAATAGAGGAAAACAACAGAATGGGAAAGACTAGAGATCTCTTCAAGAAAATTAGAGATACCAAGGGAACATTTCATGCAAGGATGGGCTGGATAAAGGACAGAAATGGTATGGACCTAACAGAAGCAGAAGATATTAAGAAGAGGTGGCAAGAATACACGGAAGAACTGTACAAAAAAGATCTTCACGACCCAGATAATCATGATGATGTGATCACTAATCTAGAGCCAGACATCTTGGAAAGTAAAGTCAAGTGGGCCTTAGAAAGCATCACTACAAACAAAGCTAGGGGAGGTGATGGAATTCCAGTTGAGCTGTTTCAAATCCTGAAAGATGATGCTGTGAAAGTGCTGCACTCAATATGCCAGCAAATTTGGAAAACTCAGCAGTGGCCACAGGACTGGAAAAGGTCAGTTTTCATTCGAATCCCAAAGAAAGGCAATGTCAAAGAATGCTCAAACTACCGCACAATTGCACTCATCTCACATGCTAGTACAGTAATGCTCAAAATTCTCCAAGCCAGGCTTCAGCAATATGTGAACCGTGAACTCCCTGATATTCAATCTGGTTTTTGAAAAGGCAGAAGAACCAGAGATCAAAGTCCCAACATCTGCTGGATCATGGAAAAAGCAAGAAAGTTCCAGGAAAACATCTATTTCTGCTTTATTGACTATGCCAACACCTTTGACTGTGTGGATCACAATAAACTGTGGAAAATTCTGAAAGAGATGGGAATACCAGACCACCTGACCTGCCTCTTGAGAAATCTGTATGCAGGTCAGGAAGCAACAGTTAGAACTGGACATGGAAAAACAGACTGATTCCAAATAGGAAAAGGAGTCCATCAAGGCTGTATATTGTCACCCTGCTTATTTAACTTCTATTTAGAGTGCATCATGAGAAACCCTGGAATGGAAGAAACACAAGCTGGAATCAAGATTGCCAGGAGAAATATCAATAACCTCATATATGCAGATGACACCACACTTATGGCAGAAAGTGAAGAGGAACTAAAAAGCCTCTTGATGAAAGTGAAAGAGGAGAGCAAAAAAGTTGGCTTAAAGCTCAACATTCAGAAAACGAAGATCATGGCATCCGGTCCCATCACTTCATGGGAAATAGATGGGGAAACAGTGGAAACAGTGTCAGACCTTATTTTGGGGGGCTCCAAGATCACTGCAGATGGTGACGGCAGCCATGAAATTAAAAGACGCTTACTCCTTAAAAGTTATGACCAATCTAGATAGTATATTCAAAAACAGAGACATTTCTTTGCCGACTAAGGTCCATCTAGTCAAGGCTATGGTTTTTCCAGTGGTCATGTATGGATGTGAGAGTTGGACTATGAAGAAGGCTGAGCGCCGAAGAATTGATGCTTTTGAAGTGTGGTGTTGGAGAAGACTCTTGAGAGTCCCTTGGACTGCAAGGATATACAAGCAGTCCATTCTGAAGGAGATCAACCCTGGGATTTCTTTGGAAGGAATGATGCTAAAGCTGAAACTCCAGTACTTTGGCTACCTCATGGGAAGAGTTGACTCATTGGAAAAGACTCTGATGCTGGGAGGGATTGGGGGCAGGAGGAGAAGGGAATGACCAAGGATGACATGGCTGGATGGCATCACGGACTCGATGGACTTGAGTCTGAGTGAACTCTGGGAGATGGTGATGAACAGGGAGGCCTGGCGTGCTGCGATTCATGCGGTCACAAAGAGTAGGATGCGACTGAGCGACTCTTCTGAAGTAATGTGGCTTCTTGACAGAATTCTTTTTGTTATTTTATTTTACTAAATAGATTTTTTAATTTAAGAATAGTTTTAGATTTATAAAAAATGTGAAGATTAAAAAATAGAAATGTTCTCTACCAACAAGTAACATTAGTATGGTGTTTTTGTCACAATCAATTTGGCACATCATCATTATGTAAATTATGTAATTTATTCTGATTTCCTTAATTTTGGTATCTAAAATTCTTTTTTCTGTTCCAGCATTCTATCCAAGAAACTACATTACATGTGGTATTCCTGTAATCTTAGGCTATTGTTAGCTGTGACACATTCTCAGACTGTCTTTGTTTTTGATGATTTTCAAAGTCTTGAGAACTATTGATATTCATAGAGAGTTACCGATAGTTATTCCTGGTCAGATGAATGAGACCAGTCTTATGCTGTTGCTCATAACTAGACTGAGATTATAGGTCATCATGGTACATTTTTATCAACGCTGTAAAATCAAATTAAACCAAACTACAGTTGACTATGACAATGAAATACCTATGTGTGTTTTGATTCTTCAGATCTCCCACAAAACTGTATTCAACATTAGATCAAGCCAATAGTATGGATCACTATTTACCCTGAGGTGTCAGCACCCATAAATCCCACAGACAGGCTTGATTTTTATAGAAATTTGGATGCTACTAAGATTGTTAAATTATTTACATGAGTTAAGCCGATTAAAGTAGTTTTTGATGTCTATGTTGAAACTTCAACATATTCCCTACTGTGCTACTGTTCCATGAGTGTAAAAACTTTATTATTTCTTCACAAATGCTTCTGTTTTATTTTTGTTTTTATGTTTTGTTTTGCTGCTTATTGTTGCTTGATTAAAGTGTTGATAAGAGTATGAAAAATTAAGTGAGAAAAAAGAAAATTGAAATGCTGTCTCATTTGTATATTATTTTCATATAAAAGTGTATATATTTCTATATTTTTGCATAGATTCTTGGCAGGTTTCAACAGTCTCTTTGGCAGCTCAGTTAGTAAAGAATCTGTCTGCAATGTAGGAGACCAAATTCTATCCCTGGGTAGGGAAAATCCCCTAGAGAAGGAAATGGGTACTTACTCCAGTATTCTTGCCTGGAAAATTCCATGGATAGAAGAGACTGGCTACAGTCCATGGAGTTACAAAGAGTTGTGCACTACTGAGCAACTAACACTTTCACTTTTTAGCACTTTCAATGGTTCTTGGTGGCTTGTGACTTATCCAAGAAGGGGTAAATGCCCATCTATTTGTTAACTTGTTTCCAATCTTTGAGTCAAAGTAAGGCTTAATAGTATATTATTGCTAAGCATAGATCTCAACCATGAATATAGATTATATTAGCCAACTTCTCTCACACATGTTTTCTAGGACAAGTGATATTTGAATCAGTAGTTCCTATAGCAACTGAGCAATTGTACCAGAAAGGGCAGTTTCCACATGAGCCCGTTCATTTGCTCCTGGGGAGGCATTCTGAAATTTTCATCTAGAGTCAGATCCTTTGGCCCTTCCAGTAATCATGTCAGCAAAAAACCCTATAACTTTCCATTAACCTACACAAAAGTAATGCTGTATAATAACCAACCAACATGCTTCAGTGTCATTCAAAAATAAGCATTTATTTTCACATTTCCTTGGGTCAAGGGCAGGGTCTGGGCTTAGGCCAAAAGCTCTTCTCCAACGAACTTGAATTCTGAGTGGCTAGGCAGCTGAGGCTTTTTTTTTTTCTTTTTTTCTTTTTTTGTCATGGTAATGACAAAGGAATGAGAGACCAACTTTAATTACACAGTCATGATTCCAGCCAATGCTTGTATTTCATCTAATAACATTTCATTGGCATAAGAAAATCAAGTGATAAGCCCAACATCAAGAAATTTAAAATTACTGCAGTTAACAAGACAGAAAGTGAGACTGCATAATCCAGTTGTGAAGCAGGGAGGAAATGACTGAGAACATATTCCAGTCTGTCATACTCCATTAATCACTTTTACAAAATAGAGCAGTTTGTCATATTTAATAGGACATAGAATAATAAAGAACACTTTAAATGTTCTTTGTAAATTCAGTATATATTAATGTCTTTTCTGTATCGACTTCATCCTCACTAGTTTATGTGTCAGGCAGGAAGAAAAGTGGATTTAACACAAAGAGAAGAATAAAGGAATTTGAAATGCATTTTACTTTTGGAAAGTACTAGAGAGAAGGATGGAATAGCCATTATGGTCAACAAAAGAGTCCAAAATGCAGTATCTGGATGCAATCTCAAAAATGACAGAATGATTTCTGTTCATTTACAAGGCAAACCATTCAATATCATGTTAATCCAAGCCTATGCCCCACCCAGTAATGTTGAAGAAGCTGAAGTTGAATGGTTCTATGAAGAACTACAAGACATTTTAGAACTAACACCCAAAAAAGATGTCCTTTTCATTATAGGGGACTGGAATGCAAAAGTAGGAAGTCAAGAAATGACTGGAGTAACAGGCAAAGTTACTTGGAGTATGGCCTTGGAGTACAGATGAAGCAGGGCAAAGACTAATAGAGTTTTGCCAAGACAACCCACTGGTCACAGCAAACACAATCTTCCAACAACAAAAGAGAAGACTCTACACATGGACATCACCAGGTGGTCAACACAGAAATCAGATTGATTATATTGTTTGCAGCCAAAGATGGAGAAGCTCTATACAGTCAGCAAAAAGAAGACTGGGAGCTCACTGTGGCTCAGATCATGAACTCCTTAAAGTGAAGAAAGTAGGGAAAACCCCTAGACCATTCAGGTATGACCTAAATCAAATCCCTTATGATTATACAGTGGAAGTGAGAAATAGATTTAAGGGACTAAATCTGATAGACAGAGTGCCTGATGAATGATGGACAGAAGTTTGTGACATTGTACACGAGACAGGGATAAAGACCATTCCGATGGAAAAGAAATGCAAAAAAAGCAAAATGGCTGTCTGAGGAGGCCTTAGAAATAGCTGTGAAAAGAGAAGAAGTGAAAAGCAAAGGAGAAAGGAAAGATATAAGCATCTGAATGCAGAGTTCCAAAGAATAGCAAGAAGAGATAAGAAAGATTTCCTCAGTGATCAATGCAAAGAAATAGAAGAAAACAATAGAATAGTAAAGACTAGAGATAAATTTAGAGATTCCAAGGGAACATTTCATGCAAAGATGGCCTTGATAAAGAACAGAAATCGTATGGACCTAACAGAAACAGAAGATATTAAGAGGTGGCAAGAATACACAGAAGAACTGTACAAAAAAGATCTTCACGACCCAGATAATCATGATGATGTGATCACTAATCTAGAGCCAGACATCTTGGAAAGTAAAGTCAAGTGGGCCTTAGAAAGCATCACTACAAACAAAGCTAGTGGAGGTGATGGAATTCCAGTTGAGCTGTTTCAAATCCTGAAAGATGATGCTGTGAAAGTGCTGCACTCAATATGCCAGCAAATTTGGAAAACTCAGCAGTGGCCACAGGACTGGAAAAGGTCAGTTTTCATTCCAATCCCAAAGAAAGGCAATACCCAAGAACGCTCAAACTACTGCACAATTGCACTCATTTCACACACTAGTAAAATAATGCTCAAAATTCTCCAAGCCAGGCTTCAGCAATATGTGAACCGTGAACTTCTGGATATTGAAGCTGATTTTAGAAAAGGCAGAGAAACCAGAGAACAAATTGCCAACATCCGTTGGATCATGAAAAAAGCAAGAGAGTTCCAGGAAAACATCTATTTCTGCTTTATTGACTATGCCAAAGCCTTTGACTGTGTTGATCACAATAAACTGTGGAAAATTCTGAAAGAGATGGGAACACCAGACCACCTGACCTGCCTCTTGAGAAACCTGTATGCAGGTCAGGAAGCAACAGTTAGAACTGGACATGGAACAACAGACTCGTTGCAAATAGAAAAAGGAATACGTCAAGGCTGTATATTGTCACCCTGCTTATTTAACTTCTATGCAGAGTACATCATGAGAAACGCTGGACTGGAAGAAGCACAGCTAAAATCAAGATTGTTGGGAGAAATATCAATAACCTCAGATATGCAGATGACACCACCCTTATGGCAGAAAGTGAAGAGGAGCTAAAAAGCCTCTTGATGAAAGTGGAAAAGGAGAGTGAAAAAGTTGGCTTAAATGAAACATTCAAAATACTAAGATCATGGCATCCGGTCCCATCACTTCATGGGAAATAGATGGGGAAACAGTGGGAACAGTGTCAGACTTTATTTTTGGGGGGCTCAAAAATCACTGCAGATGGTGATTACAGCCATGAAATTAAAAGACGCTTACTCCTTGGAAGGAAAGTTATGACCAACCTAGAAAGCATATTAAAAAGCAGAGACATTACTTTGCCAATAAAGGTCAGTCTAGTCAAGGCTATGGTTTTTCCAGTGGTCATGTATGGATGTGAGAGTTGGACTATAAAGAAAGCTGAGTGCTCAAAAATTGATGCTTTTGAACTGTGGTGTTGGAGAAGGCTCTTGAGAGTCCCTTGGACTGCAAGGTGATTCAACCAGTCCATCCTAAAGGAGATCAGTCCTGGATGTTCATTGGAAGGATTGATGCTGAAGCTGAAACTCCAATACTTTGTCTACCTCATGTAAGAGTTGGCTCATTGGAAAAGACCCTGATGCAGGGAGGGATTGGCGGCAGGCGGAGAAGGGGAAGACAGAGGATGAGATGGCTGGATGGCATCACTGACTCAATGGACTTTAGTTTGGGTAAACTTCGGGAGTTGGTGATGGACAGGGAGGCCTGGCATGCTGTGATTCATGGGGTCATAAAAAATCAGACACGACTGAGCGACTGAACTCAACTGAACTGAACTAGTCAGTCCCACAATCAGAACGCTTAGGTAGGTATTTCAGTGTAAGCAGGAGCAGGCTCAGATGCTAAGGCACATTTCTGATGATTTGAACTATTAACTCCTGACAGTTGGCCCCCAAAATTTGGGCTGCAATGTTAATTTTCTCCAGCCCCATGCCTTTCTGTCATTGGCTGTTTCAAACTTGTTTTGCTGGAATGCTCCCAGCATACCGCACAGTCAGGAACACACTGATTAAGTCAGGCAAATTGAGTAGTGATATGGTAAAGGCTTCCCTGGTGGCTCAAACAGTAAAGAATCTGCCTGCAAGGCAGGAGACTTGGGTTTCATCCCTGGGTGGTAAAGATCCCCTGCGGAAGGGAATGACAACCCATTCCAGTATTCTTTCCTGGAGAATTCCATGGACAGAGGAGCCTGGAGGATTACAAAGAGTTGCACACTACTGAGTGACTAACACACATACACATGTCAAAGACTATTTAAATGCTAGTTTTCACTCCTTTTAGGGTGTCCCAGATAGCACTAGTGATAAAGAACCTGTCTGCCAATGAAAGAGACATAAGAGACACAGGTTCCATCCCTAGGTCAGGAAGATCCCCTGGAGGAAGGCATGGCAACTCACTCTGGTATTCTTGGCTGAGGAGCCTGGCGGGCTACAGTCCATAAGGTTACAAAGGGTCAGACAAAACTGAAGCCGCTTAGCAAGCATGCACTGTTTAGGGGTTGAGGATTGGCACTACTGATACTCTTCTTTGTGTGTCATTCGGTGAGGGGTTGAGAAGGAAGATAGGAAGAATTACTTTGAGGGAAGTTGGTGTTGTCTTTTCTCTCTAACTGTATATAAAAGTGTATGAGCAGAGTGACAGAGGAAAATAATATAAAAGGGACAAGTGATATTAAAAATAGTGAGATTGTTTGCATTTTGCTACTGAAAAGTAGAAAAGATGACATCCATCATCATTCCTTCTCTATTTCTATTTCTAAGATTTTGTCTTTCCCATTTAAAAAAGACATTTTACAAAATTACAAAGATTGCTAGATATCCAGATACACAAATATCCTAGTTTTTTTTTTATCTCTGCATTTACTTCTTAGAAAATTATTTAGGTTCTTAAAAGAATAGCTAAAACCATTTATCTGAATAACTGAGATTATTGATTAATTTGTCATCTAAGTTTGAACTTTGTATTTCTTTTTTATGTTTTAAATTATTTTCATCACCTAGAAAGTTTACACTTTTATGTAGAATCATTTTTTACTTTTCTGTGTCCTTATTCCTGTTCCTCTTCAACCTGTTTCTAACAAGTAGAAATGAACAATGTGTGTTTCTATTTTCCATTTAGCTATAGATCATTGTTGATGGCTTCAAACTGTGGTGCTGGAGAAGACTCCTGAAACCCCTTGAACTTAAAGTCAACCTCAAGGGAGATCAACCCTGAACACTCACTGGAAGGACTGATGGTGAAGCTGAAACTCTGGTATTCTGGTCATCTGATGCAAACAGACAACTTATTGGTGAAGTCCTTGATACTGGGAAAGACTGAAGGCAGAAGGGGAAGAGGGTCAGAGGATGCAATGGATGGCATCACTGACGCAATGTTCATGAACATGGGCAAACTCCAGGAGATGGTAAAAGACAGGGAGGCTAGGGAAGCTCCAGTCCATGGAGTTGCAGAGTTGGACACAATTGGGCAACTGAACAACAACAGCATAGATTATTGTATACTTTTCGGAATTTCAAGTGTTTGAGGTTCTTTGCCTATCAGATCCATGAAATAGTTTGGAGAAATCATTTGTTATCATCAGTGTATCTCCAGGAAGTATTTTCACCATCCAGACTGCTATATCTTATGCAACATTGATATTTTAAATTAAGTATATATATATATATATAAAATTGCTTTTTAAAAAGCAACCAAAATTACATCAGTTTATAAAATTTAAAAATTAAGATTTAAAATTCATATTAAAATTTTGTAGAATTAAAAATGAATCAAAAAAGTGTTCACCCCTAATTTGTTTTCTTCTTATAAATGGAATTTCAAAGTCCATTACTCTCTTCTAACCCTAACCTAGAAAGTTAGATACATATCAAAACATTTATTATCTCTTAAGAAATGCACTTTCAGAATTTTACTTATTTTTTCATTAATTTATTTTTTATTATTCTGATTAATTAGATTGATTTATTGATTTATTAGATTATTACTGCTCTTCATGCTTTTTGCAAAAAAGTTTTCCTCAAATCACTTAAACCTTTTATTTAAAATGCATAAATAGTACTGTAAGGAACTAGCTTTATAGTTGAAGAAAATACTAGAGGTTAATACTCTTATTGAACTATGCCTTGTGTATCTGTATCTACCACTTGTTGATAAATTTTCCATTTATTTGTTTAGTTTTTTGGACTTTCCACCAAGACTTGTAACATGGAGGTACTGGTAAGTGGTGCTGAGCATAGCCCTGCCTATAAGTGTGAAAGGCCAAATAAAGGGAATTGGAGAAGATAATCTTGGGCATATGACTCTCCTGTTTATGATCACTATTCCTGTTCAAAATAGGGATGAATGATATCTTAGATTTTTTTTCCCCAGATTTTCTTTCTGAAGAGTTAAGCATTAAGGCAAAACCTAACCAAACTTTCAAAACCTTTGCTTCTATGTGTGTTAGTCACTCAGCCATGTCCAACCCTTTGCAACCCCATAGACTGTAGCCCACCAGTCTGCTCTATCCTTGGGATTCTTCAGGCAAGAATACTGAAGTGGGTTGCCATTTCCTTCTCCAGGAGATCTTCCCGACTCAGAGATCGAATGCAGGTCTCCCACATTGCAGGCAGATTCTTTACCATCTGAGGCATCAGGGAAGCCCTTCATTCTGTGATTCCATGTAAATATAGAGTAGATATCATAAAAAATAAGATGACTTACAATTAAAGAGAAATAGCTAACATGAGAATACAGTGTTAATTGCTCAGTTGTATCCAGCTCTTTTCAACACCATGGACTGTAACCCACTAGGCTCCTTTGTCCATGAGATTCTCCAGTCAAGAATACTGGAGTGGATTGCCATAGGTACTATATAAGCAGATAGTAATAACACTAAGAGCAACTATCACTCTCACAGAAGCACATTCCAAAGCAAACTTACCAAACTAGGTAGTATTTCTTCAAGGGTAGCCACTGGTCTTCTACATTTATTCCTAAATCATGACTTTTCAATCATTCTCTGATATGACCCCCTAACTCCAGTCACTCAGGCTGAAATTCCAATGGGCCAACATATTTTTTGGTATTCATCAGATACATTTATATATTTTCTATTTTTGCAAGAGAGAGAAGTACACTTTCTTTTTTTTTTTTTTTTTTTCTGAGAGCAACACTTTAGGAAGCAATGTTACTTCTTATCAGGTTTTAATTAGCCAGACATATGTTTAAAAGGCAAATCTAAAGGAAAGTATTAATAAATGCAAAGGTGTTGTGATGTGTCTAATTAAAAGTCCTTTGTCATCTTACTAAAGCTTAATTGCAGATATTTATGGGCATTAGATAACTGTATAAGCAAAGTAGTAGCTGAACTAATAAAGTGTATTTTATCCTGTTAGCTCAGCTTTGGTGGGACTACGGTATCCTATTTAGACCCTCCCATGATTTAATGAAAATGCCTGTCCTATTCTCCAAGAACTTAACCAGCCAGAAAGTGAACTTTCTCTTCTCCTGCTGGAATCATGGATTGCAAATCAGTTTTCTCTGCCCAAAAGCAATCACCTAAGCCTGTGGTTATGGGAGGCTAGGGTAAAAGGGAAAAGCCATAAAAATTAATGAGCCTACCTGATGCACAAGTCTTCAGACCATAATTCTGGGCATGAGAGAATTGAAGTCTTATTTGGTCAGGTCGTGTAGATTGCAGTGTATGTGAGGGTTTGGGGAACTTTTGCTGTCTATGGACTATTACTGCAAAGGGCTTCTTTCTACCTCTTCCTGCATCTACAAAAACAATGTGTAGCAAAGACAACAAAATATATAATTAGCAGAGTTAATGGTGTGTAAGTGAGACATTTTGGGTATATAAATAATAGAAAATATTTTCGAACTGGCTCAAGCAATAATGTTGGCTTTGTTAACTTAAAAGTCCAGTTGTAGAAATTATGTTAAGTAAAATCAGGCTGAGCACCAAAGAACTGATGCTGCTTTTAAACTGTGGTGTTGAAGAAGATTCTTGAGTGTACCCTGTACAGCAAGGGGATCAAACCAGTCAATCCTAAAGGAAATCAAACCTGAATATTCATTGGAAGAAATGATGATAAAGATGAAGCTCTAATACTTTGACCACCTGATGTGGAGAGCTGACTCATTGGAAAAGACTCTGATACTGAGAAAGACTGAGGGCAGGAGGAGAAGGGGGCACCAAAGGATGAGATGGTTGGATGACATCATTGACTGAATGGACATGAGTTTGAGCCAGCTCAGGGAGATAGTGAAGGGCAGGGAAACCTGGCATGCTTCAGTCTATCTGGTTGCAAAGAGTCAGACATGACTGAACGACAACAACAATTTGATGCAGAATTGAAGCAACGTCCAAAATATCATCCTTTCTCTCTCTCCTCACCCTCCCCCTTTTCCTTCCCCTCTTCCAACACCTCTCTCTCTCCCTCACTTCCTCTTTTTTCTCGGTTCTTTCCTCTTTCCTCTTCTAAGTATTCCTTTGCATCTTCTTTACAAGAAAACTGGCTGGATCACCCTGTGAGATATTTGCCAGCAACTTCTAGGTGTTCCACAATTACATGCTCTTTCCCAGGAATTCTTTCTGAATGGTAAAGAAGTTTCTCTTTTCAAAGACTACACCTCTGGGTACTCTGAACCAGACAAGTGGCTGTTTCCTTCCCAAGGAGTGAGTTAGATATGGCATGTAGTCATAAGGATGGAGATATGAATTTCTATAGGAAAAGCAAGGTATTATGAGTAAACTAAATTGGAAATGGATGCTAAAGGGTCAAAAATAGCCAATGTTCTCCAGAAATTGGAGGACAAACTGCTTTTAAAATTGTCAATAAGTTTTACTACTGTTTTGCATCATTTCAGCCATGTTTTATGGCTTTGCTATTGTGTTAATTGACATCCACTACTTGGCAAATGACAGAAACTCTCCAATTTTATTTCTACTGAAATTTAAGAGAATGACAGATGTTTCATCAAATGTTTACTGTAATATTTCATGTTATAAAATAAAATTTTAAATTGACAATTTATTGTGCACATAAAAGTATTCACTGAGATTGGGAAATGTGTAGCTTTTCTCATGAGAGCAGCCTCTCCATCATCTCTTGCCAGAGCAAACATGCTTCCACTGAAGTTAGACATGCCTGAGTCCTACTTAACACAGAAGGTTTTAATTACTAGTATCAATAACATGAGCTCAAATGCAAAATGAAATATATTTATCATATCTGATACTTACCCTATGTGCAAAAGGGCAATGGTTGTGAGGGACGCAACATGTAAAACCTTTCAACCTTGGTTTTTTAAAACATATATCTATTTGGGCAGAAAACTTACTGTGGATCTGACATCATATTGGGAAAAGTAGCCTTGTAGAAGTTACAAAGGGCTTACCTGTGGGCTCAGTGGTAAAGAATCCACTTGCCAATGAAGGGGACATGGGTTTGATCCTTGATCTAGGAAATAATAAAATAAAAAGTTACTTATTTTCTTTTGATAATGCAGCTCTATCCAGGGCAATATATGAAATTACTTTAGAAATAAATATAAAGGGCTATCTATACATCCCTGAAAACTCTCTTCAGATGTTGGTTGTGTGGGTTATAGTCAGTGTAAGTAACAATAATAGAACCATTATGGCAGGTTCACTGTTTACATATAATTTCTTCATGATTTTGAAAGCCCTTCCACTTCCTTAGGTCATTCATTTCTCGTCCTGTGTCCCTGGTAGTTCAGTTGGTAAAGAATCCACCTGCAATGCAGGAGACTTGGGTTCATTCCCTGGGTCAGTAAGATCCCCTGGAGAGGGAATGGCAACTCACTGTAGTATTCTTAACTGAAGAATCCCATGGACAGAGGAGCCTGGTGGGCTACAGTCCATGGGGACACAAGAGTCGGACATGACTTAAGAAACTAAACCACCATCAACCAGAGAGGCATCTAATAAGACTAGCAGATAACCTCATTTTACTTATTTTTACATTAAGATACTAATTCATGATAAGTACTATATGCTTTCAACAATTATGAATTAAATAGGTACTAATATGTAGGTCCTGAGAGTTCTCCTGATAATGAAATTAAAAGACGCTTACTTCTTGGAAGGAAAGTTATGACCAACATAGACAGTATATTAAAAAGCAGAGACATCACCTTGTCAACAAAGGTATATTTAGTCAAGGCTAATGTTTTTCCAGTGGTCATATATGGATGTGATAGTTGGACTATAAAGAAAGCTGAGTATGAAAGAATTGATGGTTTTGAACTGTGGTATTGGAGAAGACTCTTGAGAGTCCCTTGGACCACAAGGACATCCAAACAGTCCATCCTAAAGGAGATCAGTCCTGGGTGTTCATTGGAAGGACTGATGTTGAAGCTGAAACTCCAATACTTTAGCCACCTGATGTGAAGGGCTGACTCATTTGAAAAGACCCCGATGCTGGGAAAGATTGGGGGCAGGAGGAGAAGGGGATGACAGAGGATGAGATGGTTAGATGGCATCACCAACTCAATGGATATGGGTTTGGGTGGACTCCGGGAGTTAGTGATGGCCAGGGAGGCCTGGCGTGCTACAGTTCATGGGGTCGCAAACAGTTGGACACTACCGAGTGACTGAACTGAACTGAACTGAACCCATCAACTCCATAGGAAGATCTTAAGTAATACATGCTTCTATATCAAGCCTCGTAGTTTCCATGAGCTCCAATTCATGTGCAGAATCTTAACAGAGTCTAGAAATTCATTACTTTGTTGAATTTGATCCAGATTTTATGTTTCCCCTTTCTCTCACTCTAGAATTTCTTGTGTTGTATTGAAAAATTTATGCTATTATTTAATTGACAGTAAATGTGTTGTCTTTCTCTTCTCAAATCCCCTTTCCCTCATCTGATATACACCATCTGCATTAATAAGCTAGATCCCTTTGCTTATTCATTTTCAAAAGAGTTTAATAAATATATGCAGAATCCACCTACACAGCTTTTTAAACATCATCAAAAAGAAATTAATATCTCTGGCAAGCTTAATATTTTACTACTGTATATGTTCCCTCTAAAACATTCATATTTAATCCATATGAAGGTGAACTATTTACAGCTATAACTTTCTGTGTATAGCTCAATTCCTTATTTATGAACAAAGGTTGCAATTGCAATTTTGTGTTTAGAAAGTAATAACTAGCTATCATCAGCTGTTTAATATTTTCTGTCTATATAGTTTCCTATGAACCTCTTACTCATCTCAGTTTTGAAACTTTTTCTTCCAAGTTTATTGAGATACAATTGATATCACTCTATAGTTTAAAGTATACAGCATATGGATTTGACTTGTATATGTCATAAAATTATGACCAAAGTAAGTTTAGTGAACATTTTTCACCTTAAGATTAAAAACATAGATGAAAGATTTCCTTGTAATGAGAAATTTTAGGATTTACTCTTATAACAACATTTACATAACCTAGAGAAGTTTTAATTATATTTATCATGTTGTACATTATATCCTGGGTATTTATTTATAAGTGGAAGTTTAAATCTTTTGATTATCTTCATCCAGTTACTCCTCCCCTGAGCCCTGACACTGGTAACACAAATCTGATCTCTTTTTTGATGAATTGGTTTCTTTTCTTTTCTTTCTTTCTTTTCTTTTCTTTTTTTTTTTTTTTAAGGTATACATGACCTACAACACATGTTAGTTCTTGATATACAACATATGTGATATTTCTGTACATTTCAAAATGATTAGGATCATTGGTCTAGTTATGACCTGTAACCATACAAATATATGAAATTATTGTATTATATTACCCGCTCTGAACATTTCATAAACTTAGCTCATCTATTTTGTAAATGGAAGTTTGTATTTCTTATTCTCCCTAACCTAGTTCTCTTCTCTCCTCACTTTTCCCTCTGACAATCATCAGTTTCTTCTTTGTATGTATCTTTTTCTCTCTGACTTATTTCACTTAGAATAATACTCTCGAGGTCCACCCACATTGTTGAAAATAACAAGATTTTATATTTATATTTCTTTTTTTTTTAATGACAGAGTAATAGATAGGTTTCTAACATCTTTTTTACCCATTCATCTATTGATAGATATATAGGTTTTTTCTATATCTTGGTTATTGTAAATAAAGCTGCAATGAATATAAGGGTGCATATATCTTTTAAAATCTGTGTTTTTATTTTCTTTAGATAAATACATAGTAGTGGAACTGCTGGATCATATAATATTCTATTTTAACTTTCTGAGGAATCTTCATACTGTTTTCCATAGTGGATGGACCTATTTGGATTCTCAACAATAGTGCACAAGGGCTCCCCTTTCTCACATCCTTGCCCACAATTGTTGTGTGCCGCCTTTTTGATAATAGTCATCCTGACAGATATAAGGTGGTATCTCCAGATGTAGGTGGAAAAATTATTTGGAGTGCTTTATTAAATATGTAAGTTCAGTTCAGTTCAATTCAGTTCAGTCGCTCAGTCGTGTCCGACTCTTTGCGACCCCATGAATGACACCACGCCAGGCCTCCCTGTTCATCACCATCTCCTGGAGTTCACTCAAACTCTCGTCCATCAAGTCCATGATGCCATCTAGCCATCTCATCCTCGGTCGTCCCCTTCTCCTCCTGACCCCAATCCCTCTCAGCATCAGAGTCTTTTCCAATGAGTCAACTCTTCCCATGAGGTAGCCAAAGTACTGGAGTTTCAGCTTTAGCATCATTCCTTCCAAAGAAATCCCAGGGTTGATCTCCTTCAGAATGGACTGGTTGGATATCCTTGCAGTCCAAGGGACTCTCAAGAGTCTTCTCCAACACCACACTTCAAAAACGTCAATTCTTTGGTGCTCAGCCTTCTTCATAGTCCAACTCTCACATCAATACATGACCACAGGAAAAACCATAGCCTTGACTAGACGGACCTTAGTTGGCAAAGTAATGTCTCTGCTTTTGAATATACTATCTAGCTTGGTCATAACTTTTCTTCCAATGAGTAAGCATCATTTAATTTCATGGCTGCAGTCACCATCTGCAGTGATCTTGGAGCCCCCCAAAACAAAGTCTGACACTGTTTCCACTGTTTCCCCATCTATTTCCCATGAAGTGATGGGACCGGATGCCATGATCTTCGTTTTCTGAATGTTGAGCTTTAAGCCAACTTTTTCACTCTCCTCTTTCACTTTCATCAAGAGGCTTTTTAGCTCCTCTTCACTTTCTGCCGTAAGGGTGGTGTCATCTGCATTTCTGAGGTTATTGATATTTCTCCCAGCAATCTTTATTCCAGCTTGTGTTTGTTCCCGTCCAGCATTTCTCATGATGTACTCTGCATAGAAGTTAAATAAGCAGGGTGACAATATACAGCCTTGATGCACTCCTTTTCCTATTTGGAACCAGTCTGTTGTTCCATGTCCAGTTCTAACTGTTGCTTCCTGACCTGCATACAGATTTCTCAAGAGGCAGGTTAGGTGATCTGGTATTCCCATCTCTTTCAGAATTTTCCACAGTTTATTGTGATCCACACAGTCAAAGACTAACTCTTTTGCCTTTTCCATGATCCAGTGAATGTTGGCAATTTGATATCTGGTTCCTCTGCCTTTTCAAAAACCAGCTTGAACATCAGGGAGTTCACGGTTCACGTATTGCTAAAGCCTGGCTTGGAGAATTTTGAGCATTACTTTACTAGCATATGAGATGAGTGCAATTGTGCGGTAGTTTGAGCTTTGTTTGACATTGCCTTTTTTTGGGATTGGAATGAAAACTGACCTTTTCCAGTCCTGTGGCCACTGCTGAGTTTTCCAAATTTGCTGGCATATTGAGTGCAGCACTTTCACAGCATCATCTTTCAGGATTTGAAATATTTCAACTGGAATTCCATCACCTCCACTAGCTTTGTTTGTAGTGGTATTCAGTTGTATTTTTTATAAATTGTCATTTATACAGAAGAAATTCTCTATTAGTTTGCATTTTCAGTTCAGTTCATTCAGTCGCTCTGTTGTGTCCAACTCTTTGTGACTTCTTGGACAGCAACATGCCAGGTCTTCCTGTCCATCACCAACTTCAGGAGTTTACTCAAACTCATGTCCATCAAGTTGGTAATGCCATCCAAGCATCTCATCCTCTATCACCCCCTTCTCCTGCCCTCAATCCTTCTCAGCATCAGGGTCTTTTCCAATGAGTCAGTTCTTCGCATAAGGTGGCCAAAGTATTGGAGTTTCAGCTTCAACATCAGTCCTTCCAAAGAACACCCAGGACTGATCTCCTTTAGGATGAACTGTTGGAACGCCTTGCATTCCAAGGGACTCTCAAAAGTCTTCTTCAACACCACATTTCAAAAGCATCAAATCTTCGGCATTCAGCTTTCTTTATAGTCCAAGTCTCACATCCACACATGACCACTGGAAAAACCATAGCCTTTACTAGACGGACCTTTGTTGGCAAAATAATGTCTCTGCTTTTGAATATGCTATCTAGGTTGGTCGTAACTTTCTTTCCAAGGAGTAAGTGTCTTTTAATTTCATGGCTGCAATCACCATCTGCAGTGATTTTGGAGCCTAGAAAAATGAAGTCAGCCACTGTTTCCACTGTTTCCCATCTACTTGCCATGAAGTGATGGGACTGGATGCCATGATCTTAGTTTTCTGAATGTTGAGATTTAAGCCACCTTTTTCACTCTCTTCTTTCACTTTCATCAAGAGGCTCTTTAGTGCTTCTTCAGTTTCTGCCATTAAGGAGATGTCATCTGCATGTCTGAGATTACTGATATTTCTCCCAGCAATCTTGATTCCAGCTTGTGCTTCTTCTAGTCCAGCATTTCTCATGATGTACTCTGCATATAAGTTAAATAAGCAAGATGACAATATAAACCTTGACATACTTCTTTCCCAATTTGGAACCACTCTGATGTTCGATGTCCAGTTTTAACTGTTACTTCCTGACCTGCATACAGGTTTCTCAAGAGGCAGGTTAGGTGGTCTGGTATTCCTACCTCTTTCAGAATTTTCCACAGTTTGCTGATATCCACATAGTTGAAGGCTTTGGCATAGTCAATAATGCAGAAATTGATGCTTTTCTGGAACTCCCTTGTTTTTTTTTGATGATCCAGCAGATGTTGGCAATTTGGTCTCTGGTTCCTCTGCCTTTTCCAAAATTAGCTTGAAAATCTGGAAGTTTATGGTACACATATTGTTAAAGGCTGGCTTGGAGAATTTTGAGCATTATTTTACTAGTATAAATGAGATCAGTGCAATTGTGCAGTAATTTGATCATTCTTTTGGCATTGCCTTTCTTTAGGATTGGAATGAAAACTGACCTTTTCCAATCCTGTGGCCACTGCTGAGTTTTCCAAATTTGCTGGCATATTGACTGCAGCACTTTCACAACATCATCTTTTAGGATTTGAAATAGTTCAACCAGAATTCCATCATGTTCACTAGCTTTGTTCGTAGTGATGCTTCCTAAGGCCCACTTGACTTCACATGCATGTTGGAAAGACGCAAAGTTATAAAATCTGAATATAAGTCTGGTCAAGAATCTCTATGTGACTATTTCTGTACACAGGGGATTTTCCAAATAATGGCCCCTCTTCTGATTTTCGTTTTTCTGGTTAGAAGCCTTATTCCCTGCATTATTCTTCTCAGGAAAATGCATGTTACTTTTGGTTGTTAGTTCCCAGAATCACTTAACAGAAACAATGCTTCGATTTTACAAGACTGCTCAAGACAGTGAGATGCTATCATTATAATACATATGTTAATATTACTTGGTCTTTGATTCAACATGAAAATTAGGAAAAGAGGAAAAAATAGCAAGAGATAGCTTAGGAGAGGCAATTAACATCAGCCTTAAATATTCATACAGTTAGAAACTCAGACATTTTTCAGGCAAGAAGTTGGCATGAAAAAGTGGTGTTTTATTGATCTACACTGCAAATAGTAACCTCATTCTTGATATTGATAATTAATGTGCTTTTATCTTTTGTTTGCAATTATAGATAAAAAAATTATTGTTTCAATTTATTAAAAAAAAAACAACTGACTTTTTTTCTCTGTGTCTTGCTTGTTCATACAAGACTCTACTCTCTTCCAAATGTGCCTGCAATTGTTTGCTCTCTAGATCATTTAAAAAGCATTAATTTTTTAAAATTTGTATGCTTTATCTTATTTATTTTTTTAAATTAATGTGTTTATTTTAATTGGAGGCTAATTACTTCACAATATTGTAATGGTTTTTGCCATACACTGACATGAATCGGCCATGGGTATACATGTGTTCCCCATCCTGAACCCCCTCCAACCTTGCTCCCCATCTCATCACTCAGGTTCATCCCAGTGCACCGGCCCTGAGGACCCTGTCTCATGCATTAAACCTCGACTGGTTATCTATTTCTCATATGGCAATATATAAGTTTTAATGCTATTCTCTCAAATCATCCCACCCTCACCTTCTCTGACAGAGTTCAAAAATCTGTTCTTTACATCTGTCTCTTTTGCTGTCTCACATATAGGGTCATCATTACCATCTTTCCAAATTCCATATATAGTCATTAATATACTGTATTTTTTTTTCTGACTTACTTCATTCTGTATAATAGGCTCCAGTTTCATCCACCTCATTAGAACTGATTCAAATGCACTCTTTTTAATAGCTGAGTAATATTTCATTGTGTATATGTACCACAGCTTTCTTATCCATTCATCTGGCAAAGGACATCTAGGTTGTTTCTATGTCCTAGCTACTGTAAACAGTGCTGTGATGAACACTGAGGTACATGTGTCTCTTTCAATTCTGGTTTCCTTGGTGTATATGCCCAGCAGTGAGATTGCTGGGTCATATGGCAATTCTGTACCCAGTTTTTAAAAATCTCCACACTGTTCTCCACAGTGGCTGTACTACTTTGCATTTCCACCAACAGTGTAAGAGGGTTCCCTTTTCTCCACACCCTCTCCAGCATTTATTGCTTGTAGACTTTTTGATAGAAGCCATTCTGACTGACGTGAGATGGTACCTCATTGTGGTTTTGATTTGCATTTCTCTGATAAAGAGTGATGTTTAGCATCTTTTCATGTGTTTGTTAGCCATCTGTATGTCTTCTTTGGAGAAATGTCTGTTTAGTTCTTAAGCCCATTTTTTGATTGGGTCATTTATTTTTCTGGAATTGAGCAGTAGGAGTTGCTTGTATATATATATTTCTTCCTTTTTATTTATCATTATTATTATTATTTTTTTTTTTTACTTTACAATATTGTATTGGTTTTGCCACACATCAACATGAATCTGCCACAGGTGTACATGTGTTCCCAATCCCAAACCCCCCTCCCACCCATCCCCATTTTTGAGATTAATTTTTTGTCAGTTGCTTCATTTGCCATTATTTTCTCCCATTCTGAAGGCTGTCTTTTCATCTTGCTTATAGTTTCCTTCATTGTGAAAAAACTTTTAAGTTTAATTAGTTCCCATTTGTTTATTTTTGCTTTTATTTCCATTACTGTGGCAGGTGGGTCACAGAGGATCCTGCTGTGGTTTATGTCAGAGAGTGCTTGCCTGTGTTTTTGTCTAGGAGTTTTATAGTTTCTGGACTTACATTTAGATCTTTAATCCATTTTGAGTTTATTTTTGTGTATGTTGTTAGAAAGTGTTCTAGTTTCATTCTTTTACAAGTTGTTGACCAGTTTTCCCAGCACCACTTCTCAAAAAGATTGTCTTTTCTCCATTGTATGTTTTTACCTCTTTTATCAAATATAAGGTGTCCATAGGTGCGTGGGTTTATCTCTGGGTTTATCTATTTTGTTCTATTGATCTTTATTTCTGTCTTTGTGCCAGTACCATACTGTCTTGATGACTGTAGCTTTGTAGTATAGTCTGAAGTCAGGCAGGTTGATTCCTCCAGTTCCATTCTTCTTTCTCAAGATTGCTTTGGCTATTCAAGTTTTTTTTTTTTTTTTTTTTTTGTATTTCCATACAAATTGTGAAATTTCTTGTTCTAGTTCTCTGAAAAATACCATTGATAGCTTGATAGGGATTGCATTGAATCTATAGATTGCTTTGGGTAGTATACTCATTTTCACTATCTGGATTCTTTCAACCCATGAACATGGTATATTTATTCATCTATTTGTGACATCTTTGATTTCTTTCATAAGTGTTTTATAGTTTTCTATATATAGGTCTTTTGTTTTTAGGTGGATTTATTCCTAAGTATTTTATTCTTTTTGTTGCAATGGTGAATGGAATTGGTTCCTTAATTTCTCTACCTATTTTCTCATTATTAGTGTATAGGAATGCGAGGCATTTCTGTGCATTAATTTTATAACCTGCAACTTTACTATATTCATTAATTAGCTCTAGTAATTTACTAGTGGTGTCTTTAGAGTTTTCTATGCAGAGGATCATGTCATCTGCAAACAGGGAGAGTTTTACTTCTTTTCCAATCTGGATTCCTTTTATTTCTTTTCCTTCTCTGATTGGTGTAGCTAAAACTTTGAAAACTATGTTGAATAGTAGTGGTGAGAGTGGGCACTCTTTCGTGTTCCTGACTTTAGGGGAAATGCTTTCAATTTTTCACTGTTGAGGATAATGTTTGCCATGGGTTTATCATATGTGGCTTTTATTATATTGAGGTATGTTCCTTCAACGCCTGTTTCTGGAGGGTTTCTATCATAAATGAATGTTGAGTTTTGTCAAAGACTTTCTCTGCATCTATTGAGATAATCATATGGCTTTTATCTTTCAATTCATTAATGTGGTGTATCACACTGGTTGATTTGCAGATATTGAAGAATCCTTGCATCCCTGGGATAAAGCCCACTTGGTCAAGATGTATGATCTTTTTAATATGTTGTTGGATTCTGTTTGCTAGAATTTTGTTAAGGGTTTTTGCGTCTATGTTCATCAGTGATATTGGCCTGTAGTTTTCTTTCTTTTTTTTTTTTTTTTTGTCTGGTTTTGGTATTAGGGTTATGGTGGCCTCGTAGAATGAGTTTGGCAGTTTAACTTCCTCTGCAATTTTCTAGAAGAGTTTGAGTAGGATAGGTGTTACCTGTTCTCTAAATTTTTGGTAGAATTCAGCTGTGAAGCCATTTGGTCCAGGACTTTTGTTTGTTGGAAGATTTCTGATTACAGTTTCAAGTTTTGTGCTTGTGATGGGTCTGTTAAGATTTTCTATTTCTTCCAGGTTCAGTTTTGGAAGTTTATGGGAATCCCCTTGTGTGTTATTTGTTGTGTTTCCCCTGCTGGTTTTAGTATTTGCTTTTTGTGTTTGATCTTCATTAATTTGATTAATATGTGTCTTGGGGTGTTTTGCTGTGGGTTGATCCTGTTCAGAATACTCTGGGTTTCTTGGACTTGGGTGGCTATTTCTTTCCCCATTTTAGTGATGCTTTCAACCACTATCTCCTCAAGTATTTTATCATGGCCTTTCATTTTGTCTTCTTCTTCTGGGACTCCTGATTCGAATGTTGGGGCATTTAATATTGTCCCAGAGATCTCTGAGATTGTCCTCATTTCTTTCTAATTTTTTTTCTTTTTTCCTCTCTGCTTCATTTATTTCCATCATTCGATCTTCCACCTCACTTATCCTATCTTCTGCCTCAGTTATTCTACTGTTGGTTCTCTCCAGAGTACTTTTGATGTCAGCTATTGCATTATTCATTATTGATTGACTCCTTTTTATTTCTTCTAGGTCCTTGTTAAACATTTCATGCATCTTTTCAGTCCTTGTCTCCAGTCTATTTATCTGTAACTCCATTTTGTTTTCAAGATTTTGGATCATCTTTACTATCATTATTCTGAATTATCTTTAGGTAGACTCCCTATCTCCTCCTTTTCTGTTTGGTTTGGTGGGCATTTATAATATTCCTTTACCTGTTGAATATTTCTTTGTCTTTTCATTTTGTTTAGATTGCTGTGTTTGGGGTTGCTTTTCTATATGCTGGAAATTTGTGGTTCCTCTTTATCATGGAGGTTCCTCCCTGTGCGTGGTTTGGACAAGTGGCTTGTCAAGGTTTCCTTGCTAGGGAAGCTTGCATCGGTGTTCTAGTGGGTAGAGCTGAATCTCTTCTCTTTGGATTGCAGTGAATTGTCCAGTAGTGAGTTTTGAGGTGTCTATGGGTTTGATGTGACTTTTGGCCACCTGTATTTTAATGCTCAGGGTTATATTCCTATGTTGCTGAAGAATTAGTGTAGTATATCTTGTTCTGAAACTTGTTGGCTCTTGGGTGGAGCTTGGTTTCCATGTAGCTGTGGATGTTTTTTCATGAGCTCTTGTCGATAAATGTTCCCTGAATGCAGGAGTTTTCTGGTGTTCTCAAGTTTTGGATTTAATCCTCCTGCCTCTGGCTTTCAGTCTTATTCTTACAGTAGCCTCAAGACTTCTGCATCCATAGAGCACCAATGATAAAACATCTAGGTTAATGGTGAAAAGATTCTCTACAGTGAGGGACACCCAGAGAGGTTCATAAAGTTACATGGAGAAGAGAAGAGGGAGGAGGGAGACAGAACTAACCAGGAAGAGAAGAGGGGGAATCAAAAGGGGAGAGAGTAATCTAGCCAGTAATCAGTTCCCTAAATGTTCTCCACAGCTTAGAACACCCAGAGAAATTCTCAGAATTATGTAGAGAATAGAAGGGGGAGGGAAGAGATAGAGGTGACCTGGGGGAGAAAAAGGACAGTAAAAGGGAGAGAGCAATCAAGGCAGTAATCACTACCTGCCAAAAAAGGTCCGTCTAGTCAAGGCTATGGTTTATCCAGTGGTCATGTAGATGCGAGAGTTGGACTGTGAAGAAAGCTGAGTGCCAAAGAATTGATGCTTTTGAACTGGTGTTGGAGAAGACTCTTGAGAGTCCCTTGGACTGCAAGGAGATCCAAACAGTCCATTCTAAAGGAGATCAGCCCTGGGTGTTCTTTGGAAAGAATTATGCTAAAGCTGAAACTCCAGTACTTCGGCCACCTCACTTCATTGGAAAAGACTCTGATGCTGGGAGGGATTGGGGGCAGGAGGAAAAGGGGACGACTGAGGATGAGATGGCTGGATGGCATCACCGACTCGATGGACGTGAATATGAGTGAACTCCGGGAGATGGTGATGGACAGGGAGGCCTGGCGTGATGCAATTCATGGGGTCGCAAATAGTCAGACATGTCTGAGTGACTGAACTGAACTAAAGTAAAAATGGATACTGAGGATTTGATTCTTAAAGGTGCAAAATTGATAACAAATACCAAAAAGCAAAGATTAAAAATCTAGAATAGAGGTTAGACTCTCAAACATACAATATTAAAAATACAAAACAAATCACAAAATTTATTATATGTATATATATATTATATATATATGAAGTTTGCTTTAAAAATAGGGGCCCTTTTTTTTTTTTGCAAGGTACTAGTAGATTAGCAAAATGAAAATTAAAGGAGTAATAATGACTTTTTAAAAAATGATAATAATAAAATATATCCAGGTATTTCTCTGGAGATGTTGAGGGCAGCGTGGAGTCAGTTTAGTTTCAGATAGTTCCTTGTTCCAGCTTATACTTCTCACGGTCTTTCAGTTCAGTTCAGTTCAGTTGCTCAGTCATGTCTGACTCTTTGTGACCCATGAATCGCAGCACGCCTGCCCTCCCTATCACCATCTCCTGGCGTTCACTCAGACTCATGTCCATCAAGTCCATGATGCCATCTAGCCATCTCATCCTCGGTCGTCCCCTTCTCCTCCTGCCCCCAATCCCTCCCATCATCAGGGTCTTTTCCAGTGAGTCAACTCTTCGCATGAGGTGGCCAAAGTATTAGAGTTTCAGCTTCAACATCAGTCCTTCCAATGAACACCCAGGACTGATCTCTTTTAGAATGGACTGGTTGGATCTCCTTGCAGTCCAAGGGACTCGCAAGACTCTTCTCCAACTCCACAGTTCAAAAGCACCAATTCCTGGCGCTCAGATTTCTTCACAGTCCAACTCTCACATCCATACATGACCACTGGAAAAACCATAGCCTTGACTAGACGCACCTTTGTTGGCTAAGTAATGTCTCTGCTTTTGAATATGCTATCTAGGTTGGTCAAAACTTTCTTTCCAAGGAATAAGCATCTTTCAATTTCATGGCTGCAATCACCATCTGCAGTAATTTTAGAGCCTAAAAATTAAAGTCTGACACTGTTTTCACTGTTTCTCCATCTATTTGCCATGAAGTGATGGGACCAGATGCCATGATCTTAGTATTCTGAATGTTTCATTTAAGCCAACTTTTTCACTCTCTTCTTTCACTTTCATCAAGTGGCTTTTTAGTTCCTCTTCACTTTCTGCCATAAGGTTGGTGTCATCTGCATATCTGAGGTTATTGATATTTCTCCTGGCAATCTTGATTCCAGCCTGTGCTTCTTCTAGCCCAGCATTTCTCATAATATACTTTGAGTATAAGTTAAATAAGCAGGGTCTTTAGGCCCTTTCCAATGCTTAGTCAATGCTAACTACAGGGTTTTAATCTGTTGCACCTGTCACTTCCAAAGTTGTCCCCTCTTGTTTTTTTTTTTTTTTTTGCTTCCTCTGTTTGCAAGTCTCTTCAGGGTCTAACTTCCATCCTGACAGAAGGGGGTGAAGGTGGTCACTTATTTAGGCTTACTTGTTCAGCTGTTCTGTGGGGAAAGAGGAACACTGCAAACAAAATATCACTGCTGTGTGTAAAGAGTGCTCCCAGTATATGGACCACACTGGGTTTGTCCCAGCTCATAGCACATGTGCTTTCCTGGTCTACACTGCTCAGACTCCAGGTTGTTCTGCAGGGGAACTGTCCAAAGAGGGCCCTGGGTTCCATGCACTTCCCAGGCCTAAGCTGCTCAGGTTCAGGTTCTTGGGGACTCCACAAAGGCACAGACTCAGTTGGGCATGCATTTTGTGCCATTCCCAGGTCCAAGCAGCTCAGGCAACCAGGTGCTTTGTGATCACACTGTTTCAGGTGATCTGTGTGTCTTAATCTCCTCCCTGGTCCCTGCCACTTGGTTTCCTGGATGAGCCACAAAAGTGCTATCTCAAGTGTACCATGTGTCTCCTCTGGGGAGCGGATCTCTGATTGTGACCCTCCTGGCAGATGTCAACCATGCAGGATCTGAGGAAGACTTGGTTAGCAACTGGGAGCCTGCTCACAATTTTGTGGAGGATCCTGTCTCTGGGGCTGAGATTGCCCCTTGCCTTCTGGCTTTCACCCACCTGCCTCTCTGACTCTGGCTGGGAGATGGGCTGATCCACAGCTTGCTAGCTCTCCTCTGGTATTCACTCAATCCTTTGTTTTGTGAGCAGGCCAGGCTGTGCCTTAAGTTAGAGCTTTTCACAGGAAAGTTCTCTCTCTCTCTCTCTTTTTTTTTTTTTTTTTTGCCCTCTGACTATCATAGTTTGGGTTGCTATCTCATGTTAGCTCCCTTAGATTGTCCTCAGGGCATTCATACCCAGTCCTTACCCTAAGCATGCAACCTGCGACTCTCTCTGTTCAACCCCCTCTCACTGGTGGTGTATGTGAACGTCTTGGCTACTTCTCCACTGGGAGTTGTGGTTAGGCCCATATTCTGTGGATTTTGTTGTTGTTGTTGTTGTTTTTTTCTTCCTGGTTATGTTGCCCTTTGAGATCCATAACTCCCCACAGACCCACTGGTGAGAGAATTTCCTGGTGTTTGGAAACTTCTCCTCCTTCACAACTCTCTCCCCAGGATGGGTCCCCATCCCTAACTCACTTGTCTCTCTTTTTGTCTTTTATATTTTGTCCTACCTCCCTTTGAAGAGAATGGGGTGCCTTTCTGGGTGCCTGGTGTCCTCTGCCAGCATTCAGAAGTTGTTTTGTGAAAGTTGCTTATCACTCAAATAACCTTTTGATGAATTGGTGGGAGAGAAAATGGTCTCCCTCAGCTTATTTCTCTGCCATCTTTTTTTTTTGTTTGTTTGTTTGTTTTGTTTTTATATTAAGTGCTTTTCCATATGTGTGGGAGAGTCAGTCTGCTGGCAACTTTCTCTGCCACACCAGAGTTGTAACTCACACTTAGTGATGTTATATTAATATATGATCTGGTATAAATACCTTTCACAACTTTCATTGGATTCATTTCTAGACACTTGATAATTTTAATTTGAGTAATTTGCATAAAGTGAAATAAGAACACTATCTCCAAGAATGCCAGATCCCATCGGTAACCATGGCTTTTGTTTTATACTCTTCAAGAATAGAATCTCTGTCTTATTTAAAACCATACATGAAATGAAGATTTATTGCCTGGAACATTAAATACTCTAGCTATTTTTAACTAAAATATATAGTATATTCTGATGTAATTAGTTGGTGATTTTCTCTCATGAGTTAGATCCTTGGAAGAATTGCATTGCATTGAGGCACATAACTCATAGCTACTGATCCTTCCCTACTCACTGATTTCCAACCTTTTCTGCATTACAATATCACCTACAAACACTTTAAACAATACTGATGCCAGTCTTCACCCTAGACCAATGATAATGAAAATGGAATTCAAGTGTCAGTATTTCTGAAAATCTTCCCAGATAATTCCCATAGCATTCAGGTTTGGTTCTTGGTTCTATTTAAAGCCAACCACCTAGGTCTTGCTTGTTTGAAGATTCTAAGGCTATAAACTGTGAAAAAACAGCCAGATGGTGAAGACAAAATCATGCCTGGGCAATTTTCTGTTCTTCCAAAATTTTGCAGCTTTTACATGTATGGAAACTATTTTCTGCATTCTGACTCATTCCTAAAAATGTACTGGGTAGGCTCATTGGAACCTAATATTTAAAAATAATAGTGAGATGAGGAACTATAGATATTAGTGTTAGATTATGGGGGTTCCACATCTCAGGTCATATTTTCAGACCAGGCTCCAATGTGAAGATTCTGATCAGAGTAATTACACACACACACACACACACACACACACACAGTTTGGAGAAGAATAGTTGGCAGTGATTGACCAAGTTTATCAGGTAAAACCTACAGGCAGTGTTAATGCAAACAAACTTGGAACTACAAGCTGTTAGGTTTGTTATCATTGGTAAAGCTTGTTTTCAAACATTTTTAGACCAAAACTTCCTAAGTTGCTTGGAGAAAGAGAGAGTAAAATGTGTGCTTCTGGAGTTTTAATGTTACTCTCTTTGTTCATTCTGCAGTGTATCAACCTGTATAGCACCTTGACAACACCTTCCCCCTTGAGAGTGGCCTCTGACACCTGTCTTCCTTATTTCAGGAACTTAAAGGCTACCTAATCTTCCGGGGATGAATCTCAAAGGAGGAAACACTATGAAGTAGTTGAAGACACATCTGTGTATACTGAAGTCTTATTAGAAAACTATTCCTCTCTTTTCTTAGGTAAACACATTATTGTGAAAGGAGTAATAACATAAATCCTACAGATTTAATATGTAAATATGTTCAACAAGTCATACCTTTGATTATGTCACCGAAGACATACCCTGTCTTTGTTTAAAGGCATATGCTGTCAGGAATTGTTAAACCCTTTAAGCTATTGCTTTAGATATTAGATATAATCTTGTCAAATCTGATTGTGTTGATGCTATTTTTTAGTTTTCTGTGATTCTCAGTACCTTTCAAAAAAGTCAAATCTTTCTGGTTAGCACTTGAAATTTAGATTTGCTTTTCTTGCCTGAAATCTTACTAACTGCTCACTCATCCCACATCATCTCTGCCTCCTAATGCAGAGACAGCCATATCATCTATCTAGGGATAGTATTAGTTTCTGAACTTTTATAACCACAAAAAAAATTGAGCATATTTTATAATCACATATAGATGAGAATTTGAATATCAGAATTATTTTAACAAAAAATGATTAGGCCTTTTATCATGATTTTATATTATTAATATAAAAAGCTGATGTTTTACTTTATATTTTACTCATTTAATACTTAAAAGTGTTTCAGTTAAATGAAATAAGAATTTAAAATCATAAACAAGTATTTTTCTTACTTGTAAAAAATGTGCTCATTTAATAGAATGTCCACTGGGGAAGGGAATGGCAAACCACTTCAGTATTCTTGCCTTGAGAACCCCATGAACAGTATGAAAAGGCAAAATGATAGGATACTGAAAGAGGAACTCCCCAGGTCAGTAGGTGCCCAATATGCTACTGGAGATCAATGGAGAAATAACTGAAGAAATAATGAAGGGTTGGAGCCAAAGCAAAAACAATACCCAGTTGTGGATGTGACTGGTCATAGGAGTAAGGTCTGATGCTGTAAAGAGCAATATTGCATAGGAAAGTGGAATGTTAGGTCCATGAATCAGGGCAAATTGGAAGTGGCAAACAAGAGATGGCAAGAGTGAACATAGGAATCAGCGAACTAAAATGGACTGGAATGGGTGAATTTAACTCAGATGACCATTATATCTACTACTGCAGACAGGATTCCTTATAAAAATGGAGTAACTATCACGGTCAAGAAAAGAGTCCGAAATGCAGTACTTGGATGCAATCTCAAAAACAACAGAATGATCTCTGCTCGTTTCCAAGGCAAACCATTCAATATCACAGTAATCCAAGTCTGTGCCCCAATCAGTAACGCTGAAGAACTTGAAGTTGAATGGTTCTATGAAGACCTACAAGACCTTTTAGAACTAACACCCAAAAAAGATGTCCATTTCATTATAGGGGACTGGAATGCAAAAGTAGGAAGTCAAGAAACACCTGGAGTAACAGGCAAATTTGGCCTTGGAAAACAGAATGAAGCAGGACAAAGGCTAATAGAGTTTTGCCAAGAGAATGCAGTGGTCATAGCAAACACCCTCTTCCAACAACACAAGAGAAGACTCTACACATGGACATCACCAAATGATCAACACCAAAATCAGATTGATTATATTCTTTGCAGCCAAAGATGGAGAAGCTCTATTCAGTAAGTAAAAACAAGGCTGGGAGCTGACTGTGGCTCAGATCATGAGCTCCTTATTGCCAAATTCAGACTTAAATTGAAGAAAGTAGGGAAAACCACTAGACCATTCAGGTATGACCTAAATCAAATCCCTTATGATTATACAGTGGAAGTGAGAAATAGATAGAAGGGATTAGATCTGATAGACAAAGTGCCTGATGAACTATGGATAGAGGTTCATGACATTGTAAAGGAGACAGGGATTAAGACCATCTCCATGGAAAAGAAATGCAAAAAAGCAAAATGGCTATCTGGGGAGGCCTTACAAATAGCTGTGCAAAGAAGAGAAGCAAAAAGCAAAGGAGAAAAGGAAAGATATAAGCGTCTGAATGCAGAGTCCCCAAAGAATAGCAAGAAGAGATAAGAAAGCCTTTTCCAGTGATCAATGCAAAGAAATAGAGGAAAAGAACAGAATGGGAAAGACTAGAGATCTCTTCAAGAAAATTACAGATACCAAGGAAACATTTCATGCAAAAATGGGCTCAATAAAGGACAAAATTGGTATGGACCTAACAGAAGCAGAAGATATTAAGAAGAGATTGCAAGAATACACAGGAGAACTGTACAAAAAAGATCTTCACGACCAAGATAATCACGATGGTATGCTCACTCACCTAGAGCCAGACATCCTGGAATGTGAAGTCAAGTGGGCCTAAAAGGCATCTCTATGAACAAAGCTAGTGGAGGTGATGGAATTCCAGTTGGGCTATTTAAAATCCAGAAAGATGATGCTGTGAAAGTGCTGCATTCAATATGCCAGCAAATTTGGAAAACTCAGCAGTGGCCAGAGGACTGGAAAATGTCAGCTTTCATTCCAATCCCTAAGAAAGGCAATGCCAAAGAATGCTCAAACTACCGCACAATTGCACACATCTCACACACAAGTAAAGTAATGCTCAAAATTCTCCAAGTTCAGTGATACATGAACCATAAACTTCCAGATGTTGAAGCTGATTTTAAAAAAGGCAGAGGAACCAGAGATCAGATTGCCAACATTTGCTGGACCATGAAAAAGCAAAAGAGTTCCAGAAAAAAAAATCTATTTCTGTTTTATTGACTATACCAAAGCTTTTGACTATGTGGCTCACACAGTCAAATAAACTGGAAAATTCTGAAAGAGATGGGAATACCAGACCACTTGACCTGCCTCATGAACAACCTATATGCAGGTCAGGAAGCAACAGTTAGAACTGGACATGGGACAACAAACTGGTTCCAAATAGGAAAAGGAGTACGTCAAGGCTGTATATTGTCACCCTGTTTATTTATCTTATATGCAGTGTACATCATGAGAAACACTGGGCTGGAAGAAGCACAAGCTGGAATCAAGATTGTCAGAAGAAATATCAATAACCCCAGATATGCAGATGACACCACCCTTATGGCAGAATGTGAAGAGGAACTAAAAAGCCTCCTGATGAAAGTGAAAGAGGAGAGTGAAAAAGTTGGCTGAAGGCTCAACATTCAGAAAACAAAGATCATGGCTTCTGGTCCTATCACTTCATGGGAAATGGATGGGGAAACAGTGGAAACAGTGCCAGACTTTAATTATTTGGTCTCCAAAATCACTGCAGATGGTGATTGCAGCCATGAAATTAGAAGATGCTTACTCCTTGGAAGAAAAGTTATGACCAACCTAGATAGCATATTGAAAAGCAGAGACTACTTTTCCAACAAAGGTCTGTCTAATCAAGGCTATGGTTTTTCCAGTGGTCATATATGGATGTGAGAGTTGGACTATGAAGAAAGCTGAGTGCCAAAGAATTGATGCTTTTGAACTGTGGTGTTGGAGAAGAGTCTTGTGAGTCCCTTGGACTGCAAGGAGTCCAACCAGGCCATTCTAAAGGAGATAAGCCCTGGGTGTTCTTTGGAAGGAACGATGCTAAAGCTGAAACTCCAGTACTTTGGCCACCTGATGCGAAGAGCTGACTCATTGGAAAAGACTCTGATGCTGGGAAGGATTGGGGGCAGGAGGAGAAGGGGATGACAGAGGATGAAATGGCTGGATGGCATCACCGACTCAATGGACGTGAGTTTGAGTGAATTCCGGGAGATGGTGATGGACAGGGAGGCCTGGCATGCTGCGATTCATGGGGTCGCAAAGAGTCGGACATGACTGAGCGACTGAACTGAACTGAACTGAACTGAACACTGATTATCTCTCATTTTTTCATATGAGACAATTTTAGTGTCATCTGTCAGCAACATCAATATGGATGATATGTGGCTTCATAAAGTACATGTGCAAGTTTGAAAGGCTAATAACTTAGAATACATAACCACAACAACCAAACTACTGAACACATCTATCACTTCCAAAAATGTATTTGTGTTCCTGTTTTTGTGAGTGTGTGTGTCTGTGTGTGTTTGTTTTCTCCATAGTATTAGTCTTCAGACTGAAGACCTGGCCTTTTTTAGTACTCTCTTGTAGGCAGCTACAGGCTGATTTCTGTAAACATTGGTGTGATAGCAGGGCTATTCTCTGTGGCATTTGGCCAGAGACAACTCTTCAGAGAAAGGACCATTGTGAATTATCAACCAAACTCAGGGCCCGTGTAGTGAGTGCATGGATATGGAGAGTAATGAAGAAAAGTGTAAGACCCAAACTGTTTCCATTAAAGCCATATATTCATCTACTTTCTTCTTTGGTACATATTATTTCTCCTTGCCTTTCTGCCTACCTTTGTTATGAAGTCTATCACTTGAAAGTGAAAGTGAAAGTCGCTCAGTCATATCCAACTCTTTGTGACCCCATGGACTATACAGCCCCTAGGATTCTCCAGGCCAGAATACTGGAGGGGGTAGCCTTTCCCTTCTCCAGTGGATCTTCCTGATCAAACCCAAGTCTCCCTCAATGCAGACGGATTTTTTACCAGCTGAGCCACAAGGGAAACCCAAGAATACTGGAGTGGGTAGCCTATCCCTTATCCACGGGCTCTTCCCCACTGAGGAACTGAACCACATTCTCTGCCGGGGTCCAGCCTCAGTGGATCCAAGGAATTCGAAGGGTGGACAGAGTCAGTGAGGAAAGACTTATTTATTTATTAATATAAGATTAGATTAGGAAGAAAGAGTGTAGTAGGAAGATTAAGTGGAGGAAGAGGGCTGAATAGCTTGGATTACGCAGAAGACCAATAAAATTCCAGACAAGGAATTTGCACCATCTATGTTGGGCCACCAGCGCTTGCTTGAATATCTAAGGGTGCCTCGCCTTAGGCTTCCTTTCGCGCGGGTCTTAACAGCCAGGGCAAGTAAGTAGACTTGGCGAGCCTCCGCACCCCAGATGGAAATTCAGCCTGAAATTAAAGTAAAGAGGAGAAGGAGGGAAAAAGAGAGAGAGACACGGGGGAAACAAGTCCAGCGACTGGCTTCTGCTCCTATTGTTTAGAGGCCTTATATACCTTTTAGATTGTACATAGAGATCAATGGGTAATACAAAATTATGCAGTGTTAGCAGCCCAGACTCTTATCAAAACCAGGCTTTTCTCTCTGCATACCTAATTGTATACACAAGTCTTAGGTGATTTACATCATCTTCTGGCCAAAAGGGGCCAATTAACATTTTACAGCCTTTTTTCTGATAAGGGTTAGTCAACCAGAAGACTTATTTGTGTTGATCTTCCCAAGGTTTGGTGCCACTCTCAGAAAGTACTAAATAAAGTTACATTCTTACATAGCAAGGACAAAAGAGGAGTGCAAAAAGAAGTAATTAACTCAAGAGTCTAGTGTTGCTAACATCAGAACTACTATATATCTTTTTCCATATCCCATTTACATTGATTAACATCCTCCCAGGTGCCTAAAAGATAAAGAATATGGAGGCCTGGTGGCAATCATTGAGTCAACAGTGAAATCCCATCACCAATATAATTTTTAACTCTTTAGAAAAGGCTCTGTACTTTAAGATGCTTTTAAGCTTTGTGCGTCTCGAGGTTGGGGGCTGCAAGAAATTCACAAGCTCTAAGAGGCCCAGGGAACCTGTTAGGCAAGCTAGAGAGCAATCAGAGGGGGTTAACTGAAACATCCCTTTCAAATGCAGAAGACTAAAGCCCTGAGTTGACTTTTTTCCAGAGAATATCAGAAAAGTGGAAAAGCAGGCAGATTCTTATTTTGGGGGGGGTGGATGCTCAGGAAATTCCAGGGGGAAAACCTGAGGTCTGATTAGCCTTGCCATCAGAGCTCTTGCCGCATGACCTTGTCACGGGTGGAATTCCTCACGCTGGCTCCTGGCAGTTCTCCTGTATTGCAGGCGGATTCTTTACCAACTGAGCTATCAGGGAACATGGCAAAAGGGAAAGAGGGAAAGGATCTCGCAATGCTGGTTGGTGACTGGCATCAAGCCATTTCCTATCTTTGTCTACAAGCCATGATTTCCCATATCCTAATAACATCTGTTAGAAACCTTTATAAAATGGTCATACTGATTCTGTGCTGCTACCATGAAAGCCATGCTAAACGTTTACACTTCAGGATCTTGTGCACAGGTGATCAGATGGTTAGAATTAATTACATCAGATACCTTTAGCTCCCTACTCAGAAATTTTGTAGTGTTTACTATTTTCTTGCTAGTACTCAGAACAATTTAATTAATCAGACTGAAAGGAGTGATTTTAATTAAAATAAGCTCAACACTGTGTTATTTTGTCATTGTTCCACATTCCAAGAATGCTTTGTTTTATGATCAACCATTTAATGCACTTTCATGGTCAATTTCACTAACAGTGGTGCAATAACATAAAAAATAACCAAGCAAACCAATCAACTAACCCCTCCCCACTTGTTTTAAAACTGGTTGAGGGAGGAGTATAAATTAAGAAATTTTAGAATAACTTACACATAAAATGCAGTATATAAACAGATATCTAAATGTTGATTAAAAGTCTTGGCCTTCAAAACATTGCCTCTCACTTCATAATAGTTTTAGCATTGAGGGAAATTAAAGAAGGAAGGAAGAGATCAAGTGTGAAACTCACATACCAGCAAATATTTTTCTGGTTTTAATACCCTTGAGATTATTATTTTTTTCTTCACCCTTAGAGTCTAGGGAAACACACAGCATATGCAGGACATATAAAGCAGTCACTTTCCTCTAAGACTTAAGATAAGGGATTATGTATGTTGATCTTGCTTTACTTTCTTCGGGAAAACAGCTTACATACTTAAAATACAAGGGCAAGGAGCATTAAATAAATCTTTTATTTATATTCCTTGGGGATGGCCAGAGACTTGGTGCTTTGTAACTAAAAGCTTCTGCAAATTGCCCCATTAGATAAATATTTTAACTGTAAAGTAGCAAAAATAGTACAGGAATGGTACTTTTGAGTTCTGGTAAAGATTCTGGATATATTTCATTCTCAAATGACTTGACAGTCAGAATTCATTAAAAAATGATTGAAATGGGCTTAATGCAAAGCTAGTGGTAGTGAAACAGTATTCTTGAGTAACATGGGAGTCCTCTGTACTTACCCCAAGCTGGCACTACCCTGGGGTGGATGACATGGTTGATCACACACAGTGGTCTGCAGGACTGTATCAGTCTTCAACTGGCCCTAAAATATATCTCTCTTCATTTTACTATAATAATAATAGTAACAATGATAATTGCTAATTTAATGAAATATTATGTTCAAGCCACACTTTATAAATATCCCAGTTAATCAAGGACTTCAGAGGGATAATATTCATTTCCTTCTACAGATGAGAAAACACATGGTCAAATGGTTAAATGGACTGAATACAATCATACAATGAATGAACACAAAGTCATAATTCTGAACTGACTCCACACACCTGAATGTCTACGCTATATGTGTTTCTCTTCTTGCTTGCTGTTATATCTTTCTATCTTGTTTAAAATTCCCTCTGTTGGAATCATTAACTGTGTTGTTTCTGGTGCTTTGGTTAGCAATGAACAGTATTCATTTGGCAGAATAGATGCTCCAATCAAACTTCAGATATTGTACACCTCTGATCCTTTATAAATCATATACATAAAAGTAATACATCCTGAAGCAGTCGCAACTTAAGAGCACTCACTGGTGTCCCCTTGGCATATCCAGATAGCCATGGTGAAAATGTACATGAGAACCTATAGAACCTATAGCCTGCTCTTCCTCTCTTGTTCACACTGTCACACAAGTTATTTTGCCAATTAATCTGCAGGCTTTCCCTTAGATTTTAAGATGAGAAAAGACAAAGCTGAATAAATATTAAGTGAGAATTGTTTGTGGGTAACTGAGTATATAGCAAGAACTGTAGTTGGATATTTTCATGAGGGTCCACAAAGCCAGAATTATATAGAGTCGGTGCACAGATCCTGGTGCATGATAGACATCAGCGGACACCGACCACCACTCTGTTGTGAGCTTTGACTGTGGGGAATGGGTGGGTTCTACTAGGATTAGTTTCTTCTCTAAAGAGCTACTAGTATTGGTTTATTGTACCAACAAATAACCCACTCCAGTATTCTTGCCTAGACAATTCCCATAGACAGAGGAGCTTGGGGGGGCTACAGTTCATAGGTTGTAAACAGCTGGTCATGACTGAAACTACTTAGCATGCATGAATATAATATTAATACTACCCAATGAAATGTTTCAAGTGTTGAATGCAAACACTACTCAGACCTCCATGATTTATGGAAGAAGAAAGGAAAGATTCATGGAGCCATGAAGACCAGATTGTACTGTCATTCTTTACTTTAATTTCTGAAGTAGATTGTTAACAAGAGTAAGTTCTGCTTTCCATAAGTTTGAAACATTGATCCATACATGGACAATTCCAGAAGTAAATGTTTTCACTCCCACTACAAAGAAAATCTATTGATTAATTGAAGAAAAAAAAAAAAAAAGTGTTAGTAGCTCAATTCTGTCTGACGTTTAGTGACCCTTTTGACTGTGGCCTTTTGCTTCCCCACCAGGCTCCTTTGTCCCTGAAATTCTCCAGGCAAGAATACTGGAATTGGTAGTCATTCCCTTCTCCCAGGGATCTTTCCAACTTAAGGACTGAACCCAGATCTGCACTGCAGACAGATGCTTTACTGTCTGAGCCACCAGAGATTTAGTTGATTATATGTAATTCACTTAAAGTCACTCCCAAGAGAAGACTTAGTGAACAACTGAGTGGATCTGAGGTCAAATGTAAAAATTGTCTGACGATCTGACAGACTCACTGTTAAGATGTTTGTTTTGCTGTCAGGAATATATTATAACATAGGCCAACTATAACTAATACATATTTTTAAATACTTATTATCCTAGAGACATATCCTCTGAAAAAGTGGAAAAAGAAGCTACAGAAATTTAAGACATTTGCCTTACATTTCCCCACCTAGAAGTGAATTCCTGTGAAGCTTATGTAGTATTTATCAGTTTTTCCAACCAGAAAGTATAGATGTGTGTGTCTGTGTGTGCACATGCATGCACACACAGTCATATGTGACTATGATACCACAGACTGTAGCCCTCCAAATTCCTCTGTCCATAGATTTTCCAGGCAAGAATACTGCAGTGGTTTGCCATTTCCTTCTCCAGAGGATCTTCCTGACCCAAGGATGGAATCCCAGTCTTCTGTATTGGCAGAGGGACTCTTTACCACTGAGTCACCTGGGAAGCCCTGAAAGTATATACATTTTACTTTTTATCATATATAAACAGCATTACATATCATACATCAGCTTAGGCCTTATATCTTCTGTAATATTTTTCAAATCTGCATTAGCCCAGAGTGAGTCTTTCACTTCTGTTAAATGCCTTTAGCAGTTTTCAACTCTGATATCTCAAAACACAGAAGTATTTTAATCTTTTTCAATTTGGACAGAAGTAATTTACAAAATGTAAGAAATAACAATCTAATGTTTTCAAATTATCTACTTTAATATTGATTTAAAAATTCTTGTAACTATGATGAATGTATAATTAATCATTCAAAAAATGTTGAAAGTGAAAAGCACTCTCATTAACTAAGCCAGAAAAATAAACTGCAATCCCAAACTGTCCCAAGCCACCCATAGTCCATGGGCCTGGACTATGTGAGGCCAGACAGGCTCCTAGGGTAAAATATTAAAGATATGTTCACTCTCACAGTCTTAAAAGTACAGGGTTAGCACCTGGACTTGCTTTCTTAAAGCACTCACTTTCTTCAGTCACCTTCTTTGTAATTATGTAATTCTCAGTCACTTTTATACTAAAAGTCTTTAAAACAACAAACCACCAAAAAAGGGAAGATTGACATTACAGCAAAGGCATCAAAAATTATGCATTCTTTGCAGGCTCTGTTTGTTATATACTGTTGTGTCAAGCCTTGCTATTCGTAGAATGTCATATGTGTGCATGGCATAGCTAATGGGAAGTAAAAGTCACCATCCTAGAGCACTTACCATTAGTTTGTCTCATTTTCCATTTGACATAGTCAGCCTAATATTGTTATATATGATTTTTCATTCTCTTATCCTGTGACTTTGATTCTGTCTATACTCTTGCAAAGGAAATAGAACAAATCTTAGTTCAATATCTCAAGATGTCTTATTCTGGTCTATTTTTCCCCATCGCTTTGTATGATATGAGATGATAATGAATTGAACTCAGAGAAGGAAATGCTAATTGATCATTTCTTATGTTTCACACTCTATGCTTATTATTGTTGTTGTTTAGCTGCTTAGTTGTATCTGACTCTTTATGACCCCATAAACTGTAGCACACCTGGCTTCCTTGTCCATGGAATTTTCCAGACAAGAATATTGGGGTGAGTTGCCACTTCCTTTTCTAATGCTAATTATGGGACTACAAAAATAATAAGTTGTGTTTTATTACCCTAATGGAGATTACATCTAGTATTGTATTATGGGCCTTTATAACAAAGTCTTTTCTCATTAGCCTTAAGGTAGGAAATCTATTTTTTTCAAAATCCAAACAGAGTCAAAAAATAGGATGTAAATTATAGATAAGTAGGTTACAGATATAATTTTATTTTCAGTTTTTTTATTCCTTAGTCCATGAGGCTTACAATGATATACTATATAAACAATAGTATTTTTAAGTTAGTAGTAACTTAAATTTGAACACATTTCAAGGCTTTGTCTTTTTATTTACCCCTCCCACATTTTGCACTTTTGGTGACACATTCTATGTACTTTTTTTTTTGGGGGGGGGGTGCTGGTGCACTGAGACAACCCAGAGGGATGTTACAGGGAGGGAAGAGGGAGGGGATTTCAGGATGGGGAACACATGTATACCTGTGGCAGATTCATGTTGATGTATGGCAAAATTAATACACTAATATAAAGTAAGCTCCAATTAAAATAAACAAATTTATATTAAAATATTATGAAAAAAGAGATTTGTTTAATAATAAAAATTATTAAACAAAATCTGTAATACAATTTTTTAAAAATCAATTGATATATAAGCAAATTATCACTTTCACTTCACTTTCACTTTTCACTTTCATGAATTGGAGAAGGAAATGGCAACCCTCTCCAATGTTCTTGCCTGAAGAATCCCAGGGATGGAGGAGCCTGGTGGGCGGCCGTCTCTGTGGTCGCACAGAGTCAGAAATGACTGAAGTGAATTATCAGCAGCAGCACTACCTTTATTAAATTTTTACCTATTCCAGTGAGATTATAATTGTTTATGTTTTCTTGTTATTATGTAGTGCCTTTCTTTTCAGTTTAGAGAAGTCACTTTAACAATTTTTGTAAGGCTGTTTTCAGTTCAGTTCAGTTCAGTCGCTCAGTCGTGTCCGACTCTTTGCGACCCCATGAACCACAGCACGCCAGGCCTCCCTGTCCATCACCAACTCACGGAGATCACTCAGGCTTGCATCCAGGGAGGCAGTGATGCTATTCAGCCATCTCATCCTCTGTCATCCCCTTCTTCTGCCCCCAATCCCTCCCAGCATCACAGTCTTTTCCAATGAGTCAACTCTTCACATAAGGTAGCCAAAGTACTGGAGTTTCAGCTTTAGCATCATTCCTTCCAAAGAAATCCCAGGGCTGATCTCCTTCAGAATGGACTGGTTGGATCTCCTTGCAGTTCAAGGGACTCTCAAGAGTCTTCTCCAACACCACAGTTCAAAACCATCAATTCTTCAGAACTCAGACTTCTTCACAGTCCAACTCTCACATCCATACATGACTACTGGAAAAACCATATCCTTGGCTAGCTGGACCTTAGTGGGCAAAGTAATGTCTCTGCTTTTGAATATGCTATCTAGGTCGGTCATAACTTTCCTTCCAAGGAGTAAGCGTCTTTTAATTTCGTGGCTGCAATCGCCATCTGCAATGATTTTGGAGCCCCCAAAAATAAAGTCTGACACTGTTTCCACTGTTTCCCCATCTATTTCCATTGAAGTTATGGGACCGGATGCCATGATCTTCGTTTTCTGAATGTTGAGCTTTAAGCCAACTTTTTCACTCTCCTCTTTTACTTTCATCAAGAGACTTTTTAGTTCCTCTTCACTTTCTGTTGTAAGGATGGTGTCATCTGCATATCTGAGGTTATTGATATTTCTCCCGGCAATCTTGATTCCAGCTTGTGCTTCTTCCAGACCAGCGTTTCTCATGATATACTCTGCATATAAGTTAAATAAGCAGGGTGACAATATATAGCCTTAACATACTCCTTTTCCTATTTGGAACCAGTTTGTTGTTCCATGTCCAGTTCTAACTGTTGCTTCTTGGCCTGCATACAGATTTCTCAAGAGGCAGGTCAGGTGGTCTGGTATTCCCATCTCTTTCAGAATTTTCCACAGTTTATTGTGATCCATAGAGTCAAAGGCTTTGGCATAGTCAATAAAGCAGAAATATATGTTTTTTCTGGAACTCTCTTGCTTTTTCCATGATCCAGCAGATGTTGGAACTTGGATCTCTGGTTCTTCTGCCTTTTCTAAAACCAGTTTGAACGTCAGGGAGTTCACGATTCACGTTTTGCTGAAGCCTAGCTTGGAGAATTTTGAGCATTACTTTACTAGCATGTGACATGAGTGCAATTGTGCAGTAGTTTGAGCATTCTTTGCATTGCCTTTCTTTGGGATTAGAATAAAACTGACCTTTTCCAGTCCTCTGGCCACAGCTGAGTTTTCCAAATTTGCTGGCATATTGAGTGCAGCACTTTCACAGCATCACTTATCAGGATTTGGTATAGCTCCACTGGAATTCCATCACCTCCACTAGCTTTGTTCGTAGTGATGCTTCCTAAGGCTCACTTGACTTCACATTCCAGAATGTCTGGCTCTAGATGAGTGATCACACTATCGTGATTATCCAGGTCGTCAGGATCTCTTTTGTACAGTTCTTCTGTGTATTCTTGCCACCTCTTCTTAATATCTTCTATTTCTGTTAGGTCCATACAATTTCTGTCCTTTATCAAGCCCATCTTTGCATGAAATGTTCCCTTGGTATCTCTAATTTTCTTGAAGAGATCTCTAGTTTTCCCATTCTGTTCTTTTCCTCTATTTCTTGGCATTGATCACTGGAGAAGGCTTTCTTATCTCTTCTTGCTATTCTTTGGAACTCTCCATTCAGATGCTTATATCTTTCCCTTTCTCCTTGGCTTTTCACCTCTCTTCTTTCACAGCTATTTGTAAGGCTTCCTCAGACAGCCTTTTTGCTTTTTTGCATTTCTTTTCCATGGGGATGGTCTTTATCCCTGTCTCCTGTACAATGTCACAAACCTCATTCCATAGTTCATCAGGCACTCTACCTATCAGATCTAGGCCCTTACATCTATTTCTCACTTCCACTGTATAATCTTAAGGGATTTGATTTAGGTTGTACCTGAATGGTCTAGCGGTTTTCCCTGCTTTCTTCAATTTGAGTCTGAATTTGGTAATAAGGAGTTCATGATCTGAGCCACAGTCAGCTCCTGATCTTGTTTGTGTTGACTTTATAGAGCCTCTCCATCTTTTGCTGCAGAGAATATAATCAATCTGATTTTGGTGTTGATGCTGTTTTAGTGGTGATTAACTCCTTAAGCTTTTTCTAATGTCTTAGTCTCTCCATTCATTCTAAAAGACAGCCTTGCCGGTAGAGAATTTGTGGTTGGAAGTTTGTTCTATTGTTTTTCTCTGTTTTTGTTTTTGTTTTTTTTTCCTTTCAACACTATTGTCGAGACCAGCTCAAAAACAGGGTTTCTGAAAGCGCAATACGGCAAGAGATTGAGAAACGAGACACAAGAATTCAGAGAAAAGTGAGGATCAGGGAAGTAACGCTGCTCCAAGGTGAAGGTACTGAAACTGAATCCAAGCCAGCTTTATTATACTTTCAGCCATGAATGAAAAAATATGCGGGGAATTAAACTAAAACTCATGTGGTCTTCAGGTCCAAAGAACAAAATTATCATTAACCATTGAGTAATTAGGAAGCAGAAATCAATAACAAATCAATAACTAAGACTAATATTCTTATCTATAGATTTTCCACCAGATACATAAACCATGATTCTGAGATGCCTTATTGCCAAATTCAGACTTAAACTGAAGAGAGTAGGAAATACCACTAGACCATTCAGGTAAGACCTAAATCAAATCCCTTATGATTATACAGTGGAAATGAGAAATAGATATAAGGGACTAGATCTGATAGACTTAGTGCCTGATGAACTATAGAATGAGGTTTGTGACATTGTACAAGAGATAGGGATCAAGAGCATCCTCATGGAAAAGAAATGCAAAAAAGCAAAATGGCTGTCTGAGGAGGCCTTACAAATAGCTGTGAAAAGAAGAGAAGCAAAAAGCAAAGGAGAAAAGAAAAGATATAGGCGTCTGAATGCAGAGTTCCAAAGAATAGCAAGGAGAGGTAAGAAAGCCCAGGTTTGATGCATGATACAGGATTCTCAGGGCTGGTGCACTGGGATGACCCAGAAGGATGGTATGGGGAGGGAGGAGGGTGGGGTGGTTTAGGATGGGAAACAAGTGTATACTCATGGCAGATTCATGTTGATGTATGGCAAAACAAATATAATATTGTAAAGTAAAAAAAAATAATAATAATGAAATCTATAAATAATAAAATCTATAAAAAAAGGAGAAAGCCTTCCTCAATGATCAATGAAAAGAAATAGAGGAAAACAACAAAATGGGAAAGACTAGAAATCACTTCAAGAAAATTGGAGATACCAAGGGTACATTTCATGCAAAGATGGGCTAGTAAAGGACAGAAATGGTATGGACCTAACAGAAGCAGAAGATATTGAGAGGAGGTGGCAAGAATACATAGAAGAACTGTACAAAAAAGATCTTCACAACCCAGATAATCATGATGGTGTGATCACTCACTTAGAGCCAGACATCCTGGAATGTGAAGGCAAGTGGGCCTTAGGAAGCATTACTAAAAACAAAGCTAGAAGAGGTGATGGAATTCCAGTTGAGCTATTTCAAATCCTGAAAGATGATGCTGTGAAAGTGCTGCACTCAATATGCCAACAAATTTGGAAAACTCAGCAGAGGCCAGAGGACTGGAAAAGGTCAGTTTTCATTCCAATCCCAAAGAAAGGCAATGCCAAAAGAATGCTCAAACTACCGCACAATTGCACTCATGTCACAAGCTAGTAAAGTAATGCTCAAAATTCTCCAAATCAGGCTTCAGCAATGCCTGCACCATGAACTTCCAGATGTTGAAGCTGATTTTCAAAAAGGCAGAGGAACCAGAGATCAAACTGCCAACATCCGCTGGATCCTTGAAAAAGCAAGAGAGTTCCAGAAAATCATCTATTTCTGCTTTATTTACTATGTCAAAGCCTTTGACTGTGTGGATCACAATGAACTGTGGAAGATTCTTAAAGAGATGGGAGTACCAGACCACCTGATCTGCCTCTTCAGAAACCTATATGCAGATCAGGAAGCAACAGTTAGAAATGGACATGAACAACAGCCTGGTTCCAAATTGGAAAAGGAGTATGTCAAGCCTGTATATTGTCACCCTGCTTATTCAACTTATATGCAGAGTACATCATGAGAAACCCTGGACTAGAAGAAGCACAAGCTGGAATCAAGATTGCTGGGAGAAATATCAGTAACTTCATATATGCAGATGACACCACCCTTATGGCAGAAAGTGAAGAGGAACTAAAAAGCCTCTTGAGGAAAGTGAAAGAGGAGAGCGAAAAAGTTGGCTTAAAGCTCAACATTCAGAAAACTAAGATCATGGCATCTGGCCCCATCATTTCATGGGAAATAGATGGGGAAACAGTGTCAGACTTTATTGTTTTGGGCTCCAAAATCACTGCAGATGGTGACTGCAGTCATGAAATTAAAAGACGCTTACTCCTTGGAAGAAAAGTTATGCTCAACCTAGATAGCATATTCAAATGTAGAGAGATCATTTTGCCAACAAAGGTCCGTCTAGTCAAGGCTGTGGTTTTTTCAGTGGTCAGGTATGGATGTGAGGGTTGGACTGTGAAGAAAGCTGAGTGCCGAAGAATTGATGCTTTTAAACTGTGGTATTGGAGAAGATTCTTGAAAGTCCCTTGGACTACAAGGAGATCCAACCAGTCCATTCTAAAGGAGATCAGTCCTGGGTGTTCATTGGAAGGACTGATTTTGAAGCTGAAACTCCAGTACTTTGGCCACCTCATGCAAAGAGTTGACTGATTGGAAAAGACCCTGATGCTGGGAGGGATTGGGGGCAGGAGGAGAAGGGGACGACCGATGATATGATGGCTGGATGGTTCACTTACTCAATGGACATGAGTTTGGGTAAACTCTGGGAGTTGTTGATGGACAGGGAGGCCTGGCGTTCTGCTATTCATGGGGTCACAATGAATCGGACACGACTGAGAGACTGAACAGAACTGAACTGAACTGAACTGAACTGAACTGAGACGCCAGTTGGGAAACAGGCTGGGGTCGGTTTTCTGACCCCAGGATCATATCTTGTTTTCAAGATTATGAACTGTTCCCTCTGGACTTGTTCCAAGTGTCTCATGCCTTATAGCATCCTGTTCTTCAATAATTATAAATTTCTTTGTGGCCCTTGCCAGGGCCTTCTTTTCTTTCATTCTTCCCATCTCCTACACTTTATCCCACGTCACTCTTTGGCCTAATAAAGTATCTGTAGAAAAATTGCTGATAGCCTATTATGAAATTTCTGTTGTTCTTAGCAAGTTGTTTTCCTATTGTTGTTTATAGGAGCCTTTATCCTTAAATTTTACTTTTTAAATTATAATTTGTCTTAGTTAGTGTCTGTTTCCTTCTTCACATTAGAGAACTTTTTAGCCACTGTTTCCCCAAAATAATTTTTTCTAGCTCTTTTTCCCATCTTCTCATCCTGGGACCATTATAATGGTTCTCATATATTATAAGTAATACACTGAATGTATCCTCACTTTCTAAATTCTTTTTTTTTTTTTTCATTTTGCTGATCTGTCTGAATGAGTTCTATGTTTTGTCTTCCAGCTCCCTGATTCATTCTCCTACCTCATTCAACTGCTGTTGAATCTCTCTATTCTATTTTTCAATTCAACTAAAATTTCTGTTTTGGATATTCTTATATTGAAGTAATTATTTCTCACTCATTATTCTCCTAAGTGTATATCTTCATTAACATTACTTTGAACTCTTTATCTAGTAGATTATTCATCTCTTTGGTCAGTCTTCTTTCAATTGTAACATATTCCTTTTTTGTTTGTCTGTTTCCATGTTTATCAGTTTTCTCTCCCAGCACTGAAGTAGTGGCCTTATTTAAGAGATGCTTTGTGGGGTTCAGAAATTCAATGCAACCTGGTCACTACAACCAAGCACTCAAGTAGGGTCCCTTAAGGAGACTGTATGTGCCTTCCTTTCATGGCAGGGCCACAGTTGCTGAAGGGCACCAATAGGAAAAGCTACTGTCCCACCTGCAATGAGGTCTGTTTTAGGCCCAGAGATGGGTGGACTCTCAGTGGGGCATGCCCATTGGTACTAACAGGTTAAATAGAGAATTCCAAAGTCGTGCCCATCAATGCCAGTATTAGGAAGGAAGCCTAAAATTGCATAAATGGTTCTTACCAGTGACTCATTTCAACGGGTTCCTCTCTCTCTGACAGATGTTTCAAGATTAGTACATTGGTCCCTTTTACCTGTGGTCTACAAGCTTTGCAATCTGCTTTTATGTGCTGGTTTTCAGGTCTGGTGTATCTGCATGTGAGCCCTGAAAAACTTGGGTTTTTTCCCTGTAGTTTTATAGTTTTACTAGATACTTTCTCTGTTGGTTTTCAAAGCCATCTCTTTTGGGATTCTGTCTCTCCTTTGCAAGATCTAGGGGTTGGGATAGATGATGTGGTATTTTCCTTACACCTCAGAGAAGATTCATAGCTCTGTGTTCCTTCTGAATTGCAGATCACCATGGCTTGGTGTGTGTTTTTCCTGGATAATCTGTATCTGTACCTCTCCTACTTGTTTTGATGTTGTCCATTTATCCTCTATTATGGAGACTCTGTTTATCCAGTTGTCAGATTTCTTTCCAAAGGAATTATTCCACATGTAGTTGTATATTTGTTGTGTCTGTGAGAGGGAGTGAGTTTAGAATCTCCCTACATTGCCATTGTGAATCTTCCTATCCAAACAATTTTAATAAGGCATTTGTGCAAACAATTGATTTCTTCTTGACTGGTATCTTTCAAAAGAAAATTGTTTATCTTTTTTCATATACATATTAGAACATATGTTTTTTCCAATGATTCCCAAATTCTTAAATAGTCTGTTCCCACTAACTTCTTACATTTCACTCCCCTGTGTTCACTAATGTTCCTTTTGTTTATCTCTCCTTTCCTCAAACAGGCTTGGCCAACATCCATCTCAGGGCCTTTGTTCTGCTCTTCCCTCCAGATAGAAATGTCTCCTTCCTTCTTTTATGCTTGCTTCCTCAAGTCTTTCCCCCAATGTCATCTTCTTAGAAGGATTTCCCTTAACCACCACATATATTATTTCAGTTTCTCCCAACAAACTGCAATATTCAATTCCCCTTTTCTATTTTATCTTTTTCTCTCCAGCATATATTAATATTGAATTCACTATTTTTTTCCTGTTTATCACTAAAATATAAGCTCCATGAATATAGGGATTTTGCCTCTGTGGTTCAGCAATAAAATCTCAATGTTTTTAATAGTTCCTGTTTTCTGCCATGTAGTAGTCAGTTAACCAATATTATGAATACAGGAATGCCTAAAAAGAATTGAATTTCTTATAAAAACAATATATATATATATGCATATATTTACATGCATATCCATATCTGTATAGATCTAGACATAAAAGTAATATGGGGGCTTCCCTGGTGACTCAGGGATAAAGAATACACCTACCAATGCAGGAGACATGAGTTCGAGATCTGGTCTGGGAAGATCCCATATGCTGCAGAGCAACTAAGCCCTTGCACCAAAACTACTGAGCCAGCACTCTAGAGTCAGCAAGCCACTACTACTGAGCCCATGTGCAGCAACTACCACCCCTAGAGCCCATGCTCTGCAACAAGAGAAACCACCACAATGGAAGCCTGTGCACTGCAACTAGAGACTGTCTCCCACTCTCTGCAACTAGAGAAAAGCCTGCGCAGCAAGGAAAATCCAACATAGCCAAAAAAAGAACAACTAACCTGCTGTTGTTCTTTCCTCTAGTCTACTCATCATCTGACCAATAGAAACTTCTTAGAGAATACAAGTACTCTGTGTCTGCACTGTCCAACATAGTAGACAGAGGCCATATGGAGCATTTGAACAAGGCTAGTGCCACTGAGGCACTACATTTTTTTATTTTTAAAAATTTTTATTAACTTAAATGTTAATAGCCACATATCTGGTTAACACTTTTGTTGTTTCTTGAAATTTCCAATTTGAGGGTTAATATATGATTCTAGAAACATTGGAATAAGGTTTAAATAGCTCTGAAAAGTTTTCTAGATGCTTATTTTAAATAAAGGCAGAATAGTATTATGCAATACTGAAATTTATGGACTAGTATTTCCTAATTAGGCCAAACTCTGGCTTCCTTTAGGTTTTATCCTGACTCTTTCATTCACATGGAATGTTCTCCATATAGATCTTGATTACATCTTTCAACATTCTTCTCTCTTGTCAGTTGTCATTTTCTCATAAAAGTCTTTCTTTCCCATACAAACTAATATAACTTTTCACATTTAGGAAAATCATTATTATTATTAAGCTTTTTGTTTTGTTTTTAGAATTTACTAATATATGCCTTATATTATTTGTTCAGGAACTTGTCCACTTGTAGATGGCAGGAAGGAAGAAATTAACACTTCTCCTCCATGAGGCTTCAATTCTAGGAGATATTTGCAAAATTAATGGCCTTTTTACTTTGTTTCCTCACCTTCCCCGATCTCTATTCTGTAAAAGAACCTTGTATTCAGACCCGATAAGATGGTTATTTTAAGACATTAGTCAGCCATCTTCTTGGTAAGCCAGCTTTCAGAATATAATTATATTCTTTGATTCAATACCTTATCTCTCAGATTTATTGGCGTGTCATGTGGTCAGTAGAGCAAGCTTGGACTCAGACTTGTAACATAATCAACTACAATGTTGTTCTGAATCTGAGAAGGAACAACAACAACAAAAAAAGTAAGGCTAATCTTGGGGATGTTTTACATTTATATTATTTTCTTTATGAGTTTTTGTATTAATTTTCACTTTTAAATTTAGAATTGCCTTATTTAGCAAATGAAAACATAGGACAAAGTTGAATTTTAATATGAACAACAAGGAAAAAAGTTTGGTATACATTTTACATGTAGTATTTGAATTTTGGATGAACTACAACATGAAGTACACTTAAATTGTTTAAAAATGTGTTGTTCTTCTAGAATTCAAATTTAAGATCTTATATTTTGTCTGGCAACCATAACTGAAGTACTATTTGTCTTGAAAAAATATTTTTGTCACCTAACACTCTAATTTTACAACCCCCTAAATTTTGTACCTGAGGAGAATATTTATTCACTGAGGGGGGGAGGAGGCATGAAAGAGTTAAAAGTTGGAGAGCACAATAAGACTCTGACAGCAGGGAAACACTAAAATTACCTACCTGCTTATCTAAAGATCAATTTTATGTATTTGACAATATCAAAGTGGGCAAGTTGTCCTGATTTTAGCTAACTAATCAGAGGTCAAATAAATATTTTCACCTGAAAAAAAGTATTGTAAGAAACATAAATATACAAAAAGTCTGAAAGTAATGCTTTGCTCTGTTTTAAGGTTTAAACCAAAATTGTTCCAGCATCATTGTCATACCCAATGTCAGTTGAACAACTCAGATATTAAATAAATCCCTAATTGTTAACAAGCTCTCTTATTAATATCTAATATATTTTTAGCAGAATCAGCAATATAACTGATAAGTGTCACTTGTTTACACAAGACAGTTTTATCAAATGGAAAAGGAAAGCAGCATTTAAATATTCCCAGATAATCATTTATAGGGAGGCATACTTACTTATCTGGAGAAGGAAATGGCAACCCACTCCAGTATTCTTGCCTGGAGAATCCCATGGACAGAGGAGCCGGGAGGCTACAGTCCATGGGTTCACAAGAGTTGGATACGACTGAGTGACTTTCACTTTCACTTCATACTTACTTATATATGTTTCTTTCTTTTTCTTTTCATTTGTTCCCATTACATTAAAAGTTCCCATTGCATTCATTCTGAGTATAAATGCATTAATATATACCATGAAGTAACATTTTGCCAGGGAAAAGGCATGCTCTAGAGATATTAACTGCATAATATAAAGGAGAAACATTTGTAAAGTGTTGACTGGAAATACCATAGGTTAATCATTTAACTATAATCTGTAGGAAAAATGGACTTTAAAATAGAAAAAGAATCACTATGAATTGATTCAGTTAATTCCATAAATGGAGAAGGCAATGGCACCCCACTCCACTACACTTGCCTGGAAAATCCCATGGATGGAGGAGCCTGGAAGGCTGCAGTCCATGGGGTCAGTGAGGGTTGGACACGACTGAGCGACTTCACTTTCACTTTTCACTTTCCTGCATTGGAGAAG